>NC_039485.1:15062923-15378382 GCF_003590095.1 Trichoplusia ni
AGTATTTTAATCTTCGCTTAAATTAAGAGACTTTGATAGTTTCACGGTGGGAATACTAGCTCATTGTTTAAATGTCTGGTGGTAATTTCAGCCTAATAGGTATTTCAAACCATATCAATAATGTCATATATAATTTTGAAGTAAAGTCAATAATTTCGCATAAAATAAATTCTGCGTCCTAATACATATTTATAACAAGTCAAGCATACTTGATCTGGCATTGGTTATGTAATTGAAGAGAACAAATACTTCAGAATTATCCTATAAGTAGTTACAAATAAATATTTTTCTCTGTCAAAGTGTATCCTACATAACATTAGGCACTAAATTGGCAACCTACAAGGCACTATGCACTTAGCACAGCAATATATGCTATAATAATTATATTATGGTTTATATTGTAACAAAATTTATAGTTTTACCTTACTACAGCTCATAATACTATTCTGCAGATTTTTTAATAACTGGCATAATTATATTAAAATTTAACTAAATACAAAAATTGTTCTTCCTTGGCTCAGTAGCTGTAGAGGAACATTTTTAATATAAAGAACTATATAATAGGTAAACTGCAATATATTATGTTATTGCAAAGCCTAACTATTTATTCGAAAATCGAAATTCGTATGTTCTTTTTTACATTTGTAACAATTACTTACTGCAAAAATAAACGTGCCTAACGAAATTAAAATACATTGATATTCAGTCAACTGATATTTTATATTCAATAATATACATTTTGAATAAATGTTACTCTCAATGTGCGGTATAAAGAAATCTATATTGATGATAATGAATAAGGGCAATACATGTATTGATTTATGTTGTGCCCATTTCATAAAATGATATCAGAGTTCTTTATTTTTTCACATGCTAGTAACACAATTCTCATTTCGCTAAAATCATGACTTGACCATGTCAAATCACTATACATTGAGCCCAATGGCTGCAGATAGTAACAATATAACGCTATATACACATTTAATTATATTTACATTAGCTGCACCTTTTTATAGTACTTAGGATTATGGAATGTGACAAAAACTGTTTCTAACTAATGCTAAAGCCGAATATTTACAATCGGTAATGAGTTCTATCAGTCTGATTTATTGTTGTCCTTAATTTATGTGCCAGATGTTTATGTTTACATATAATCAACATCATTTCATGATTTCACAGTAAAACAACAATTATAAATTCAGTGCTAATAGATATATTATACTCGATAACTACCTACACTCCGTAAATGTTTCCAGTCGTTTCCAGTTATTTAAATGCAATATTCACTGTTTGCTTGTAACAACAACGTTAATTATTATTAATGTCCATTAGACTGTACACAGGTAGGAGACCGAACATTTTATATACACTATTCTAAGTCAACACTGAGTCGATCACATATCAAACACTGTCTCTGTCGAAAGTTTTCAAGACTTGGCACACGCGATACTGTATAATCGTCTCAATCACTTCTCAATGGATCCATACATGGTTTGTTGAGGTAACTTTCAAATATAAGTCTTTTTGACCTTCTGTAATGTGCCGCACTTGAGATCCTTGTCTAACGATTCGGTAGAGTTTCGCAAGTCAAGCGTGCGCTCTTTACCAAGTTCCAGGTGCAAGTTGTCCTGCTTCGGACACACATTTGCCACCATGTTCACGTTTTTCGATCGAGGCATGTATGCCGTGTTAGCGTTTAAAGGGGTTTCCAATGGGCTTAATCTGAAAAGAAAGCTTAATTAGCCACTTTGTTAAGTTCATAAGCTAGTTGCATTCACCTACAGAAAGAACCGTTATTGTACAGTGTTGCTAATGTGATTGTACCATTAGCATGTTGTTCATTAAGATCGATTTGTATGTATAATTATTTTACATGTGTAGTGCAGAAACAAGTCATTGTGTCTAAGCATGTCAGATCTGTACAAGGTACGTAAAAATAATTATAAAACTAGTGCAAGGGCTTTGATGTGACAAATTTTCAGCGAGCATTTGATTACAACTATGACTCACTTCTGGAAATCATAAAAACTCGCCTGTAAAGGAAAACTCCATTGTCAATGCTTTCTGATTATAAATTATCGAAACCAACTCGAATTAATGAGTCATTCACTAAAATTGTATGCAAATCCAAAATGTATTTGAGAATACGTTACCTGTTTAAATGATTATGTTGTTCATTGAACGGCGAGGTGTCGGTAAAAAATGGGTGGCGAAATCGTCGTGAGAAAAGATATCCAATGACGAATCCCACCATGAGTGTGACGAGACAGGACGCTACCACGGCAGTGAGCAATGCCTGTGCACTGTATATGTTGCCGTCAGCAGCTTCTACCGTCAGCAAGTCTGAGGAAAAACAACATATTAATAACATATCAAGCGACACTTACGTTTAAAACGAGTTATTGTGATAAGACACTTTACATTTTATAGTCATGTGGTGTATTTACCTGTCTCATGTTTGTTATTGTTAGTGCTCTTCTCCTCAGATAAAACATTCGTTTCAACAACTTCTATTAGTATCTCGTTCTGGATGTCATCAGTTTTCTGTCGGATTTCAGATTCTGACTGCGTTGGCTTCTTTGTGCCCGGATTTCTATTGCTATGTCGGTCACCCGGCAAGAGAGCTGGCAACTTATTACATATATCAGTCTTTCCATATTCTACGTTCTGTAGAAATCTTTCAGGGTTAGGGAACTGTCTGTTTCCTACCCAAGAGCAAACTTGCTGCTTTGAATCCCATGCACAGTGGGGATCTTGCAAAATGACACATTCTCTGAAAAAAGAAGGAGAGTTTTTGTTAATAATTGTATTATAGACAGTGGAATTTGCAAGCTATATTTATCTGTCAATCTAGTCTTATTATAAAATATCTTATACATACTTATGTTGGCTAGTCAATACTACATTACTCAAATAACTTTAAACTGATATCATAATAGTGACGCAACGTTGTTCATTTGTTCCATGGGAGGAATCCCACGGCTTGTTTAAAAAATGAAAGAAAAATTTTATAATACCTGCACGATTGCACGCTTCCACAATGTGATAATGTGACTGCTCTTATAATATCTCCGGACGCGACTATTAATTTTTCCGTAGTAAGAGCGACATGCATCTGTTTGATGGGCACGCCTTGAGGTAATACTTGAACTTCCGATATGACAGCAGTCCTGACAGGGTTCCTGCTGTACTCGTCGACACTGGCATCAAAGTCGCCCTCGTTAGCGGCTACATTTACTGCTTTTATAACTCTTCCGTCGTCAGTACCGATGTACATGACGTCGTACTTGTTTCCGTTCATTGCTTGAACTTGAGGATGTACCGCGATAGCAGAGAATCTATACTGCAGACTAACTCTAATAAGGACTGGTCGCGCCAGGAAAGACGGGACAGCTTTGTCCATGAGAGGATGTGTTTTTATAAAGTTGACGGCTGAATCGGATAAAGTTCTACTATCTTCGACGCAAGATCCTGGCCTGTTTTCAGGCAGTTTTTCTTTCTCTAATGGCAGCCAGTTAGAATTCATGCTTTCTTGACCTTTGAATGATCCTTCAAAAGCGTCAATTATATCTCTCATGGCAAATGCACATACGGCAGAACCACCTATAGCATTTTGAGGAGTTGTAAATACTGCGTATATTATATCGTTTTTGCTGTTACTTTTTCCATACATTCCGTTTATTAGTTCAGTTGTAGCCTCTGAAATAAGTATAACAATAAGTGAAAATCAGCGAAAGAAATATAATATTGCTAGAATAGATTAAATTTTCAGGGACAAAGTGAAGCCGTAGCATCAGCCATAAATTGAAAACGGAATTGAATTATTTCACTTACGGATTTCGTCGAAATAAAATGGATATTCTCCAGGCATCGAACAGTTAAGGCGAGTTTTCAAAAATGAAGTCCATCGATCGCTAAATGTATGAGGGCCTCCTTTGTCATTTAAGCAAATCCTGGCAACTCTTGAATATACAGCCTGAAATTGTATTTGATATAAGTAAACGATATATTCGACAAAATAAAATTTGAACTGTGGTTTTTTAAAGTAGAACGAAGTTTTTAAATAAAATTAACAATAACTAACCTTTCCACAGTTCATAAACTCAACGGCGGTTTCTCGGTAGAAAAAGTAAACATGACTGGTAGAGGCCACAGCTCCCACGAAAGAAGGATCGTTTAACAAACGGAGATCCGAACGTTCTGTTCGGACTGGTTCTCGATAAATCAACGGATCAGTACCGGAAAAGTCCGCAGCTGTTGCTGTATATAATTGACCATCTGTAAATAAACCAGAACATATTAAAATCGATGTATTTCTCCTTAAATTGGTCTTCAGGGACCTTGTTTTAGGTTAAAGAATTAAAACGTAATTAGAGAATTAACATACCAACAAAAATCGCCGTGGAATTATGTTGAGGATCATAAGGACATCGGCCCGAGCCGTCGATTTCTTCCAAGTGATGGTTCGGTGGGTGCCTCGCGTACCGTCGGCATAACGGTTTAAATGCATTGGTGCCGCAAACTAGGAGCCGCCCGTGCGACCGCGCCGCCACTCTTGGGTAGTTCTGGCATTCGTCGGCAGACTTCCCCTTTAATTGACATAGTTCTCTGTGCGCGTCAGTAGACTGCCATTCTAACCTCTGTGGACAAATTAGAAATTGCATATTAGAGTGCATGGTCTTTTCTCTGTGATGAAACTACAGCCTACTTGAATGGAGTAATTCTTTTTGATATAAATGTTATTCAAATGACTCCACAAATCTCATCATAATTTGAAACGAATACTGATATGTGTTTTTGTTCGAGTTTCCTAGTATATTACGCACATGGTCATTTACTATTAGCCGATTCGTAAACAGAAATTAAAGTGCAACCTAGATTGCAAAAGTGGACGTCTTTATCATTTAAGCGTACAGTTATCACAACGTTATACTGTGATAGCTGTTCCGATATCGTTATTACTATAAAATCGTTTATGATTGCGTATTGAAATTACACGAGGATTATTTTTAGAACACAGGCAAAATAACACGTATTTCTTTTTTGGGTTATTTAAAAATACAAGACAAACAAATACCATTTTCAAGCGTTAAAGAAAAAAGTAACCGTATGTGATTAGTATTCCAGTAAGGTGGAGTGACCGGCCAGCGCCGTTGCGCCTCTAGTCTGAATAATTCAACGCATCACTGAGCCGGCCAACTCTAATATATTACGAGTAATTTAAAACACCAAGCTTGACATTGAATTTGAACCTTTGTATACAAGGGAATTATTATTAAACAATCGTATGAATACCTATAGCACTGAGGAGTTAAATTTAAATAGTCATACCGCTGGATGCCGTGTTGGGTTGTCTTTACGACTGTACCTATGTAAGGTAAATATTATTGGACGGGTTGTAAATCTCCCTAAGCTGTACATTAAACCTCTTTTCTATTGCTGCTTGTATAACCAATGGTTTTATGGATTCTGCCAAGTGTTACGTTGTTTACCGTTTAAACGTAACTGCTTGTTATATTTTTTGTTAAATAAGGTTTTTAATCAGTAATTTAAATTATAATGTCCTGATGTAAATCATTGTATGAGCGTTTAATGAACTTGATTTTGATTTATCTTAGTAAGGCCATTGAACGAATGTTTGACTTGCTGCCATAAAACATAAATTTATGTGTATAGGTAAACACAGAGCTGTTTTTCACGAGTGAAACGTGAGTAATTTTTGGCAGTGAGCCAGACAATCTCTTGCCCTACGTCCATACGTCCATTTTGCTTCGTATTTTTACGCGCCGTGTGGTGCCATCAATCCGAGCCTCAAATATATTACACACTTACGACTTTTGTATAAAGCGTAGCTATATAAAATCAAAATGTTGTTCAAAACTACACAAGCCTTACTTCAAACGAATATGTTGTATGATTCATGATTACGAGACATTTTTTTCTATAGTCTGTTTTTTTAAGAATTCTCAGTAAATGCGCCGTCTGAAGGGCTACGTGAACAAGTGTTTAATATTTGCTAAAAGCGATCCATAAATTGTACATTATTTTTATAAGTGCACATTATATGTAATGATAATAAAATAATGAGAACAAGTTAAATATGTAAAGATTATGAAATACAATTGATGAGCCGTGTAATTGTTGGCCCGACGTACTTTTACAAACATACTATGCAAGCAAGAATGTGTAGCGTGCAAGTAAAGTTACGTAATCTCATGATTCACTGTTATAGCAATTGACTCGGAAAGCATTTGCCTTTTAAAATGTTGGTGCGACGATGGTATACATATAACGGTAAATAAAATCTTATACGATTTAGAAAATAAACAGCCAGCGCGCGAAATGGGTCGTAACGTAACTAAGAATAAACAGTGAGTGCAGTAGAATACATACGTACGTAGGTACGTACTACAGTTGTTTGCGCAAGATTAGATACGAAAACCTGTAGTGGAGTGCGATACCTATTAAGGTTTTCTTTACTGGTTTGTTCGACGACAGGCGTCTGCTACTACATTCGGATCAACTCAGCCAAATTTATGGCGATATCAATCTGGACTATCTGGTTACTGTTCTGGCGATATCCCTTATCTGGAGTCCCATATTTTGGGCAAATACAAGATAGCAGTTCCATCGGAAAATCATTTTGGTTCAAAATCAGTTATTAGAGTTCTTTGTCATAATCAGCAGTATGAGGAAAAAATATAGTCTACATTGTCGCTAGCTAGCTGTCGATAATTATGTAAATCATTCTTAGATAAACCTATAATCACATAATAATTTCATAAGTAGTTTCCTGTGAAACCAGTTTAATAATAAATAGTGTAATAATTACCTGTTCCACATTTTCCGACAGATCGTAGAGGCTGAGATTGTAGACTGTGTTTCTGTAAATGTACAAAATCATATTATTTTTCGTATCGAAGTAAAATATTAGATTGGTATAACTAGGTACCTAATATTATGAATAATGGAACAGGTTTGCTCTGAGAATGGTAGCACCTGATTAAATAATACTTTGTATTTCGTAATATGCCTTCTTTGGAATTGGCTGATCGGAATGCATTTGCATAATTGGTACAATCAGGACGACGTGAATGGAGTTGTATTGTAGATAGTACTATTGTTCAATAGTAATATTAGCTTACCTGCCACCGACTATGATTGAGAAGTCATCTTTGTCTAATATACGGAAGTGGTCCGGCGCTGTTGAATTTCCAATGAACTGCTCTGAAGTCTCATCACCTGAAGCAAAGGAATACAAGTAAGTAAACTACATATATAAATAATGTATTTCTTATCTGCTTAAACGCGGTGATTTTTGGCTGATGAATTATCTTATTTTTGTTAGGTATTTGAATTACTAAAACCTACATATTTGGTTACATATTCTCAAGGCTTCCTAATCGAGGATATTATTTTTATAGATTTTATAATTATTCAACGAGTTTAGCAGAAACTTGCGTGGGTGGTTGTCTGTAGGCGAGTGCATTATTCAGACAGATACAGAGCTCAGCAGAGATTAAAAAGATACAAAACATTGCCATTGAATATTTAAACATTGATGCAAGGATGAGGTGCTTTAATTCCCGCTTAACACGCTTGCTATGCCCATAGATATGTACTCAACAAAGATATTAAATTCTAATGCAATTTATGTAGTAATAGATATTTTTTTAACGCTTTTGTTGTCGTTTCGTATGTGCATAGTAAAGATTTTTTGCAGAGATCAAACGAACAATGTTCCCATTGTACAGCGATTAAACAACAATTAACGTTTCCGATTTCATAACAATCTGTTGGGAAATTCTCACATATCTCTGTAATGCACCGAAATCCCAAGAAGTTTCTTGCACCTGCCATGTATCCCAAGAAATAAGGTATTTCATTTGCCGATTTTAAAAAAAGAACACCAGACTTATTTGAACTCGGTACCAGTACATTTAGAGGTTTTATATCTTTTAATTAATTATTAAACTTGTTAACGTGATAGTAGATAACTTACCATATTTGATATGTATGCGTGCGTTGGCATCCGGCATCCAGGCTTGAGCCGTGGACGCTAGAAGCACAAGGACCGCGCGCGCGACGGCCATCTTAGTTTAATATCTCCTTTCTATGCGCGCCATCTTCCATTACTTCTTACTCTCTGTAACAAAAAATATAACAACATTTAGAAAAGGACAGGAATACATTGACAACAATTTAGCATTCAAAGGTTTTCTCCACGTAACTTTTTTACCGCATTCGTTTAATTGGACTTCAAACAAGTTTTACCATTCGACCATAAAATTCTCAAAGATAATAACCCAAATGCATCAAACATTTAGGTTATTCGGATTCTAGTTCAATATTTAATAGTCTAACTAAATAGAAAATGAAAATTATTTTGATTTCCCGTTAGTTCACGTTGTTACGAATTTAGTTTCGCCTCTCAATCTTTAACAACTATGCTATTCCAACAGTAGAAACAACAGTTAAACAATGGACATGTTTAAATGTGACTCACGGGACAAAGAAAATGGGGTAACAACCCTGTGCCAAACTTTGGTACATATTCTAACATTTACGTAGTATTTTTGGGCCATTAGTTTGAGTACCTAAATGTGAAGCAAGATAGCCCCTTATGGTGTAATATTTCTGTAGAAAGTGCACCGAAATGACAAATGTTGTCAATATTTTCATTGTCATGACTGTAGTTAGACCGCAACGGGTTTTTAAAGTTACTCTCGTTTGTAGAAGTATTATTTTTCTCTCCAAAAAACATTGCTATTAGAGACTGAATATTTAAAATGATAAATGTTAATGAGAGCGTGTGATGTCGTTTAAGACATGCATGTCTAGTGGCTGGTCTGGTTCTCGGTCACACGGGACGGTCGTTTGACGCACGCAGCATGCATCCGCACACGCACTCATTGCTCAGGATTCGCATACATTTTTTTCATTATTTTTGTAACTATCCTTGCCGATCGTGAGAAACAGAACTCGATCGTCTCGTCCTGTTCGTGATCTTAGCAGCGTTTACTCGTTTCGATATCTTATTTTTAATCTGCTTTTTATACCTTGCTCGATACAGTTTATTGAAGACGGTTCATTTTTTTAATACACAGGCATTACAGTAAATTGTCGTCGTAAACCGGATACTTCTGATCTATCTGATAAATATTTAATTGGTTTTCTTGACAGTGTTTTTATCGTGGGCGACCAAATGCGGTTTATGTACATTGTAAAATATGTCTGACCGTATTTCTAACCTTTGCTGCGTTCGTTCAGTAAATTAGACACAGTTGTTGAAACGATAATGCGAGTGAAACTTCACATGTTGAAATGATTGCAGGTAAAATTCCTTTAAAGTTATTGAACTAAACCCGGTAGGTACCAATGTTTATGTTATGGGCTCACTACCGTCTAAACATAACTAACATAATGTAATATTTATATAAATATTATTTTCTGAAGTCGTGTGAGTAATGGAAGTTTAGTCTTGGTATAATAAGGCTGCGTCAAAAA
Organism: Trichoplusia ni; assembly: GCF_003590095.1. NCBI lineage: Eukaryota > Metazoa > Arthropoda > Insecta > Lepidoptera > Noctuidae > Trichoplusia > Trichoplusia ni. The sequence goes on from NC_039485.1 coordinate 15,072,431, forward strand.
TTGATTAACGAAAATCATACTATAAGCGAATGTCATAAGGTTCGCGTTGTGTAACAAACAATACATTGTAATTGAAAAGGGTTGAGCATTGACGTAACATGTTGGCTGGCTGCACGCGCACTTGCACAGATGTGCCGTAATGGCACGGAGGACTGAGTGCGCGGAGGGCGACGCATACATTTGATATTTTCATGAGCCTGTTTTGCCACAACGTTGCTGTTTTGGGAGCAACTGTTCACTGATGTATGCTATTTAAACTGGTTTGCGTGAATTCTGCCCTAACGATATATTGCAGTTCGAAAATACAATTTATGGGTGCCGTGTGTACCGGAACAATTACTATGCAAACATTGAGCGATTACCAGCCGATAGGGAGGCCAAATGTAATTAAGTTTTGTATTAAACTGTAGAGTCACGAGTTACCATGTATTATCTAAACAAATAAATGATTTGCGCCAGCAGCTGGCATCGAAATATCAAAGAAATAAATAATGACATCGCACCGTCTAACTTCGAATACGAAATAAGAAAGATATAAAAATGTAAAGGAGGTGTTCGAATGAATATTTTATAGAACGTGTTAGCCACAGTAGTTGGTGCTTGTTGTCACATTGCAGGCAGCACACGTAGTCACGGTCAGTACAAGTCTAATGTCTTGTGTGTGTCAATGTTAGTAACAACATTACTTTTTTGTGTAAAATCTACGTCTATGTTGTACGGATACTTTTACTATAGATTTTATGAGTTATACTACAACAAGCATCATTGGATCTTTTACGTATTTAATAAATACTCTTTCAGCAGATGCAAGCTCAATATATTGTAAATAAGATAAGGCTGCAGTGGCGCAAACCCGTTTGACACTTGAGCCTTAATGTGGAGACAGATGCAGCGACGTGACGAAACCCCACACGATCTCACGCGGATCAGGAAGCTGCGGTTATTTTCCGTCAACCGCAATAAATAACAATCCAAAAGAACGCGGGGTTTAACGTACGCCTTGAAGGACTATGTTAAGACGATAAAAGACAGCTTCTCGCCATTTTTCCATATCAGCACGCAATTTATTGCCCCTTGTGGCGGTGTCACGCTTGTAATGTGTCTTTGAACAATGTAGGATATCAGTGCTACAATAAAGAGGTACGTGCCACGAATACAGACGACTTGCCTGATAAATATTACGTTTTAATTTGTATCCGTTCATAAGAAGTTTGATGCTATAATGAGCAGAAATTATAATTTCTAATTTACAACCATAAAAACGATATGCAGTGTTTAATTGACAGTGGTGTTAGATGTAATTTTACGCTTATTAGGCAAGCGGGTGGCTTAGAAAAGACTACAGTAGTCTAGACTGTATGTGCCGTTATTTTAATTAATAGCAATTAAAGAACTTTTTGTTGATGATGACTTATGAAGCTCCGTGTGGTCCACTCTCGTAAAATGATAGAGCTATTCCCCGTTTCGTGATATTTCCCGACTTGTTCTAATTCCTGTATATTTCTGTTATCCCGGGCTCAGCTCGTTACAGATAAGCCTGGGTGTTATGCAGTTTGCTCGGATATGTGTAGCTAACGTACGTGCACACTGCATAATGAGCACACTTAGCGTCACTGTAAACGTTAACCATTCATATACCTATATTTTGTAGGTCGCCTGTATTTACGTATGTCACGTTTAGTGGGACGACTAACGCGACTTGTGCGATACACAGGTGTTAATTGAGTCATTTCAACACAAAGTTGTATGCTGAAAATTAGTAGGTAGTCACATAATCTTGAGCCTTAAATAATTATTAAATTTACAATGAAGAGTCCACGTTTTTGTGTGATTTAGAGTAACATAAGAAGCTATCTATATTCATTCTGTACTGATATTAACTTTCTAAGGCAGTAATCTGTGAACGATCTTCAAGGTTCATGGGAATGAACTTAGCCGCAAACAATTGAAAATCTTGTAAATGCTGTAGAGCTTTTATTCACTAAATCAAATAGATTAATCATTATAAAGTACTATTCATTTGTGCTCTACTAAAAAAATATATGTTTTAGTTAATATCTAATAATTGTTTCTTCATAGATAAATACTTGTTTGCGAACTACACATATTTTGATAAATACAACTTGCTAGCGTAGCGATAAGGAAGCGATAAGACCCGACATAAAACGTAATTTTATTACTAATTACAATTTTGACACGAATCTATACAATATACTCACTTCATTTGACTGGTCATACAAGAAATGTAGAGACGAAACTAGTCCCGTCGCAAGGTATGCGACGCATCATTGTAGTGTATGTTCCTATTGTTCGCTTTTTCATATAGAATTAAGAGTCTACAATGTCTACATATCATAAAGAGTTGCATACCTTGCGTACGCAGGCTCAGTTTGTCGCTACTTTATTGTAATTCACCCGAGCGTATAACATAATAATGTTCAAGACATCACTGTTCAGCTGCAAAGAAACATTGCTATCTAAGTTATCCTTTACAAGTCAAAGGTTTTTAAATATCATAACACGAGGACTTCGGTCTTCGTTTTTATTGTAAACAACATTGATATTACCTACAATACAAATCACGGACAGGAAATAAGAACGTGAGGATATGACACATTGTATAATTAAATTAATCATTGTTAGTCACTTAGTACTTATATAACAATGTCCATCTTTTATTATTTGGTTTATCATGGATTATTATTAATGAAGTTGTAAATATAGCAGTACAATGCCGCATTATTTTGTGAATAATTAGGATTTAAGCAACACAGCTCGACGGCTAACGAACTATTCATGAATTTACTAATAGTACTTTTTTGAATACCTAATTCTAGTCTAATGTACGATTTTGACACAACATTCAGCTCTATATTTCCCTTGTATGTGCAGACGGGTAGAGTAGGTAAGCTGTTAGTTTATCGGACATTTATTTTTAGATAAGTTCACTGTCCCAGCCCGCGTCAGGTATAAGAACGAAATGGCTTCCTTAATGTCACCAGCAGACTACGATGGCCACTTGTTTCCATCCTACTTATAAGAAAATGGAATGAACTTCCCTCTGTTCATAACGAAAAACTATTTAATAGAATGTTTTTCTCAAAGAGGAAAGCACTCTAGTACTCTACATCATTATAAGTTTTGCGTTACTCACAGTTTTAAAATATTTTGCTTTGTTATGACCTGGTTATTCCCGTGGGTTTGTGAATTGATAAAGGTAGGCATGTAGGATATTTTCTGTAATGTGTTTATGTGAGTACCTACACTGAGTGTATCCACATATTTTAACCATGACTGTTTCACCGATGAGTATTCCTTCCCACAAGCATTTAATTGAGTACTTATAGTTATTATTAATGATTTCGCATTATATAAGTATTGTAATAGGATTGGAAAACATATTAAGAGTAAGTACGAGTGATTATTTCCTGTTTTACTATATTACTTATAAGTCATTACTAATTTGCTTTACTATCTCTATTGCAGGTTTTATTCCATTCTTACCAAAAATTAAACAAAATTAAATGTTGTTATTTTACTATTTTATTATTTTATTTTATTATTTGATGCAAATAACTGCTCCGTTTGTTTATTTGAAATTGGTTATATAATCTGGACAAAGCCTTAATAGGACTCTTTGAATTAAAGTTATTTGCTTTATTATTATTTATTAAACCTATTTGCGTAATTGGCGGTTAATAAATATTATTGCAAATGTAATTGGATAACTGAATTATTTATTATACAGTGTCAATACCAAAATTTGGCGCTATTCGAAAATGTAGCCCAAATTAAGTAATAAATGAACTTTAATAAAACTGGATGTTAATTCGATATTGCAGCAAATAATGTAGAATTTTGACAAAACCGTTGGAGCGGGTTAAATAGGATCATGTAAATTAAATTATCAGTTTTGGGATGGCAGAACACCCTTTTAATTAGTAGGATTATTGGTGGAGCTTAAATTTGATTGGTTTATTTATTAAAAAAATAAATGTGTCATTCTATGCATATTCTACTTGAAACGTTTAACATTTTGGAAGTAGTTCTGTGAGTAGGCCTTGTGCGTTGCATTGACCCATTGGCCCTAGTTACAACTAGTTAACATTTAGTGTGCCCCGACTCAACGCATCTGGTATTTTCGTTGACTATCTTGTCTGTGACACATGGCGCACACTAACTCAGGATGTTGATAATGATTTTCATTCATAACTATTGTTAAGTAAAGTAATTGTTTTGTCTATTTATAAGTTGAGCGTCGTAGGATCTTACGCTACAATGAATCAGTACAACATAATTAGATAGGTCAATGACATTCCTTTCGGAGGCATGTTCTAGAAGCATATTCTGTGTTTTTTTTTATAAATTCATCGTGTTTGTAACGTAGTTTTAGTAGACTTTTGTATCACATTCAATCGGTTATAGTGCCCTAAAAAGAGTATGTATGTAAAATGGCTACTAATTAATAAAATTTAAAACTCTGTGGTCGCAAGTGGGATGTGTCAGTGTAGGTGGATGACATAATTCAATTAGAAACTAGTTCAAGTGAACAAATTAGTACAGAACAACATTAGTAATGCTACGTAATTAAAATTTTCGGCGATGTGGCGATGACTAATATGTAGAAGAATCTATTCTTGTTTCCTATTTTTTTATGAGATATTTACTTTACAACTCCCTAGTTCTTATGCTCTTAATCTTGAGGATAAAACAATGACGGATGAAAAGGTAGAACAATGCTTGTTGCAGGTAACTAGATAGTTGCTTTCTTTGTAAAGGCTAAGATAGTGAAAACTGCTTATCGACTTACTCATACACTTAGATATCGTGTTATCATTATGGTCAATAAACTGGGAACAGCAATGTTCTGGTCAAAATTTTGATATTTTAACAAAAAAGCATTGAGCAACAATTTAATATCGCCTAATTAACATTATTAAGTAAGTTAAGTAATAATGTGCTTAGTTTTGAATAAGGAGACTGTCATGGCTTGTCTTTTAAACGAGTACAGTGAGTTACAAAGGGGGACACAACAGTCCGCTTTCAAGTCTACAATTTACACCGTTGGCGTTGAGTGTCTAGTTGGGTCGTAGAGTCGTTGGCGGAGCGGGCCCGCTCGCTCGCTAGTCGCTTGCCCTGTGTCAACAAAGCGCGCTCTCTCCTTCACTCCCCTATCCTATGGGTTTTGTTTGCGCCGCCTCCGCAACGCTCTCAGGCGCGGCCCGAGGCCCATGCCCGCTACTTTTAACTACAACCATTGTTACACAAGTGGACACTCACCAATTTTGATTATTCCTGATATTGTAATCCAAATTTGTTTTGCGTCCAAGTCACAGGTCATCGCATTGTAAAGATAGTAAAATTCAAACACTGTTTTTATAAGCACTAACACTCATTCATAAATCAGTCTGACATAAAGTCAGATAAACCACAACGAACACCAAAAATCACAAGGCAGCACTAGTGATCACAAAGGTAGCAACCGGTTTGTAGGAGAGTGTAACTGGTGGTGTGTTTACAGTGGGCGCGTTCACGAAGCCAGCGCGTAGAGTATCGCAGTCGCGTGCTCTCGCGGCGCATTCAGCAGGGGCACTGGCGCGACAGAGGCGCCCCACTATCTCGCGCCAGAACTTGCCCGACAGGCTTCTCTACTTCTTTTTCGAACGTGCGCGTGCGCCGCGCCGATGCCACGTTTCGTCCCGATACGTTGCCAGTTCTACAGTATTTTTTTTGTTTTGTGTTGACGCTTCTAAATGAGGGGCCATAAAATAGAAACGTGGTTTGACGAATAAAAAATTAGGAGGGTAATATTAGTTAGTTACCGATTCTTCTCTACACTTTTTAAGCTACTTGAATAAAGTCACTGTTATAATGCAATCGTACATGTGTTACTTTATTACAAAGTTTCGAAGTAACTGACTAGTTTGCCGCCGGTGTGCAATGAAATTTTATTGAAATAAGTTTACACACAATTTGTTTAATGTTCTAAGTGAAATCGGCATTATTAATCACTTTAATAAACGTTACTATGTCATGGTAGAGTCATTGGAATATTCATTAATATTTAGTGTAGTTTGATAAAACTTCATTTGCAGTATTTGCTATTATTATTTCTGCGATTTAAAGCCCACGAAGGGACAGGCACATGTGGCAGTCTCAGTTTATTATGCTGCGTTCACCCCTCGCTGAGCGCCAGGTAGAGACCGTCGAGCGGTTGAAAAAATAACCGAGGAACAGTCGCCCTATTCTGTTACGTAAAACTTTTGTCTCAATATTTATGATTTGCTGTGACAACTGTTACTAAGCCAGAATTCTATAATTAAATATACCTACCTGTTTTTAATGTTTGATGTTATTCACATTACAGCTAAAAATAAGCAGTATGTAGATATGTTATTTTCGCCCAGAATAGACTTTTATAGAGCATTGTTAAATCGAATTATGTGAATATTGTATAAGTCAGACATTTATATTTAATTAAATAACACGAGATTAAAAATAACACGTTTCTAACTTGAAGTACAAATGAAAGATTCTTCTGGCTCGTAGGGCTTTTAAATTGACAGAATTTGTCTAAATAAAAGGAAAAAGTGCGTTGCAACATTTATTATAGAGGCTAGCTTCTATTTATAACCGGTAATTCACAAAGATGGCTACGGTTTCAAACTGGAGATGTTGAGAAGCCATTGAAGCATAGCCACACAACATCGTACGTATTGTGGGAATATTTGTACGTGTCAGGTGCTACCTGGGTCTGTACCTGCGGTAATGCCATTATACAGCCACAACCTCCTGTCAAATTTACACTGTGGTAATACCATCCTTACTACTATACATCCGTACAATTTTTAGCGTTGTAGAGCAGACATTATATAGTAAAATTAGGATTGTTGCTTATGAAAATTTCTCTAGAACCGATTATTGAAGCCAATGGCATAAGGTTTATGCCTCAAAAATCCACTCACCCATTTTAACAGTAGGAGCATTACTATAATAGAGCCAATATAGATAGAGCAATCGATACTGCCCTATGGCTACGTAACGTCCGACTTTCTCTTGAATAACATATTACGGCAGATAAGCTAGAAGAGGTCCAAGATCTCTGATAGGTAGAGCAGGTAGTGGAGAGGCGCTGCGGTGCGGCCGCGTGGCCCCGTACGCCGCGGTGGGTTATCGCGGACATTTGTCACAAGCAAAACCATTCAACATTATGATAAAATGGTCCCAACTTGCGAAACACAACCAACTTCTAAACACATTCCTTTAGAATAATCCTGAGGACGCCAAACATTTTTGAATACGCAAAATTAATGTAAGGACATTTAGCGGTGTATTTTGGCTCCAAATTTCCTTATCAGATCGAAACGGTTTACGATCTCGACGGCGCCTATTTGCATATCAGTGTCGGTGGTGTGGGTGAGTAGTGCGGAGTACGCTGCAAGCCGGGAACAATATATTTCAGCAAAAGACGACGCGCTATCTCTACCTATTGTACAGACCGAGAAAGGCAACTGGCATTATGCCACAACCAGACAAAAAAATCTGAAATCTCAAAGTACGAAGAACGTTAGGATTTTATAGTCGTATTGTCTTACTAGTCGAGACCTTCCCCGTAATCGTTGTGACAGAGAATTCTCAATATGGCTACTTACACTTAATCCAAGTATCAATATATTTATTTACCCTAGATTGGCTGATAGAGTGCGAGTGAAGAACAGATTGCGTCCGTTACAAGTGCAGAATGTAAGTACAAAATAAACACTTCAAAACTTGTGCAGTTTGCAATATCCTCGATAAGGCGAAAATAGTTATCTCCGGCATTCAGTGAGCCAAGAAGGGTAGCGCGGGCGATATCTGTTAGATGGAGCTTCGCTAACGACATCGCCCGACATCTCACTCGCCGAGGAAACCGCCACATCTTTTCTACATTGAACGCTCAGATAAGCGTAGAACGCCATTTGTCATTACCATATCCTGTCTATTCGCTCGCTCTGCTCTTATTAATAATGAGTTCACGACGAGCTACGAGAAAGAAAAATTCTACGTGATTGAATGCAGTCATGTATTTGGAAGTTGGGCGTGTAATCCGTTTGGGTTTTCTAAATTCATCTTGAGCACGTCGACTGATAAAATTAGACTGGGACTGCGTGTGTTCATCTTTTATTATATGCTTATAACAATATAAGTTGCGTGGCCGGAGAGTTATACTGGTATGGTAATGACTGTTGTGTAATTTGTTACAAAGACATTCGAATTCCATAGCGACGAAGTCCACGGGCACAATGATTAAGATAAGCCTGTTCCACTTGTTATAACGATTTTAGAGAGATTTATGGTAACTTTTGCAACAGATTTGTATTAAAATCTAAACCTTAACAAGAAATCTTAAAAATTCGCAGTAACGTTTACCGAAACATTCATAAATGGTCCATCATTTATGAATTGACAATAAGAGGTAATTTTCGATGCTATTTCAAAACTATTTTCCGAGTAGAGTAAAATAGTCCGTCATTTAACAAAATCATAATGGAACCACAACAAAGACGTCGGGTTTACCGCTTACTACACACGTATCTAAAGAATTTAAATTCCGGCTTACACATAAAGCTCAGGCTTGATGTATTACAGGTGACATAAAACGCTCCGCGGATGCGCGCTGACGGTCTAATTCCAAACAAATGCAAATTGGGTGGCGCTGGTATAGTGGACATCCGCTGAATACCCGCGTATTGTGCTCGGTGCGCTAATGGCCGCGTAATTGGCACGAGGTTAATCGCGGCCACACGACCGCTCTACCTGCCATGTCCTCTTTAATCTTTCGATAGCGAGACCTCTATTATTTACATATCAATGTGTTAACCTTTCATCTGTGAACTGTCTCTCATTTATTATTATCTGAGTAGATTTCAAAGATTTTTAGCATTCTTTTTTTTCTACTTTAAACTCTACATTTTCGGTTGTCTATCTACCTAACTAAGATCTGAGGATTATATCACGGATTGGTGGAGGATTGGATAATGAGCGTAGGATAAGTGAGTTGGTGTCAGCTGCGTGTCCTTGTTCGGTCGGGCGGTTGGCCGGCCACTCTCCGCAGGAAGTGGCTCATTGTGTCGCGCTGACCCGCCCGTGGCCGGCCGGCCCGCTCCCGGCGCTGCGCCACAAGCGACCGGCCACCGGCCTGCGGTGACATACCTCCATATCAAACGATAACATTACACCCACTTGAATCTGTGCGAGAACAACTCGACCCACATTGTGAAACAATAATTCAATTAACATTATAAACCAACTTGTAATTAAATTGTACATTATTGTGGACCCTGACTGAAATAAAGGTATTCTATTCCATTTCCTCAACAAATTAGCGAGGTATTCATTACTCCACTTCCTTTGTATTTCGTAACATTTCTAAAACGTGACACTTTAAAGTCGGAACAAGCAAAACGTTTTTAGAGAACAACGGATATATTGCAAAAAGTGCAACCGCTGCAGTGCCGAGTCCAGTCCGACGAATTAGTATTACGAGTAAAACAACGATGAATATACTGGAACTGACATTATTGTCTCTGCATTCAGCCACAATGTGAAAACAGCTTTTGTAGAGTCTGTCCATAGTGTTTCTAGTTATGTAAATAACTTTAACAACAACTAATGCCTAAAGTTTGAGTGGGGTTAGACATTAACAGATGTTAGAATGCCTTGAAATATTATTTCTAGACAATGTTACATTGTACACATAAGTAGTTTTGAAATCTTACAATTAATATTATTATTATCTATGTTTCAGTACATAATTTATGAGAAAATATCAATACTTGCTGTTATTAGGGTCAAGAGTAGTTATCAATTGCTTTGATTTCCTACAGTTGTATGGACAGTGTTCAGCATTACATCATCAATCAATACATTAACAGCCAACTGACGCCGTTGTTGGTTTGTATTAGACATTACATCAACGGTCAGAGGAATAAATAATCTGCGAGGATGTTAATTATTGGTTAATTTCCCTGGTCTTAGCCAGGGGTCGCAGCTTTGTAATTGGTATCACGCGCAAAATTTAGTAACATGAAACCAGCTTTGCCTGGAGCTATATTTAGCATCACAAAGGGTTTAGATGTAAAAGAAAGGGTGTGTGCGGCTAGGACTAGTGGTCCGGATGTGCGCAAGACTCCGTAATTACGCGGCGTGACGTCACGGTCGGCTAGCCGACTCCCACGCGAAACACCGCCCTCTTATCATTACAATTAAATCGCACTGACATGCTCTGCTCGACCCCTGACACCACGCAGCCGACTCTCTCAATTAAAAATGTAGAGTAACTGATGCACGGACTCGTGTGCGTAAATTTTACATACGATAGACGTTTTACACTACCAACAGCCGTAGTTCCCGATGCCACCCAAGTAAAAAACCACATAAAATGATAAATATAACAACATTCAATATTCTCGATTATTCACGGCTCAACGATATTTAATCTCGTAACGTTATTACAGATGGTCGATTAGTGCTTAAATCATAATCAACCAGATAGGGAAGCAAAAACCAAGCTCGCTTCACTTCCGCGTATATCCGCGGCACAATCGTATCTTGTGTTTACTGCCGACAACACAGGAACAGAATGCGTATAATTAATCTCAAGTATTGAGTGTGAGAAAATAAAGCTAAATGAGTCGGTAGCGTCGGCACTCGTGAGATCGTACGACGACAAAAGTTGCCGGGGCACAGCGAAGCTAAATGCGATTCCCACAATTGGCAATATATATTTGTTGGGAATTGCTTTGTGTCAACGATAAAAACATAGTGTTAGTTACTAATCAGTTAGGATAAGAATGAGGTGTAAGGACAATGGGCAATTTTGCTCGCGTGTTCCCAACGTACAATGGGGCACAGCGCATATGCAGCCGACAAGATTTCACACGATATGCAATGCTACGTAGTTTGGAGGCCCAGGGTTGTTTTACTATTGTTTGGCTCTTTATGAATTTTTCTTTTTTTTTGTTTTAAGCATGTATTTACCGAGCTTTAAGAAACACATGCCTGTATTATACAGTATGCATGACCTTTTTATTTTTAGAGTGCAAAGTCTAATAAAGCCAAAAATGTAATAAATATTTATCAGAGTTGCCGATCATATTCCCTTTGTTTTAAGTTTCGTTTTTTTTCATTTATAATAAAATTTTCTGCTTCATATTCTTTCTTTTTATGCCGTAGGGCATGGACGAATAACAGTGGATTCAAGTGTCCCGTGTATCGTAACGGTTTCTATATCGAGTTTCATCAAATTTGCTGACCGTTTAGTCAACACAAAATGTCCGACATATATTGTATCCGTGTCGTGGTGGCCTAACGGTTCTATGCATGGATAGAAGTGAGAGAGCGAGTTGCAGGTTCGATGCCAATGCAGGTAAAGTAGTAAGTTTTGTATACGGTGAAGAAAAACATGGTGAGGAAACCAGTATGCCAAATATTGGAATCTGAAATCACCAACCCCCAGTAAGCTAGCGTGGTGACCAAGACAGTAGAGGCATATGTTTATGAGCAGGAATTGTGTATTTTGTATCCACTCTGATATCTATGTTCGAGGCAACTATTATTATTACGCACAAGTTAGTCTTTCATTGGTCAAAGGACAGAAATTCCGTGATGTCTAACTAAGTAGAATTTACGTGTACTTTACGCATACTTTACAAAGGACTTAGGTTTAGATTTCAAAAGGAAAGTCCATAGCGTAAAGTTATTGACAAACAATAAACAATGTCGTTCGGGAAAACAAATTTGGTCTTACGTACTTCTGTACCGTCGTCTCAGAATAAGGAAAATACGATAAACACTTTGCTTATTGAAAAACAAGATTTATGCAACAGTTGCCCAGCCGTTAAGAATAGTCAATAGTGTGTGAAGAGCTTGCGCAACAACATATACATACGTAGAGTAGGTACGTTTATGTGTACCATTTAACACGGTGCTAACAACTACAAAAAAGGTATAAACTTCGTTGATATTCTAGCGGTGTAAAGTATGGATTTTTAACACTGTATTGCAGCTACTCATAAAAGTAACAATATTAACTTACGTACATATTACGTTAATTAGTAGTAAAGAGTATTTAATATCCTGCTCTACATTTTAAAGGTCAGGAGAACATTTTAAATTGCGGAGAATTATTTCTTGAAAAGAGTAAAAAATATGTAATAAGTTTTGAATAAAAACCGACATGAAATACGTTATACCAAAGGAAAGATGAAAGCAAAGAGGAGAAATCCATTGGGCAAGCTGTTTACTAAACTGAAGTATGCAAAAATAATGCGCGTAACAAGCCTTTACCCCGCATCAACGTCATACATAACTGTTGTAAACATTTATTAGGTGCGCTACAGTTTTGAGTGAAAAATTTCGTTCACAACAACGTAGTTACGAGTAACAACGGACCAACTTTGGGTCGTTTAACAAAAATAGACACCGTTTGTCATGTAGTGGTGCAATGTTTTACATCCTGCCCGTCCTCTTGTCCTTTTTGTAGTCCGTCGTTTCGCACGTTTTGTGTTTGCGCATAGTGGGCACCGGACGTCCGCGCGCGGACATTGCGAGATGCCACAGATACAGCAATGAGCATTAATTATACCGCTTATTTGTTATTCATATACTCTACTTACCTCATCGTCCATTTTATTCTCACGCTTCTTTAATATAATAATAACTTTGCCAGTACCAGTATCAAATGACTACGCCGTGTAAACTGTCAACTTAAGTGTAACATAAGTATGTGGCGACTTGTTGGCTTAAAACTTATATACTTAAATAATTAAGTAATTTTATATTTGAAAAAATACTTACAGTTTGCGGTTGCGTACCAATGTACTCGTATATTTGACAGTAGATTGACGTCAAGTAACCAGCGGCTATTTTAAACTCTTGAAACAACGCGAGGTTATTTTGCAATTTAGTCGGTTACATTCATCAGCATGTTAGTTCACATGGTCACAGCACTCGCAGCAAACAACTCAATGACCGTCCTTACTTTTATACAATTGACATTTTTGTTGAGTACCCAACCTACCTACCAAATATGTACATGCAAGCATGTAAATGGCAAATATTCTTTTTAGGACAAAACGATAAGTAATGCATTATAAATAACATATAGGTAGGTATAGAGATATAATAGGCGTATTTTCAGCAACCGAACATCAGTCATATTATTATGTAATTAGAATCGATCAGACGACAAAAAAGTTTAAATATAGGGTCGTAAATCTGTTGTTCTTATAACTGCATTATATAAGAGCCTGAGAAAGCGCCTACAATAGTGATTTTCACTCGGTTCGCTTCGTCTGCTTTGAGTAGTACCTACCTACATTATTCGCATTTATTATTTAACAAGACAATATCACGCTACTCCGGATTTAACGAGAGCTCTTTCTCTTGTTCTGCAATGAGAATTAATCACACTAAGTAAGTTTAAAAAATAGAAAGCGTTATGCGAATTACTGACTGTATTTTAGTTCGTGAAATGACTTTACAATGGTAGCGAAGTGATGAAGTAATTAGGTGTTGTGTGTAGGAATATGATTATGGTAAATATTCAAAGCAATGGTCTGGAAAATATTGTCAGCATCAGGCTATAGCCACATCATAAACAAGCGAGCAATGTGCAAGGGAGAAAGCACTCTGCACAATGTAGCGCGTCATCTCTTTCTTACATCTGCAACAGAATTTCTTCAAGTGGTGTTAGCAAGCCCCTAGGTACCTCATAATTGGTTGGTTACGTGCCACTCAATCTAAAACCAGCGTTGGCAACACTGCATCTAATAAACTTTTATTTCTTTTTAATATTTGAAAGTGGTAACCTACAGTAAGCCTACTTGACGCAATACTGTTTAGCAAGATTATTTTTAGATAAGTTTGACTTGAATTCGTCTTAATGTTCTAGATTTATCTTAACGAGAATTATTGGCATTGTCTTTAAGTTTATTAAAGTTTACTCGTGATTTGAACTTGTAATCGGGATTAATGGCTTTAGACTCAGTAATTATTCTATTGGGAGTAATTTCGTGTGAATCCTTAGTTAGTCAAGTTAAATTTCTGATTGTCAAATAAAGGGTACTTATTTTTTGCTTTTAAGTGTCCATTGAAACAATAGGCTGTGTTCTGACTGTTTAAGCTATGATTCATTTAAAAAGGGACTAGTAGGACAGGATATTTATTTCTTGCAATAAAATAATAACTCTAGTTCTTCATAACAAGAGCCCTGTTATAACTATATTATAGACGGAGTCTATGTTTGATAATATAATATTATAGTTAGATACTTTGATAACATAACGCGTAGGCAGGATATGTAGCGAAAACATGCTTTTATGATGTTACGGTAAAGTTTACTGGTATTCTGATAAAAATAAAACTGAATTTTTGCGGGAGCTACTTTTAATGAAAAAATATTGTTTTCATTTGGGCATATTGAAACTATTTAGCTACGTTTTTTCTTTAAATAAGTTTTATTAAAAGAATGTGAAAACAAAGAACCCACGTGTTATTTTGAAGGCCAATTTACAAAGAAGCGGTAGGTTATGTCTCGTGATGTCTTAGATACTTGTACTTGTACCGCATATAACCTTAATTGTATGATTGGCCACGAGTCGTCCGTACTGATGCCGATGTCTCCGATCCCTTACCCACTTAGTACCACAAGTACCAGAAGGCTTACTTCATACAGCATTGAGTTCTCTTTCAATTGAGATCGAGTTGATACTGTGATACCAGATACTAGCTCTTCCGATCGAAAGCTAAAGATGATAACTCTGGATCGCTACTCGATCGTCACTTGTTTCGAATATACAATTTTAGGATCGACTTAAAATCAAAAACAGAACCCAACCAGCTTCTGCCTCTGGTTATAGATGTTAATCCTACCAAGAAAGTTAAAGTCAATATTTGTTTTTCTTTATTCATTGCTTAGAGTGACCTCCATTAGAAAAAGTATTTGCTTTTCCTGCACGCAATGGATATATTTACGTTTTAATTTTAGGAGAATCACGTTAGCTAGATATAGAGGCAGACATAGGTGTACAATGTTTCGATTTGTGTTACTAGAATCATTGCCTAACACTGTTGTTTTACATGTTGAACACGTAGACGCAAATAGATATCCTTCAGCTAAAATTGTGAGAAATATTAGTCACTAGCCGAAAATTGTGGATATTCAGAGATCTGATCAATACCTAACTTTAAAACCAGAATGTTAAAAAACGAACAGGAAAACTCTAAAACAAAATATTCCATCAATAGGAACTTGAGGCTCATCTCGTGATTTATTTGTTTCGTGATTGTCGTATACAAATATTCTCGGAACAATACCATAAAACACGTCTGCTTAGCTCCGAGTTAAGTTCTGCACTCAAACAGATAAGTTATTTGCATAAGCAAATTCGGCGAACAACGCGACGCCGCCCGGTCATTATTTAATGAGGTTCACCTAACATGACAACACGACAACATAGCGACGTAAATTACACATAATTATGCTTACACGCATCGACGCGCGTGTTTTGAGCGGACTCGCATTGTGCTACTCGTGTCCCTATGTTTTGATGTTCAACACGTACCGTTTGATTACTCCCTAAAGGCTATCATAGAACATCCACTCATCCGTGTTCCTGCTCACTCGTACTAAGTAAAGCGTTGCACTTGTTCGCAGAATATCTAAATTGAGCCGATGTAGCTGCATCTAACGTTTCCTTATAACACTAACGCTAGTGGGCGCGCACACGCTAGTTTATGCTTCCCGAGACCAAAATAATTCACAATCGACGGCGTCCGTTATTGAACAGTGAGTATTGGTAGCGGCATGCGTTATATTATGACGGCGCGGCGGCGAAGCAACGAGCAGTCATTTAAAAATATCAGCTTTACATCACCATGTTTTGTTTCCGGTATGTTTTTCACAAATGAGAATTCAGTCGCTGTAAAATTCATAATAAAAGCGATGGCATTTCTGTAAACATTGGCATTGACGTCATAATGACCCGGGTCGTAATACTGGTAATGTTATTCAAAACATTTGAAAGTTATTTTGTGAAATAGTTGTAGGAACGCGCGGTATGGCGATGGCGGTGGAATCCGCGAGGTTCCTGTGCGGGATTTACAGCGGCTCGGAGTCATCTCAAACGGCCGCGTCGGCCGCGTCGCGCCCACGGAAGTGCCGACCGGTCGCGGGCATTCCTAAAAATCCTCCGTGAGATCTGACTCTAACACAGCGTGCATAAATGTGTGTCAGTACATGATACGGTTAGTCTCATTCAAGCTCGCTCATCTTTATGAGCGTGTCCTCGAATGTTAAAACGTATAGTTCCGAACGGATACTACGATTAAATCGATTACATATTTATCGAGCGTGTAGGTATATGCAGCAGCCATTTGTGTCCATTAAAAAGACAGAGTTTAATAAAGTAAGATTCCATTGGATCTATATCTAATGTCTGGTGAGACTGCACACGTGCGCGCGTGATCAATTTATTGTTGCGTGACCTATTCGCCGCCATTGTTCCCTAACCGTGACATTCATAATTATTCGGAGCAAAATATCTGATTACCACATAGCACATACTGGGTTCCTTATATGTTCTAAGTTATCGCTGATCTTGATAATACAAGTTCTGCCGATTAAAGAAGATTTTTTGCATAGCATGAAACACGAACATATTTTTCAATTACTTAACTAGGCTCCATCAACCGTTAAATAGAATTTAATGCAGTTTTAATGTTTGGTGTGAAGCGGGAAGCCGATTAGCTTGAACCTTAACACACAGACCGTTGCGTGTTGCTTACATTGCGCGATACATAAATTGATGTTTACAAAGACAATGGAATAACCACCGGCATTAAATAGGCAAAAAGCTCTTCAATTTAAAGCCAATTTTTATGTAGGACAAAGATTACTTAACTCTGATTATAGTTTAATAGCGGGTTTAAATCTTAAGCAAACATGTCTTATCTGCTTTTGTTGAGTTTAAGGCTAAGACATAATTTTGCAAATATTTGAAGTTGAAATTGCCTATTGTGTAACTCTATCCAAGACGAAATAGACTGGGAGATGTGTTAACTGTAGTTACGTTTTAAATTATTTTGACCTATTGTCTAATATACACAAATAAGGTTCTATGTTGTTAGGTAGGTTGTTAGGTATGAATTGGGTCGTACATCTCTACGTATTATCTTAATATCTAAAGTTAACTTTATTTATATCTGGACAGGTGAAAATTGAATTCGGAGTCGGAAATGCGGAATTGGGCTTAACCTACTTTGAGAGTGAATCAGGTTTTTATTCCGCATGTGCAGATATTGGCAGCCGCGGTCGGCAGCGGTGTTCTAAATTAACCCTCACGCGTTTCACGAAACTTAAAAAATATGTAAACATAATAAGGTTATCGCGAAAAAGAAGATTCTCACGTACAATCCGTTGATGTGCGTGTCTGATCGAACGATTTACGAGTGAGAATGGTTATATATGCGACAAGTAGGTGTCACAATAGATATAGAAGTGACATAATCATAACGAGGGAACTAAAATTGTCTGGAATTCGTTCACGTTGTTATTGAATGAGAGCGACGGTAGCATCGCGCCGACTGGCGGCACAAATTGTTGATTACAAAAGAGCAGCAATTGAGACGTCAGAGACGCAGGAAGCGAACAGATTGAAACTTATGTCTGCATTGCAACTCGGCCAATCACTACTCATCTAGTTTATAAGTAGATTGTTTAAGAACCGCCTCGTTATAAATAACTACACATACAATATGATGTAGCGGAGCGTTACGAAAAATGTACCAGATAATATTTGATTCAACAATCATATCTAACATAATCATATCTTGGGAGAAAGTTACTTGTGTTTAAGTTGTAAGGACGGATAATTTCCGGCGGGCTATTGTTTTAAGACTTACATGCGCTATTGTTTCTTTGGTACTCACACGTTTGCAAAGTACTTACTGGGCAGATACATAATCGTCAATCAGGTTCAGTCTCATGTTGTCCCTGTCATGTTCAAATATAAAATGGTGACAGACAGACTTTAAATGAAGTTTCCATGTTAAGGCTTAGGTGTAAACTCTTATTTATATAATGGCGTGAAGCAACACGCATGTTCTAAGGTCTTGTGAGAATTATTTCATAGGAAATTGGAAAGTTGGTGCGGTGGTTGGTTAGGACGGCAGGAGAAAGTGCGGTCGAAGGTCGTGGCTCCGGCCCGCGGGCGGTGACACCAGACAAACGGATGAGAACGGGATGACACACTCTTGCACCGACCTTTGCATTTGTTTTTATCTAATGCCGCGTCACCATTACCAATCGGACTCATTACTCATCAATTTTGCCTGCGTATTCATTCATATGAACAATGAATAACTTTCTTCTAATTTAAAATATGTTACCGGAGAAAATTCCAACACATTTGGGTATTGTGATCCATAAATCTTAACAAACTACTGGACTTTACCAAAGACTTCCTGATTTAATAGTGTCTGTATTAATTATCGGTACTTAACGTATTTTATGATATCAAAGGTCTTCCATAAATATAAGGACCGGCCACCCTTGTTCGGCTAAATCGTGATAGGCACAATTAACCGTATAATAACGACCGAATAAACGCGCTGACCGTATACCCGACAGTCCCTTTACTTGCCATTAGTGAATAACACCTTCATAATTTATTTCGTCTATCAAGCACAAGCGAATACCGTAAAACTGACTATTAACATCAACAATGCGAAAACAAAACGAAAAGCAACTTGCAATAAATATTCATGAGGACCGCACATGCATTAAGTTTATCCTCTTTGATTGCCACTGTCAATGCAACTATTCTAAAACTGTTCAATATTTGTCGAATATGTAATGGAAAATCCATTTACGGAGCGGATGCGACTGCTGGAGACGGGATTATTTTATGCGCTGTGCAAGTTGCTACCGATGTATTTCATTAGCGAGGCGCAACGTGGCACAAATTGGTCGACGCAGTCGCCAACGACCGGACGAATCTCATTAACGGGCCAGATTGATAGCCCTGGAAAACACTTTAAATTATTTTACGCTACATTAATATTGAATATCGCACCATCTGCAATATATAGCACAAGGTTCATAATTACTCTTCTAAGGGTTCGTAATTGAGTTACTAACACCATAGTTGGATGTGCCTGTTGGAAAGAGGTTACACCACGCTTTGTAAAGTGGGAAAATAAATAAATCACAGATTAAATTGCTATTGACTCGCAATTGTTCAAACTTCACTTAAAGTTTGGTGACATTCAATAAAATTCCATTGGAAGATTTTTCCAAAGCCCTCATACAGGTAACACCTATAGATGCACACAGTCATCATCTTATAATGTCATGTAAAGTCTGAAAGATTCAAGAGGGTTTAGGATTTAAGCTGCTCTTAGCATACATTATTACTATATTGGTAAGGCATAATAAAAATAATGCAGCCCGCAGCCCGGCCTAATCTAAACGATCAATACACGCTTATATTTTCATCTAGCTATTAGCATCTATGATGACGTTAAATTTCATAATAAATTTATAGCATGATTATATTATGATAGTTATCATAAAAACTTTATAGCGCCAGAAGCTTATAAAATACATCGCGCGAAATACATTTTTACTACAATATTTTACATTTTCAACTCCCACCGTTTTAGGAGTAACAACCCGATACGATAACATCACAAGTCTTTGAAACTGGTGACTCGAATGCAAGAGCAGTCCATAGTCACGTATTCGTGTGTAATTTGTACGTAATGCTTGAATGTAAGCCGACGCAACATGGCGTAGCCCAAGGGGCCGCGGCGACATTGTGGGCTCCTGATAGTACATCAGATATATCCGAACTTAATTTAAATAGATAGGTAACGGTTTGTTGCGCAATGGGACATCGACCCGCACTCCGACTAAAGTCCATTTGATCACTTATGCATCAAACGCGTTCCGACACTCCCCCTCCCGCAGCCGACACCATAACAACCTCATACCACCATACAGCCAGACTTAATAACGTTTTAATAGCCCCAGTCAAGTTTAAAAACGTTCCAAATTTAATAGGCGGCCTGTGCCACACAGCCGAGCTGTATATCAATCACTTCTTGCTTTGATTTACATTTTTTGTCATTAACACAAAAATATAGCCTTTGATACATCAAAAAGAGAATACTTGTGGATGTTTTATTATCTGGATGAATGGTTTTATAAACGAAAATAAAATACAGGCATGATTTGTAGAGCTGAGTTAATTACCTCTCTTGACGCACGGCCCAAAAGTAAATAGGAAAAAGAAATTGCAAAAACTCAATAAACTTGTAACTAATGAATCGGTTGATGAGGTTTTTATCTAAGAGCTTCTAAGTGTCCACAAGGCACGTAGCCGAAGAAAAAAATGTTGCGTGAAAAATTACTTCCACAATCGAAATCTACGTTCTTTGTAAGGGCTGTACGGCATTATGGGAATTCCTACAGAATAAGGACTTACTTCTGTAAGGTTAATTGATGACTTACGGTTTGTGAATGCGTGCAAGAATGCTGCCCTTGCAGATTTAATATTGTTAGTGGGGCAATAAATTGTTTATCCTCGTTTGTCAGATTGAGGTACTTTTACACCATAAAAGCTCCGCATCACAATTATAACCGCCCTAGAAAATTAGATTACCACACCAAATATTTTTGTAGGATAATGAAATACTGCGTGATGTCTACAAATTAATAAGCTAATGAGGATTTCGTTGATGCAATATATTCGAAGAAGCGCACATTCAAATGATTCACACCTTTGATGTTTACGTCCAATACGAAATGTCAAGGATCTCTCCACGTTCTATGTTATCCAACCTCAACCTCAATACTTATATCAACGTTTTTATTATTCAGGTACTTTGAGGGAATTAGACGTGGCATGAGATCCATATAATGTTTTCGTTATTTCTGGCTTTGAAGCGAGCGTGGAGCGTGTCTGGTGCGACTTCCCTCCGCTCCGGACGAGCGCGCAGGATCGTCCGTTGACTTAGTATCCTGACAGAATTGAACTTTGTGTGGGGTCAATTGCATTAAACTTACATGCACTTCGGTAAATTCCATGTTCGCTATTCTTCCTATTTATTTAAGTACATTAGTGGGATGCGCGCCGTGGATAGGCGAGGTTTATAAATAAAATACATTAGCACGCTGCTACAGTTAAATTTAAATGTTTAGTTTAAACCACCCACATAGTGCAGATCGACAGATCAACGCTGCGGAGTAGAGCGTACCTTCGTGGTAGCTTTTCACGCACGTAGCCGCAAATGGGTTCGGAAATTTGGGATATTCTTGAGGTCACGAGCCGCACGACCACTATTCTATTCATAAACGCATATAAAAAGTAATTCATCATGCAGTATATACAGTTTTGAGATAGGCAATAAGGTACAAAAAGTTTATTTAGAAAACTTAACACTTAAACTTTAACACGTTACTTCTGCGTATTTATTATTTGAGTATTTATTTAAGTATAACTTAACCTTGTTAACTGTAATTGACTTTTTTTGATGGATTTAAAGGACAAAGCTAGTCGAAAAAATCCAAAGAAGCGTCACGTTGTAAGAAAAGTCATCAATCAAGCTCCACAAAAAGAAGGAATCCGCATCGGGACACAAAGTCTCGACAAAACTTTATAAAAAATGAAACATTTTTTCTTCACCGTTGACACAACCAATTGAAATATAACTGAGATGTTACGACTAAAGAAATAAATTGGAGATTGTATACAAAAGAAAAAGAAATGATCAGCTTATGTCTGAATAATAATCATTTTACATTTTATTTAGACAATCATAAACTCGAAATAAGAAAACATTTTCTGTATTATTAATGCCAGCGACTTAGTAGGATGAATATTAAAATTCTATACAGAATTCTAAACATTAAGAAGTACCTGTTCTTCTACTGAGTATATCGCAACATATAATGCCAACTGTACGACAACTTCTGCATTGTGAAACTTAATCGAAGGCAATAACACCACTCCTTACTACATCTAAATAAGTATTTACGTTATAAGTTCATTAATTAGTCTATGAAACGAACGCGTGAAGGTGATGTAATTATTGGCAGCAAGCATGGAAGTATTAGTGTCGTATTTATCATACACATAGCCGGCGACGTGACAGTTCGCAATACGACCTGCATTTGTGCCATTGCACGTGAGAAATGTGATCAGAATACATAATAATAACACACACATACAACGGTTCACTGCAGCAATTTAGATAAGTGGTAGGTATGTAGCCTTAACGGACGGCGGTGGATAAATGAACTGCCACGGTCGAACATGTATTATCACATCTTTTCCCTCAGGGTTGAACAGAGAACTGTACACAGAATATCGTTCATATTGACACGGTTCGAATAACAAAAATATTTTCAGTTTCAATAATCAAACCTTTTTGTACGATTGTTGTTGCTTCTTTGCCGTTTTTGAAATGTATCACTTGGGATCTAATTAGTGTAGAGCAGTTAGCGTTTCCCCTACAAAAATCTGTTCAATTAAGTTGTGAGTATGAAGGTTACAGAATACAACATCTATGCATCATTCATTACCCAGAAAAAAATCACAAAAATAATCCATTAAATTAATGATAGGCCGAGAGAAGTGGGGTCCGTGACGCGGGTATCCGCCTGTCCCGCGGGGCGCGCTCCATTTGTTATCCTACGCCGCGCCCGCTCCCGCTGCCGCCTCTGCGCCCGCGGAGTACTGAACGCTGAGCTGCTGTCACACTCCACGTCACTTGAACGACTCTTTGTCATTGGTTATCAGAAATGTCGTGATCGGTCAACTGATTATCATTTATAAGGGGGTCATATTAGAGATTTTTCCTAAATTTCAGAAGGGCATATTGACCCATAAGACGTGATCACGAAATAGATCTCTGCGTTCAAAATGATGAAGTTTTGAGATAGTATTTTTGATCTCAACTTTATCTAAAATTCAGAGCGTCAAAGAAGCGCAAAGTGTGTTCATCAAACGTAAACAAGCCGGTCTATTTTCGTTTACCTAATCTCCGGTACGTCGGCTTAACCCTTTGTAGGGCTGTCAACTGATCGTGATGGTTTTCCACATCTATTTACATTTGCGATGCAGCGTCTTATGTAAAACATCCTATCTGTTCAATCTATAAACTACGAAGATGCCCAAGGCTGTGTGAGTGGTTTTGAGCTTTGAACTTTATTAAAAGACCTTAAGTATATTGAAGATTTTAATTGGTCGAAATATGCATTTTTATTGTGACTACAAATGACTTATTTAATTTGAAATGTGTTAATTATCATCTCAGATGCCGAAATATTTATTGCTTTTCAAAAAAATAACTTAATTGTTACATTTTCATAAATGTTCCGAATTTAAACTTTTGTTAGATTGTTTTCCCTATTACAACTTTACTGTTTGGCCAGCAGTCTTTCTATACAGTTTTCAAAGGTACTATAATTTTTTTTTTTTTTATGAACGTATACAAAATGTTTCCAGCCCTATTCCGATATCAGAGCGCAAGTGCCCGCGGCACTGTTTCGGACGTGAATGGAGAGCCGGCTTGCGCCTAGATCGCGAATGAAGACGCTCCCATACGCTCGTACTTCGCAACACTACCATTTTTGCATAATACCTGCTTTATTGCAGCCACGTTGAATGTCAAATGGTACGCCCGATCCCACCGGTGTATGATTTAAACACATTTATTTGTAATAGACAGGCTAGCGGTTCCGCCTTCGATACAAGTCGCAGTGAATATATTATAAATACAAATCTTCGTAAAATATATTATAGTTTGTATTTTATTTAGGGACTATCGTGTTATATTGGTTGTTTATAATGTGGAATATAGGGAAATAGGAATTGTTTTGATTTCGAATCTTAAACACAATACATTGTAATATCGCTTTTGTAATTACGTTTCCGTCTTTGTGTAAGTCAATATTATGACTTAGCAGCAGTTTTGGGCCTTCCGAGAAACCTCAAGTATCTAGAGATTTGTGTTTACACGAAGGGATGGCGGAAAGACAAACAATGGACTACACAAATAAACCTAATGTAAATGTTACAAATAATACAGATTGTGTAACGAAACGAAGAGAATCAACAGAGTCGTTTATTTGTATATGATTTTTGTACGCGTGAGATTTGCATAGGCATGAGTGGACTTATCAATGTTCTTTATACTTGTATTTAATTTTCATACTTTAGCCTGCGAAATATCTGATAAGGAATAAAATTTAGTAGTACAAAAATTGAGAAGGTAAGTACCCTTATAGCTTTTTACATTTGATACTAACCTACTATACAACAATTACGCTTATGTAGTGAATTTGTACCTTTATTCTGACATTTATAATGAGTTTTGTTAACTAAAAGAAAATAACGTAACATAACTTCTCGGTTTTTACCTAATTATTATACAATTTCTACAGCGCTAATTTGTTTACATTATAATTAAGGCTTTGAAACTTAAGCAGTAAATTAGTTGTTAGTACGTATACCTAGCGACTGACGAACTGCACTTCGTCACGAAACATTTCATTTAAAACATTTTTAACGACGTGACGTGTTTGCAATGACAATATGATTCTTAACGACAGTTTTAAACTTAAATGAGTTGCATGCAGCCGGGCCGGTCTGTCGCGACACCTAACCTTTACTGTCGCGTATTAATAAAGTCCTGCTAGATGCTATCGCTACCGGCCGTATCTTTCTGGCATTTATGAATTGTAATTTAATCCTATATGTCTCCATCTCTGATCATATCAACCACTAACGACATGCTATAGTCAAATATATGGGAATCGCTTAAAATGCTCACAAACCAAATTCGTCTTATAGATTGTATCGGATAAAACAATAGTCTGGCGCAAATTATCGAGAAACAATCGAGGGGTGATGTGGTGGTGACTCACACCGAGGTACTGACTCACGGGCGGCGCTAACAGATATTCTGGGAATAGCAAATAGCCTTGACAATCGCGAGCAGATTGTTCACTCGCTCGTGAAAGCTTCTAAACATCGCCGGTAAGAAATACGAATAAATATACCTAGTCCTACTTTGAAGCAACCCTTATGTTGTTCAGACATGACACTGATACTTATGCAAATAAACGAGAAATTGTTTAGGTCCCAATACAGGTTACAGTTAGGCTCTTTTACATTATACACAAACAACTTTAGTAGAATGTAAGTAGGTCAGGTTAAATACTGGCGATCTGAATATTATCTTATTCAAGTTGTCGTTTAAACACAATGAGTTATGTTAACAAACATCTTTTAGGTCTGCGATCGATTACATTGGTCACTCTAATAAATCTAACAGGATATCTTATATCGAGAGACATAAATTTCGTCCATTGTTCGTGTGTCACGGCCAATCTCAGAGTAACTACTGAAATTTAGCGAATAGCGGGTCACATTCGGGATCTGTATCGCTTCCGAAGGATCGAATGCGTCAGTTGTTTGATTCCATCGAATAAAGATAAATTGGTCTGTGAGTGCGGCCTGGAGGGGTGTGGGGGTATATGAGGGTGTAGGGGCACGGGGGCACAGGGGCACGGGGCTAATTGGCTGTCAGCTATGAGTCCGGTTGTACACGGTCCTCAGTGCGCGCTGAGTGGCACAGACGGCTCACTGATGCCCCGGGCCCGTCCTCGTGGTGCCGCCGACACAAACAATGACGCTTGATTGGATCGGTTAGGGAATTAGGCTTATCTCCTACATTTATAATGACGTACTAGTGACGTCACACCATGAGTTTGCTACATGATAATCAGATTAGCACGGTAAGTAAGTTTTGGTGCCCGTTTCACCGAGCTAAGTTAGCACCTACTGTTTAGTACGTGCTGATAATTAGTGGTGCCAATCATTAATATTCGTAATATTTTCTCCTATATTGTAAGTCTGTATATTCCTGTAACAAGTTTTTACATTACAAGTGTCGACGAAGATACGAAAATGAAATAAACTTACATTAATTGAGTATTAGTGCTGCGGCCATTGCGGGTTTTATACCTGAATAACAAACAAAAATCCGATTAGCGGATATTCAGCTAAAAACGGTTAATAGCATCTATTTCTATTATTACGCAATGCAAACGGTTGTTTCCCAGTTTTTCCAACAAATTAAGCAGATCGGCGCCATTTAAATTTGTTTATAACGTATTTATTTAATCGTTTTACCAAATGTCTTAACGGATGAAGTAGTTTATTTAATACAAGTACGGATTATTACTAGTAAATGATTAAATTAATAATAAAGAGAAAAAGAAGAAGTTTATAATTCCTTCTAGAACAACTTCAAGGCAAACTTAAAGTTCAAATAACGAACATACAAATTAGCTACGACTCTTATAAGTAAGACACATGTTGAATGGAAGAAAACCATGTCGCGATGAAGTTCGAATGCAATATTATGATGCACTAACCCGAGGTTAGCCGAGTGAAGCCGAAGCGAGCCGAGTGGTGGCTGTCGCCAGGTGGAGCCTTCATTAGCATTAAAAACTTATTAACGGGACAGTCCGGCTTTTATACGCTTACCAAAACCCGTATTTGACCAATAAACTTGAACTCAAATGCAACTAACGAGTTTCAAACCCGTGGAGTTTGATTAGACTTTGTAGGAACAAAATATTGACGGAATAATAAAATGCCCATCACTCAATAGTTGCTCATTGAACTGTTTGTGTTTCATTGTTGTTTTTGTTAAGTTTCCTAACTGTTAAGTATGACTATTCAAGGTTCACTGCGTCCATTTGCCAAGGTTTAGTTAACGAATCACATTGAACGACAAAAAATTACTTCTTCGTTCTAAGCTTTGCATGACTGACCAAGGCGGTTGAATAAGTAAATTTATTAAAATTGTTTATAATATTAATATGCAGGGAAAAGAAAAGGTCAGCAATAAACTTGGGTTTGCTATTGTCAGCATCAAAATCGTAATTCCTTGTTTATGCGCTCCTACTAACAGGAACGCTGTTAGCCATTTATAAAGCGGAAAAAACGCAATTTCGCATTCACGACCGCAGCAAAACAGAGGCTCACATAAATCTGCAGAGACATACAAAGCGAGGAGCGTCCGGACAAAGTAATGAACTAATTACATTAGTCTCAGGATGGTCGCAGGAGATGCGGCTGAAATGGCTAAACCGACCGACTATTAGCGGCGTAATGTCGAGAATAATGATGATTGCGCGCTAACAATGCCTTCAAAAAGCATCAACACAGCTGATATAAAAACAAAGCGATTAACAAAAAGGTTTGACGGGGATTGACACAGCTTTTGAAAGCTTTAACATAAATCAACGAATCAACATGTGCCCGTAACCAAAATAACTCGATGTTTACAATAATTTGGTAAAGTGTTGAAATACCTATACGAAATACAACTTAATCTTCCGTAATTAGTGGAGCCGCACGTGATGGTATAGTGACGGGTGAATTATTGAGCCCATATTGAAACAATCATCAAAATTGATTGCAATCATTTAACCATTCGGTTATTAACAAAAACTATTTATGTAAATCTTTTTCTGTTTTAGGAATCTTTGAATTAATGTTTAAATATGATGTCACTGGCGATTATGAAATTAAATCGACAAGAATGGAGAAAATTTTGTAGTTGCGTTAATTAAAGAATTATGATAGTATTTGTTGATGTTATAACGGTTAAATTTATGTTTGCCAGTATGGTTGATTGAACGTGGAACGCTGTCGCCGCCGCAAGACGCGGAAGCTGGGCCGTCCGTTAGGCCCGGAGCAGGAATAGACGTTCCTGTGGCCGCGCCTGTGTTAGACCGCACGCCGCGCACCGCCACCACCACGCCTGTCAAAGTCTTCAAACGCAATGTACTCGCAAATACACCGTACAACCGCATCGAAACTCCTAGTACAATATTCCAGTACCCAAATTGTATCAGCAATTCCATACATCTGTAAACCAATTTTTGCAATCGTCGGCTTTAAATAACAGGTATTTCGGAAAGTTGTTGATTAAAAATATTAATGAATTAGTGTGTTGGCAAAGTACCGTTATGTTATGTGATATGCAATTCCCAGAGTGACGACTATATGAGCGGGTAGCTTTATTATATAAGATAATAATGTTGATATTGCATATTACAGCGGCCTGTGGGGAGTTCAGTGTACAGGAATGACCATACAGACATACGAACTACGCGGAATTATTATGTAGGTTTATTAAAAGTATAAATAGTGGTTTTAATTAAGATACATCGATATTCCTTAATCTGCTTCATATGTTTGAAGGTTAATGTCTTCTTTATCCTGTAATTAATAGCTTTTAAATATCTTAGACTTTGTACGTAATTACACTTCCATATCAATCTCATGTTATTTATAGTTGTAGTGTAAATTAATTAAGGAAGCTTAAAATCTGGTTTCATTCGCACCATTGGTAAAGAAATTCGTATTCAAAACGAGACCCGTTTTATTATTCACAGTGACCTGGCAAATATCAATTATAGGTTTGTTAATGTTTTTGCCAAACCCCATAACATTTTTTGCATGTCCTTCAAAAATAATTTAGGAACAGACTGGAATAATAATGTTGAATAAATTATGTTTAATGGCGAGTGGGTTTGTTTTTTTAACGGAGAGCGGTCGTTGTTGCGTCGAATGTTCTTTTTTTGTACGTAATCAATTTTAGATTTGGAGTGTAGTCGTGACCCGAACGCGTGAGCGTCGGAGGCTTCCGCGCAATCCGAATCAAACCGAACCAACTCCGAATAAACGGAAAATGAAGTTGTAAACAGGAATGTTGTTACATTACATCAATATTTAATGTACAAATGATTGTGTTCTTTTCTGGAGATCCTGAAGTTACTTATGTAGATTAAGCTTATTCAAATATTGATTACATCACGGGTCATCACGTTAATATTAGAAGTTAGAAATACAAAATGCACTAACAAAAGCCTGCTATCTAATAGCTTACTATCTGATCATTCATCTCTTCTATTATTAAAACTACATGAAGTCCATAAAATGAAGAAGGTTGGTTAAAAATTTAATCATTTCTGTAATAGAAACTTCAAGTTTACATAAACTTCCTCTGTGCAACTCTCTTTACAACTTAGTAGTTGAAGAGTGTTTTAATAAAGTAATTATTATTCATCCACAGTTAACTAAGCGAAAAACCTTGCTCACTTTTTAGCACTTAATACACGAAACGTTTCTAGATTGTAATTTGCATACAAAGAAAGGGAGTACAAAACCGAGACGGCGCTATTTATAACAAAAACGTTTCAAAAGCGGAGAAGAAAATTTCAGAAAGAATATCTTGTCGGGTAAAGTCCCGGACAAATTGTCGCCGTGGCTTTTGCGGACTGCGGAGGATCTGCGAGGATTGTTATTGATGTGAGGAGCGGCGGGAAGCACGCCGCGACCACTATCTGATAGTCTTCATTATGGGCGATCATGCGTACGGGATACACAGCGCTGGAAGCGGAAAAATCGTGAAATATTGCCGCGGACGTCAGACTTAACGCGTATGAATTGCCGCAAATCCTCGCGTATTACATTTTTATCCCGAAATATCTTTAGAACGTAGCGGTTGGGCGCTGAATCAATGTGCAAATATTTCCTGTTGATATTTGAATTCCTAGCTTTAGTTGTTTTACCGTTATGTACCTTTGGTACATTGGTCTCCTGATAAATGATGAATGAATGAGAGTGAATGATCTGTAAAAGAATCTGTGCTGGTGAAATCACAACGGTCTTTAGTAGCGTTTTATTTTCAGACTGAGCTTTTAAGAACAAATAGGTATTAAAAGGACACAACAAGTTTTACAGCAAGTACTAAAGAACGACCACCTAAATGAAGCATAGCTAAAATATTGCACTTCTGTAAGAATCTTGAAATTCACATCGTGTATTTAACCTTATGTGTGTGATAGTCAACTGTGCCTCTCGTGAGCTCTGTTGCGTGGCTAACGATAATGTTCAGTTCATACAATATATTAAAGTTATGACCTATTATGTGAAAAGTAGGACGAGTGTAATGTCTCCTCGTTGATGGTGATACTAAATACAGTAAATACATATTTACGAAATGTTTCATAAATATTTAATGCGAAAATCTTTGATATCATAATTCAAGTTGGCGTTTTTAAATTCAGTAAATTTTGAAATCATCTTTGGTAGGTTATGAAGGCTTAAACAGAATAAGTGTGTATCAAAAACTTACATTAAAATTATTTCCTATTTAAACACATTTCGGAACAAGAGTAGGAAACAATACTTTAATTTATGTCATTTCCCTAACTGATTCCTGTTGAAATTAAATAAATAACGCCTCTATCTTATATGATTGGCAAATTAACCAGACCTAAAGAGTTCTAGCAGTTCTCTCTACCGTAATTAACACCCCATAGTGTAGACCCAAAACAATAATGACTGTATATACATTGATAGCATCTCCTATCCTATCTTTTCTTTTTGCACTTAACGCGATCTGCAACATTTTCCTCAGTCGAGCCGTAAAACATTTAGCTTCTTTGTTCATTTTGTATCCGAGTTTTAGAAACATTTATTCAGCCATGATAATAAATTACTTGTTTTTTTGTACCACGTTATTTGTTACGATCAAATCCCAGTCGGTACGTTTTTTCACGATATGTACCTAACTTAATAAATTGTCTAAACGAAGCCTGAATACCTTACAAGCGGAATGATTAATCTACTTTCTGTTTGTCATAATATTAAGGAGATTAATATATTTTTGGAAATGATATGAAACCATTTAAATGTTATTGAAGTACGGTGAATGAGTTTTAATGAGTTACGAGAAAGAATTAATCAAGGGTGGATGGAAACAGCTCAGGGGGTTATTAAAACAGCATAGAGATATACTTGCATTTGTGGGACGGAGATGTCGCTCTACGAATTGAAAGATGCCGTCTCATTCCAGTCCACACCTGCAACAGGCTTTCCTCAAGAGCTAGTGGTAGGTTAGGTTAGGTACCTAGGTTGCATGTTACCATGTGTAGCTAGGTACACGGTATGTTTGTGAAATGCTCCACACGCGTCCACCGTGCACTTGGTGTTTACTCTAAAGCTTTCAGCTATTTGAAAAATTACAGGTTGTTTTTATATTGTTAATCAAATATAGAGTAGAAAGAAAGCGTTTACTTATTTAGATTTATGTTGCTATTTGTAATACTAATCGGTTGTTTCATTTTAAGTTCTTCAATTGACAGTTGGATGCTTTTGATTTGTAGCCATAAATGATTAAATCGATCAAAACTGTACCTGAATAAACGCCCTAATGTTCACAAAAATTGATATTTAGAGCTCGTATAAATAACGTACAAAAATTAAATACACGTTAAATAATAAACTCGAGCATTTTTTCGTCCGTTACATCGGTTCACGAATAAAATTGGTTTCATTTCGGTCTATGCACGAGATTGATACAGCTGGAATAGATTTATTGAAGCAGATTTTATTATTGTTGCGTAGATTTGTTTTATGTGTGATAAAATGTTTAGTGGTCTAGAATATTGAAAATATTCTATACTGTGGTTTTGGAAAATAATCTGGAAGAAGCTTTGTCTATAGTTAGAGGAACATGTGTTGTGTAGTTGTTACATTTGTTTTGAGCACTCATAGCTAAAAGTTGCACAACTGTATGGCATTGAATGTTAT
The DNA here is from genome assembly GCF_003590095.1 of Trichoplusia ni. Taxonomy (NCBI): domain Eukaryota; kingdom Metazoa; phylum Arthropoda; class Insecta; order Lepidoptera; family Noctuidae; genus Trichoplusia; species Trichoplusia ni. The sequence continues at coordinate 15,104,158 of NC_039485.1, forward strand.
ATTTAAATGTTTAGTTATCCTATTATTGTATAAGAAGAGTTCCACAAATTCACTACACACTTCGTATGTAAACAATGTTAACAAAGTAGTATGTTTCGCGTTATTATTGCCAGCGAAAGAACAAGCGAATTACACACACGAAGAGCGTCTGTTATTCGTGGCTCAGGGCAATGCAAACAGAGGAAAATCAGGAAGGTAAGTTTATTCTGTCCCAATCCGCAGGAACTATTCTCGGCAGAATGTAATCCATATTCAATTCATAATCGGAATACATTATAGTGTGCGGCGCGGGGCGCGTACAGAGCACGAGTGCGGCCGGCGCGGCGCAACGAGCCGCATTCTTCGTTCGACAAACGAGCGGCTGTGGGCCCTCAATTATTCCGCCAGCATTGTCCCGGAATGTCTAATTTGCTCACGTAATTTTGGTCGGAATTTGTCCCCAGCCGACGGATGCTCGGAACTATTTTTATTGCTTGTTTCCTATTTTCTGTAGTCCATCGGGAACAATATAACTTGAAGCTCGCGAACTCTAACCAACTTGTCTCCGAACAAGTGTATTGTGAATTGCACGTCGCCGGCTCCTTGCACGCGTCCGTGACGACGTTAAATATGTTTTCTTTAACTTTGTTGTTTCGGTCCCGTGAGAAACATTTCTCTTACCTATGTAGAGTTGTACATTCTGTTAATCGCAACCTATTGTGCTGCAAGTTATTGTGGGGGAGGTCTTTATTCTCGAAGAATACCTGTATGACTACCAACTGTACGGCATTGATTCATTGCACATTCTTACCGAATGTAGAGCAACTAGAACCGAGTCCAACCAAATATTGTTATCTTGGTCGTTAGTGGTGTAGAGTTACATAACTGACACAACTATGTAACAGGCAATATTTGTGTTAAAGGTTTCTCTATTTTCGCGGCTCACAAACTAATAAGTATTGAAGGACAACGTTATTGTGACTGAGCTGTAAATTCGTGTGAACTCAGCAGAAACAAATTCGCTTCCAGACCAAAAGCTAACAAATAAAGTTTATACTTTATAGGGTCATAGAGTATGCAATAAAAGTGTGAGGTGCAGCGCTCGCAGTGATGGATGGGATTGAAAACGTTAGCTATAGGCATCATGTTAACAGTAGGTATAGAGATAAGTGATTTTGGAATGATGCCAGGACGTGGCCCGTGGAGCCCCACTCCATTTGCTCTTTACATAACTCAGTATTCAAGGGATCATTAATCTTCCTAGTTCCACGCCAGGCCGAGTTTAATTTTAATAAACGGCTTTAGCCATACTACGGTATTAATTTACATGCCTTAATGAATGGAACTTGTTATTTGAATTGTTACGATTTTAATTGTGGTACTGAGCAATCAAAAATGTATTAGCAAACGGCGTCGTGGCGCAATGGAAGTATTCTAATTTAAATATAGCGTTGCTGAGAGATTCAACCATGGTAAGCATACTCTAGAAGTGTAGAACATTAAAACTTAAAGTTTTTATTTCTGGACAATTACAACTAAGTAAACTCGTATTACGAACGTTTTCGGTCTGCCTCTACATGCCGTCTCAAAATTTGTCACGACCGACTTAAGGTTGTATAATAATCGTAAATGAGACTATAACTCAAGATTTCTCTTGAGTTATAGTTATAGCACTAGGCTCGTAATTTTGTTAGTAGTCGCTGATGTGGCACGTAATACAAGATTTTAGAAGCGTCCGTCGCCCTTAGGGAACGGCCCTGAATGTTCGAATCCGTCCTTCATCAGACCCGAGCTAGGTATTTTATAGCTCCGGGTCAAAATCGTACTAGAGCACAGGTGTGTGATTTTGTTACGTTAGACATTGGAACTTCGCCGAAAACCATCTCTATATTTTTCTCCGTAAGTACCTCCGTACTCTTATTACTACAGCACGTATTATCGGATTCAAGAGTTCTCGTATATGAAAAATGAAAACATCGACCGGAATAAATGAAATATATTTATTCTGTACACCTAAAACAAAATTAGTGAAAAGTTAACTAAAACGAGGGGAAATCTGTGTACCTAAATAATGAATTACTTTTGTTCACATTTTCGGGCAAACGTTACCTGCGTGAATTGTATTTACGCCGCACAATAATCCCAAAACATTTGGAACAGCAAGCGAGCGGAGCGAGTTGTTCGTTTCAGGCGCAGCCATCAAATGCGTGATTTACCCGCCTTCTGGGAAATACCTTGAAGCGGGCGGCGCTGTCGATGCGGGTGTAATACCTTAATTCGACTAATCTCGTTTTCCACTCGAGCCCTGCGGTCGGGTGGGCTTCGCGCCCTGATCCTCACTCAAACGCGTCTCACTAACGTCTTACTCGAACTGCTGTCAAGTCTGGCTTTTTACTAATGCTCTTATTTGAGGCATGTTTTATGATTACGGATACCGAGAAAAGATTTCTGGTGAAACTCGTGCGGTTTCACTTCTAATTTAAATAAAAAGTATTTTTATGTAGTTGCTTTATGTTTCATGAATAGCTAATTCCTAAAATGAGTGGCTACCGTATTTTGGACATTCGAGAATTTAAAAATCTGGTGCAACATTTACAGAAGCGAGGCAGTTATCGTGGCTGTGTGCGGACAGCTTTTTTATCGTAAGTTTACATCGACATGCAAATCTCCATCACGACACTCGCCTGCCGTAGGTACTTCTAAAAGTAGTTTCAAGAAAAACTGACTTACTAAGTAAGCAGTGTAGGTAATATTCCATGTTTCTGCAAAAACTAGGTAACGAGTTAGCTTGTGCAATGAATAAATTGTATCTGAAGATTTTTATCTTGCAAAGTAGCTTTTCACGTATTCTCTCCGGAATTTAAAACCAGGTAGACAAGTATGACCTTATCTGTTCGGCCAATGACTAACAAAGAGCAATTAGGAGGATTGAAGGTTCTATGGTTTGAGAAATACTGTTTTCGAAAGTAGCGCAGACTATGTTGTACTTTCTCTGGCGCCGTCCGTAGTTTCGACCCCTTATAAGGAACAGGTAGGCGAAGTCCATAGAACAACGGGATAAGTTATATTTTAATGATTCTCATTATGTACAAGGGCAAACAACGTGGTCTTACCTATAACATATACATGAAAAAGTGGGTCTGTAAACGGAGCGCATATAAGGCATGTTGAAATGCTGAAGTCTCGAAGCTTGTATTTTTATCGATACCATATTGACAATGTGCCTGCTTCGATTTTTCTACGACTCTTACTAAGAGCAAAATGGACGTTGGTATCGTTTGCTGCATCCTGTTTTATATCCGTGGTTACGAGTTAACGTCTGCCCATTTCTCACTTTAACCATTTCAACAGGACACTTTTATTTGTTGTTCCTTGAAAGCTTGATTTAACAATTCGCAGTGTTGCCAGAAATTCACAGCGGATCAGATTAATAGCTCGTGAAAATTTTCCTCTCGAAAACTTTATATCGTTCAATTACTTTTTTATTAGGCCAGCTGGTTAGTGTCAGAACTCGGTTTTAATATGTGCAGTGAAAAGTATATTTAGGTACGTCAATAATTGCTGAAATGAATTTATTAAAACATATTCGACCTACTATTTGAGTAACCTACATTCGGTACTTGAAATCGTCTGTATCAATATCTGGAAATAGACTTCAATAATACAGATTTTTCGAACAAATATAGTGTGTAAGGAAACTCGTTTAGAGAGGTTATCTCTAGCAGAAAATTGCTTTGCATCTCCAAGGAAATATCACGGACAGGAAAACGCTTCCGTTAGTTGTGAGGCACTTGAAATACACCTCCCAAAAGTTGTGAAAATACTTTTGGAATGCCGTCAAACAATGTAACATAATTTTATTACATTAGCCTATATATTTGCATCTGGTTGGAAAGATATTAGATACTGTTTTTACATATAACCTATCTGATCTAATTAACTTAAAATAGAGAAGGACATTTGGGTCTTTTGATCCGTACTGTTGAGGGTATCTATTCATTTTCGTAATTGAATCGTAAGGCAACGTGATATCATATACAGTGTAATTAAATCAAAAAGCGGGCGAGCCTGAGTGGGGTCCTGACGAGTCCATAAACGGGATACAGACAGGCCAATTTGGTGCGTGCGGGGAACGTGCAGGGGTGCAAGTCACGCGACGGACAGCCCCAACCACTGCATATTAATACTCGGAATTACATTACCGACCATCGTATCATTTCTACTAATCACGAAAAGGCTCTGATGAGATACCTACTTCTAAAAATTTTTCGACATACGTATGTAGGTTTTTAATTAAGTGTGTTCTTGTATTTTTCGACCTTTTTTGGTATATCCAAAGCTTCAATTCAAAACCAATAAGTCGAACGGCAAACCCGTCGTAATCGAATAAAACAGTTTCCGTTTTTCAATATGATTATAAAACCCTTATATTAAATTTAAGATGAGTCATTAGCACTTCATATCAAATAAAACATAGCCCATTAAAACGTGCTTTCTATTGGTCGTGTACATCAATTAGGGGGTAAAACGTGAGTAAAATGAAAGGGGAGTGCAGGACGGAGGACGGAGAGCCCAGTGAGTCAGCCGCGGCGGCCAGACGGCGCCAGGCCCCGCCACGCACTGTCTTAGCCTACCCCACACTTTAAAATAGTACTACCGCAATAACATACGAGAATTATTATTTACCCAAGGAAACTATTTAGCATACAAAGGGTCTAGCTTAAATCCATATCAACTATATTGTTTAGATATACCTACGATTCAAATTACAGGCCCAATTTAAAACTGCTATCTAAGCCTGGGTCTGAGTTATGGAAACCTCTTCGGTAGGATAGGCACAAAACCAATAACGACAGTTTAAATTGTTTAAGCCATACGGACCAACTACGATTTAAAATATTTTATTTCACTTTGAGTTTGAAACAACAGGGCAGACGGGGTCGGGAGCCGGCTGTGACCGCACTTCGGGATAATGTTACAGAATACAGCGCAAGGCATCTCGTGGTTTGGCACTAGACGCAAGACGCAGGCTGTCATACCGGCGCAGCTCGCTACGACCACTGGGAGCTGACCCGCATGTCTTATTGTAACTGCTAGATAATACTGATGTCTCCAAGGATCTTACTGTATATTTCTACTAAAAAAATATTTTTATATCTCTGCAAATGTAGTCGATGTATTTCGTGTTCAAACAAGTAAACCCTGCTTGCGATCGGGACTAGACGGAGACAGAGCGGCAGACGCACGTTCGGTACATGCAGGTCTTTTTATAGACGAGGCGCCGCAAATAAAATCGAATCAGACGCACGGCGCGACGCGCGGCGGGTCGCGGCGGAACGTCGCTACATGACGCGTCTGAGCGCTCGGCGACCGCGCTACGTGTGTGTAGCGGGTAAACAATAAACTCTAGCTTATACATGTTTACAACTCCAAGTCAAGTCGGCAGCTTCGACCGCATGGCAAAGTTGTGTTTGTTCAAGCACTGCGCTCGTATCGTTCAAGCTTTCACTCGGTTCGATGCCCCGCCATCCAGTCCAAACTAACAGTGAGAAATAGTCGTAACAGTAGTTACACTACTTCGAAAGACTCCAGTGATGTATCGCACTTATTTACACTTCTGACATAGTTCTTAGCTTCTAATATAAACAGAACATATGGTTTGTTAAATTTATGTTATTCGATTGTGCGTCTTGGCAGATAATATTACGGAACTAGATTAACGATAATTATTTGCCGTAAAACACGAATAACTCATTGAACTTCAACAACTGGCATGAGTTTGGAGTAAATAAAGAGAAATATAAAATATGGCCAGTTAGTCAGATATCTGTCGACAATGTAAGAATTAACCGTGGTCTCTAAATATAGGGTTATAAAGAGCGCAGTCAGGCGTCGCTGTCTCCGGCAGGATTTATCGCGCGAGACATTCGCAGCGCGCTGCCGCTTGCTGCTTGCTGCTCCATTTACATTCTACTTGTGTCCGCATGAATCCTGTACTCCACTGGTTAACAAACTCCCCACGACAGCACACAAAAGAACACTTCGAGCCCTTGAATTGATTATTCTTGTGACCGTAGGTTAATGACATGCACGCACGGTATGTTTTGTTTGCCTTAACAGGCCGTTTAGTTTCAATTTTGTGCTTTTGAAGTGAAAGCTATAAGTGGAAATGGAACCATACATGTAAAAATATACGAGTGCTTGAACAAGACGATTGTCGTTTCGTTATCATCCGCAGGAAAAGTGTAGCTTTAATAAGGCGGGACGACCTCCGGCGCCTAATGTAGCCGGAGCCATTACTCGGTTTACCCCTAATGGATATTTACTCTTACAGCAAACATAAAAAGTCACATCTTACAGACAAGTCGATAGTGTGAGGTTTACTGCCGTCCGCGGGGTATATTTAACTCAAACCACATATGAGTGGCAGTATCTTCATGTTTTATCGACTTACGACGTAAAACCCTTTTCGAGGCACTTATTATAACTTTCGGTCACTTATTACATCAGAATTATCTCAAATGTCGTTTCACAGGGTCTTGAATGTGAAGGAAAAGTTTTGATGGGTAATAAAATCTACCTAAAATTTATGGATACTAACACGGTTACGCGATAACAAATTTGGTATGAGTTTAAATGAACAAGACGTTGCCGAGACATTTATGGCGAAATGTTTCTCGGTACCTAGTTACTTGCTGAGCGGTTTTGCTTTTGTTTTCGGTATAAAAGTTAAATGCCAAAGAGACGACGTAGAAGTTCGCATTAAAATACGTCGGTGGCTAAATAGTAGGTATGGCTGGTGTTGTTTTAGCGAGTTCTAAATCAGTGGCGGCGGTGGGCGGGCGCGCGGGCCGAGGGCGGCCGCGCCCGACGAACATTTTTGTCGCCCTTGAAATTCGTAACTGCATTCTGTAAAGTTATTCCCGTTCGCTCAATACATTTGTTATGTTGCAAGTTAAAAACTGATCAGTTGTTCTTAAATGCAAAAATAAATCTTTTTTGTACAAAAACCCCATATTTAAAAATTAATATGATCGCATGAATAATAATGGTCGGTTCAAAACCATACTCTGTGAAATTTACAATTAAGTTACCTAATAAGTTCAAGATAATAGTTTTGACATAAAGACACAAAATAATGTGCTTTGAAGAACAGAAAGAAAAATGTTCTACTTTTCTATTCATATTAAAGGTATAATTTCAAATAGGTTTCATATAATAATTCACTTTACTACATGTTTGCTTTCGTTCCACTTGAGTTCGATATGAAACGGTGCTCGCCTTTTTGCAATCCATAACTGCCAGGAGTGGGTACTTACTCAGTAGGTACTAGGTTCACGTACCTGTACATATAATGGGTACAATAAACTGATTAAACTAAGCATGTAGTTATGGTCTTATTATTTTCGTTTGTAGATCTATAGTTCGATGCCGATGATCGAAGTAAACAAAAATGAAATTTGGAATTCAAAACTAATGTACTCAACATCGACGGCTACCAAGTTGTGCTTTCGAATGTCAAAATTACTAAAAAGCAACTGGATTTGCCTTTATTCCTTTTTAACTCCTTAATCGCTTAGTTGTGGACAGCGCAAATCATCGGACCTCTTCTTCTTCTGCGTCAATAATACTAGAACAAAATATATGTCAAAGATACGATTTTCATCGACGGAAGTCAAAGTTAAAACAATTAAATCCTTTCATAAACTTTCGCCGTAATGTATTTACTGTGGTCAGTTTTCACTTCATTACAGTACATTCACAAACCACTGAATAGTTCGGTCCTTAGTTTTGCCGGGATCTAGAAATCACAAGAGATCTAGTTGCGGTTAATTACGAGGACACAGTTGTGGCAGGGCCCCGGTAACGGTCAGGGCGCCCCAGCCCCGGTTGCCGGCAACCGCCGCCCCTAATCGCACCGACTAATTGCGCGTTTAGAAAAACCCCGTAATGATCCCGTATTACGTAAGGCTGCCCATGTAACGGTATAGTAACTGCTGCTATTAACATTCCCCGACTACTCCTAATGTCAGTTGACATCTCGCAGCTCAGCAAGTAGTTTTTGCTCTATAATTTACTTACAGTTATTAAAACGGAATAACAGCGTTGTTAGCGGTGATAGGTTAATATTCATGAGCATTTCGTTCAGGTGCCACAGGAACTTTGCCTTAGACTTTTATAGGTACACTTTTTGGTTTGTTCTTGAATACTAAATTTGGTTCTTAGCCTCGGATTGCAAAACATTTTCAATACTTATGTATTTTGTATCTGAAAGTTGTTTTTTTTTAACCTAGAACCTAATATGAGTCTTGTTACCAGTGGTTGTCATCAAAGGCCGACTAATGGGATTATTCGAAGATGAGCATAATCCTGTCGTCAAAACTGTATTGTTGTTACAAATCCTACAACGAGATTTATACATAAAAATACCTTTTGAGCTAAATTATAATATGGTTCTCAAATGCGTGTGCTTCAAATAATTGAAGATTTCAATATTTGTCAACAGACATGGAAAATATGCAATTTTGTTGTATTTTTAAATTTTCTATTAAAAAAGAAGTTATATAATATCTGCACATATTTATAAAAATGCTTAGCTATTTGGTTGTAATTCAAATGAAGATTCTAGCAACTCTGTAGACTCTTTTAAGGCATGCATGCAATAAATAACTAACAAAAGTAATATAATGTAGACGCAGTGTCTGCACTACTCACAGTGTTCTTCCCGGGAGGTTATACGAATACTGTAGCATTAACAAGTTCACATTTCTCTAAATCAACACGACTTCCTGAGAACATAAATTGTTTTAAACAACTTGAAAATGACCACAGATCTTATACCGTGTTACACCTACCTATTAAATCTTAACAAATTAGTAACGTTTCATACATTTTGTAATCATACATTTTTAGATAAAATAAAAATTAAGTTTAATTAGCATGATAATGCAATATGATTTGGTCGAGATCAGAAAACGGGACAGGACAGACAAACAGTCGGATAGACGTGAGACCCTAATAGTAGGGTCCAGTTTTACAATTTGGGTAACTAACCCTAGAAACGTATTTTTTTTTTATATATACTTACCAGAAATATTGTCTTCAAGATGGGTATGTCTCTTCCAAAGCAAAGTGGCAAAATAGCTTGACCTATTACACTACATTCATGTGCTAGTAGTTACAACTTTAGACATTTGTACAAGCATCTGCCTTTTATTGAATTTTAAATAGCAGAAGTCAGGTGAGCCCAGTTCCAGCGTGTTAATACTGGAAAGGTCATTGGAGTTCAGTGGTCTGGCGATAAGTCTGCAGGTGCCAGCCAGCTGCGCTTGATAATTAGACACCATTGTACCATACATTCATACGTAAATAGTTATGAATTGTGAACGCTGCTGATAAAAGTATTTATTCTGTGAAGTGACATTTGTTTTGTCATACAAGTGTTACACATACATATATTATGACGAGATGTTGCCCGCGTGCTCACCCGCTGCGAATCGAAAATAAACCTACTGGAACATAAAATTGGGATAGAAATTATGCTATGGTCTAATCCTGATTGTAAACTATCTGTGTACGAAGTTTGTCTAAATCCGTACAGTGGTTTTTGCGTAAAAGAGGAGGATGTATATATCCGTACGTCCATACGTACGAACCTTCGCGTTTATTCTGTTAGTAGGATTAGTAAGATTTGACGTATTGTGTTTTATGAGTTTTGGTCTAAAGTGCAGACAACTTGTACTTTTCGAACGATAATTGTATTTTGTAGTTCTAAAAGTGCTACTTGGTTGCTCAATTTAAATACATAGTTTTTAAATAAAACTTTTGACTTTTGTACACAAAATACAGTTTAGCTACTTGTCTGATCATTGTTAACATATAGATCGGTTTTTAAGCTGAAGTTTCAGATCGTAAAATAAGAAAACAAGATTATGAGTAGCACTGACAACTGTGAATGCAATCAAATAAAATACATAAAAAGGTTATCCTCCCTAATCACAATCAGAATATTAATTCCGCGGCCTACGTAACATCTTAAAATAATATTTTAGTTGCGGAAGCGAAACAATGCTATTCACAGTATAGAGCGGCATCTCTCTTCCACACCTGCAAAAATATTACATTAGGAGCTAGCAGGCCCTCTGGTTTTGTCGTTAAATTGGCAGGTGTGAGCAAAATGATTCGAGGTAAACAACATTTCAATTAAATAACAAAATGGAAACTGAACTTGTTCATTTAGCATAATCTTGAACTTATTTAAGTAAGTACAGATATTAAAGCGTTTATTGAATATTTAATTGAGGATGAACATTGTAATTACAGGAAATCAATTCAATTATCTGCGTATAAAGATCAAGCAACAAATGACGTCCATTGTAAGTGGATTAGATTTGCAAAAAGATAACAATGCTCAGATTGTCGTCCAATTCAGGGTCGTAAGTGATTGCAAGTAACCTGTAGTATTGTTGTTATGTATAAAGGTCGTAGGTACAAGTTAAACAATCGCAGGTTAGCAACGCACTGGTTTATTCACATACGGTTTGACAGATGACAGTTCGTATGACAGTTCAGAGGGCGGGAAAGGACGCGGTCACAGATACTTAACATCCCTCCCTCTATTACAAAAAGTACTTAAACTCTAAACTTAAATTAAGCAATACTAAAAATACTTCCTATAACTAATCACGGGGCGTTTTCGTAGCGATCTATTTGTCGTAATTACTTGGCTATCATGTTGTGTCTCCTGGGTGTCGGTTTCCGCTTCGTGGAACTCATCCTCGGAGTCTACAGGTCTTTCTCTTGTTTCAACAACTGCATCATTCGCTACAATTCGCTGCTCGTTCTCTGCAATCTGAGGGGAGCAATTCTCGGACTCGTCTTCCCTCACTAACAAAGAGGTACCTCCTTCGTACAATTCTGCTCTCCTCCCTCTGGCTGAGCTACCCGGAGAGAAGTTTGGTAAGTCGAGCTCGGGCTGCGGTACAGCTGTTCCTGAAGAAGCTGACGAAGGCGACGGCGGCGGCAGCGGTGTTGGAGGCGGCGACGGCGGCGGAGATGAAGATAGCCCAGACGACCCAGGTAAGTTCAACAACGCTTCTTGTTCATTATTGTTACGTGTTCCTTTATAAAGCCTCAGCTGATTTATGTGTCTTTTGTAACTTTCTGAGTTTTTAAGGTCTTTTACTAAATACAAAACTTTACCTATTCTTTTCAATATGATGCCCTTACACCATGTATAACTTGCTTTGTTAACGAATCTTTTATATAATACAATATCACTTATTTCAAAATTCTTTTCTTTATTTTTCCCTTGTTGTTTAGTTTGCATACACTGTTGATTTTTTACGTGATCGGATACAGACGGTGACGAGGGAGCCGATGACTTCGGATTGATTAAGTCTAAACGCGACCTTAACTTGTGACCAAAAACCAACTGAGCAGGGGATAACCCAGTAGTAGTGTGAACTGAATTACGGTAATCCATCAGATATTTTAGCAATCTTACCGATGAGTCTTTCGCGTTATGGCTCGACATAAGATATGATTTTATTCCTTTTTTTACTACTTTGACAAAACTTTCGGCTTGGCCGTTACTCGGTGGGTGATACACCGGTGAAGTCATGTGAGAAATTCCATTAGTCGCGCAAAATAGTTCAAATTCACGTGAACAGAAAGCTGTGCCATTATCACTCACTATTGTTTTCGGAACTCCAAATCGTGACATAAACTCGCATAGCTTTACTATGACTGCAGCCGTAGACGTAGCCGTATTCATATTGAATACCTCCACCCACTTGGTATGCGCGTCAACCGCTACTAAATACACACAACCTTTTATCGGACCAAGAAAGTCTATATGAATTCTGTGAAAAGGACATGGTGGAAATTCCCAATGGACCAGCGGGGCTCGCGGTGGCGAAGGTCGCAGCTGAATACATACTTCGCATGAAGATATCATTGTTTCTACAGCTTGATCGATTCCCGGAAACCAAAATCTAGATCTAGCTTCGGCCTTTGTTTTAACTATCCCTAAATGTGAAGCATGTAACTCTTTAAGAATTATTTGATATAAGCTAGTAGGTATAACCACCTTGTGACCTCTCATTACGCACCCATTCTCAAAAGATAACTGTGTTCTACACATGTGATACGGCTTTAACCTTAAGTCGTTTACTTTCGGCGGCCATCCATTCGAAATAAAGTCTATCACTTGCCTTAACACTACGTCACCCCTTGTTTCCTCGCGCAATTTCTCTAATGTCACGGGCATGCTTCCATCTACAACAAAACATACATAAGTCGCGCGGTCATATGCAACCTCGCAGTCGCAACACTTACATTCCTCGGTGCACGCACACGCATGCATCGCTCGCGGCAGGCTCGCGCGGGACAAATAGTCCGCACTATTATCAGCGCTGCGCACGTATTCTATTTTATAGTTATAACTACTTAAGAACAACGCGTAACGTTGCAATCTATTTGCTGACATCTCTGGAATTCCCCTATCAGCCCCAAAAATAGATAAAAGGGGCTTGTGATCCGTTCGTAAAATGAATGGTTCAGATCTGCCATACAAATATTGATGAAATCGTCGCACTCCGTAAATAATGGCGGTTGCTTCCTTTTGTATTTGCGCGTAACGCTTTTCCGCCGAATTTAAGGTACGCGACACAAATGAAATCGGTCTTTCGACACCGTCTAAGCCTACTTGTGAGAGGACTGCTCCCAACCCACTCGGAGAAGCGTCAACCGTTAATATTATCCGGGCGTTCGGGTCGAAATGTGCGAGGACTTGCTCTGATGTCATTACTTGTTTTATTGTTTTAAACGCCTTATCATGATTATCAGTCCATCCCCACTTAGAGCCCTTTTTTAATAAATCGTATAAAGGACTGAGAATAGTGGACGCATTTGGTACAAAGTTCCTGTAGTAGTTGATCAGTCCCAAGAAAGATTGTAACTGATTAATATTTGAGGGGACTGGTGCTTCTAACATGGCCTTAATTTTTTCAGGAGCTTTTTTTAACCCGTCCTTAGTAATAATATAACCTAAATAACTGACTTTGTCCTGGAAAAAACTACATTTTTCTTTTTGTAATGTCAATCCCGCGTCCTCTAAACGCTTTAAAACGGAGTTCAATTTTTGTACATGTTCCTGCTTGTCACGACCCGTTATCAAAATATCATCAAGTAGACACAACACTCCATCCAACCCAGATAGCAAGCTCTCGATCGCGCGTTGGAAAATGGACGGCGCGCTGGCTAACCCGAATACTAGACGCGTAAATCTATATAATCCACGGTTCGTATTTATACACGTCAAGTTTTTAGAATCGTTATGTAAAACGAATTGGTTATAAGCCATTGATAAATCGAGCTTACTAAACTGCTGGCCTCCATGGATTTTTGAAAATAACTCGCTAGTCGTGGGGAGTGGATATTGTTCTATTAATAATTGTTTATTTATACTTATAGAGTAATCTGCGCACAATCTGACTGTCCCATTCCGTTTTAAAACCGGAACTATCGGTGAAGCATATTCCGAATATTCTACAGGTTCAAGAATACCTAAATCGACCAATCTATTGATTTCTTTCTCGACCTTATCTCGTAAAGCAAATGCTACCGGGCGTGCCTTACAGAAAACCGGCTTAGCGTCTTTTTTTAACAATAATTTGATTTCGTATTTATTAAAAGTTCCTAATTTATCTGAAAATAACCTCGGATATTGCATTTGTAAATCCTTGATGGGCACATCTGAATCGGTGCAGTAATTAACCGGAATCAAATGTAAGCTGAACAAAGATATAAAATCTCTACCAAGTAGCGGGGGGCCTCCGTCACGAATTACGTAAATAACCAAATAGTGTGTTTGGTCCGCGTAGCTTATCGGTAACCGCATTGTACCTACACACACTATTTTGCCCCCGTTGTACGTCCTCAGCTGTTTACCAGTATTTGATAATGGCACATCTTTGAAATAACTTTTGTAAAAGCATTCCGACACTACAGTTACTGTAGATCCACTATCAACTTCGAATTTAAATGGAACATTTTTAATAAAAACAGTTTCTACCATGGGTTCTCCCCTGAATGAACGGATATAATAGACCTTACCGTCATCGTCATCCTCACCCTCGTCACCGCCATCCACCTGTACGTAATTCACTTTAGTGCACATTTTACGCAAGTGGCCTTTTACGTGACACTTTTTACACACATAATTTGCGAACCTACAGTCTGCCGATTTGTGATTCGTATAACCACACACGCCACATTTCACTTTCGCTACACTACCACTTTTTCCAACATTTGCAATCTTGAAAAGCTGGTCCGGCGTAGACGGCGCGACTGCGCTAGCCGCGGCGCCTGCGCTGGCCACGGCGGCAGCGCGCGCGCAGCTCAGGTTCTCTGCCATCTCCACGACCTTGGCCAAGGTGAGATCGGTGAGGTCCTTCGTGTACAGCTTCTCTTTTTCACGTCCTGGCTGCAACCCCATGATAAACTTGTCACGGAGCGCCTCTTCCACGTTGAGAAAGTTGCACTTTGCCGTAAGGCCTCGTAGTCTCGCTGCCCACTGCGAGTGAGTTTCGCCTGCTTGTTGAGTGGCCGCGTAAAAGTTGTGACGCTCGCCAAACCCCACGCTTTTCGGGGTAAAATGGTCGTCCAGTCGTGTTAACAAGTCTTCGTAGGGCACATCTACCACATCTTTTGGGAGTACCAAATCCGTTACCAATTTGTAGGTACCCTCTGTGAGTGCGCTGAGGAGGATGGCTTTCCTCTTATCGCCTGTCGGATCAGAATTCTTGTTGATATCATTGGCCAAAAAATATTGAGCAATGCGACCTTTGTACGTTTTCCACGTCTGCGTATTGTGGTCAAAACTATGTAAAATCCCGAATTGAACACTAGACATTTTGATTATTTGCAATTGTAGGTAATCTCGTCGCCACTGTTATGTATAAAGGTCGTAGGTACAAGTTAAACAATCGCAGGTTAGCAACGCACTGGTTTATTCACATACGGTTTGACAGATGACAGTTCGTATGACAGTTCAGAGGGCGGGAAAGGACGCGGTCACAGATACTTAACAATTGTAGAATCGTTTTTTATTTTACATTTGTAGTTTTTTGCATTTGCTTTAAGTATTAGTTTGAGCTCCATTCTAGTATTAGCAACTTCAAAAGATGTTTTCGAAATCACAATACCCACGCATTGTGACTTCAGATGATTAATCAATTTGTACCTTATTGGTCTATCTTTCACTTACCCAATAATATACAGTTCTGATATTCGTGTGGGATTAACAGCAAGTGCTGAAATACTTGAGCAAGCCAACGGTTGACGGTCAAAACTTTCCTCTTAACAATTTATATTTACGCATAATTGTTTACTGTCTACTATTAATCATAGCATCATCACAACATTAGTATTTCCTCATGTTCCGTGCGGTACGTTATTTGCAGAATAATTTATGGTACAGGGGACCTACCGCCACGCCTTTAACTAATATTATTGGAATTGTGGGAGTGAGACAGCGCTCTACATTGCCTAGTGTTTTGTCTCTTTTCCACACTTGCAATAATGTTTCTATTAAAAGTTGGTGGTGGTTCCTCTGTATTCGTCGAGGGTCATCAATCATTGTGAACGTACCGAGGAACAGCCGGATTGCTCCCACAAAGTATATGCTGCTAAGAAAAGTATTACGTAGGTACCTACAACCCATGCTAATCTCCGATTTATGGGCGTGCTATTAGGTCCACTTATATTTAAAACGGGCCCCATCGATTGCCTACAAAATGCAGCAACGTCTTTAACAAAAATTGTCAACAATCAACGATATTTGTTTCATTTTTTAATAAACTTATAAATAAGAACACCTTGGATGTCTTTTGAGGGATCGTAGCTACGAGTAGACTGTCTTAAGCAGTTTCAAGGCCGAAAAACCTTATTGTTAAAGCAGGAAATCTTCCAAAGAGGCTAATCCTTTTAACATGGCAGCTTATTTATTGCTTTAGTCCGAAGGATTGCCAGACATTTACGTTGTAGGGTTTCCCCGTGCGAATAATTTGGCTGCCAACCTCGTCGCGTGCTAACTTATGATTGAGGGCTTCGCCTGAAACTTGTCGCTCTCTAATATTCATAACGTTCAAGAATCACTCATGTTAACCTTTGTGACGTGAATTACTTCATGTAGGTACATTGCGGTTAAAAAAACTGGTCAAGACAAAACAATCTGCAAAAAATATGATGTCCGTGATTGCCTAACCTCTCTAACCTCTATTTTTATGTGTTATTTGTTTTATTAGCTGTGACACCAATACAAGTGAGAGTTAACTGTGTAGCTTATACGTTTCATGAGATACAGCCTTGTGTCAGACAGACAGACAGTGGCGGTGAAGCCTAAAAATTGCCCTAAAAGTTATAGCAGAAAACTAGTAATCCTTGGAAAGTGACGTTTCTTAGAACTGAAGCAAAAAATACACAATTTATTAGACACTTTTATGCGTGCAATAAATAAAAAAAAAACTTTAAATCACAGTAATAGGTGACCGAGCAATTCAATATATAATTCTTGGAACTCAAAGTTGACGTGGTCTTGTTCATTTATCCTCAATCATTAAATCATCTCAGCTAACAGCCTGGTCACGACATTAAGATCAATATTGAATATGGAACAGTTGAAAGGTTTACATTTCTAGATATGTTAAGTCTAATCTTAACATAATAGGTCTTTTACCAGAAGTAAGGTTCGGTTTCTTGGTGTTTTATTATCTAATCCCAACTTTTCTTGGTAAGTATTAAGTGTGCCATTTCTTACGTATCCGGATTGAAGAAGTTACATCTGTTGAGCATAACAATACAAATGCTAAGCCCAACATTTGACACGACCTCGAGATTTGATTTCTCACTTAAAATCGTTACATGACACGACACCATTTCACAATTCGACCTGGAATACATTATTAATCAGACTGCAATAATTTTACGCATAAATCGCTAGTTAAAGCTTATCAATAATGCATAAGATGTTAACTATACGAAGCCTTTAAATTGCGTCGTCGGCTTGTCTGCCAGAAATTCTGATAGTAATTGATTTTCCTTAACTTTACCTTATAACATTTTCTTAGGTAATGATGTCAGCTGTTCGCCTTGAATCTACATTCCACTCCGTTCCGCAGTGCACGTGGAAACCTGTGTAATTATACATTTGTTGCAATTCAACGTATGCGTCAATCAACTTTAATAGTGACCGCGAGACCACGCTCCTGGTCTATTAATTTCGTAAAATGTTATTCGTTCCATTGTTGTTGCTAAACTAATAGCAGAAGTTGCAACATTCGAATTGTAACATTTCCGGGTTTCAATTTGAAATTGCTTTTTATGCCGAATCAAAATCGATTTCTAATCGGTGATTGTTAATGGTAGGTTCAGTGTGGTTGGAACGAGTTGAAGATTAATTCTAAAAACTTTTTAATGTATACAGTTTTTTCACGCTACTTTTGCTAGGTCACTTGGCACAGTTCTCTGTAAACATCACATCATTAACTCGAGTGGAGCGAGTTTCTTAGAGCAGACAACATGTAATCTGTTAAACAATAGAGCGAGTGAGTGACGTATCACTCTCCGGCATCATAATACACGTTCAATTCACAGAATTATTGTCACTCATCTAAGACAAAAAAATAAGCCTTGGGTAGTCTAAGTACGGTGAATAGGTAATATTTTTTATGTTAGCTATCAAAAGAATAACGAAGTAAACCGTATGTAATGGACGGGCTTATCATGTTCTAGTTAGAACGCTTAAGTGGTCATATAAAATGGATCAAGGAGGTGTTATTTTTTGGACGGACTTAGATAATACGGAGGAGCGTGGGCGAGTCCTTGTGCCCCACGGATTACCTCCCGCGGTCTTATGAATGAACAGGTCGCTACGCCCACTGATACCGCTCGTAATTTATCGGCGATGCTTATCAAGATCACCTCATTTATGTAACATTAGTTTAGATAACATATTAGTTATTTTATTCATTGATACTATCTGATATTTCTAGTATTTGTACCACAATTTGCATCAGAATGCTGTACTCACAGAATATTTAAATAGAGGTGTAGATACTTAATAATGCATTCGAGCTTTATTCAAATATCTATAAGTATAAATATTAATGAAAGGAAGAACGACGCCCATGAATTTGCAAAGCCACAAGTTTCTGATTTAGTAAAAAGTTTGAAGATTCATTCCTTGATTTGGTTTTTATTGTCATTCGAATTAACGATCTGGTATTTCTTCAGCATTGTGTCATTACTGAAGTGATGAAACATATAAAGCTTAACCTACATAATATGTAAATATATTAAAATTGAAAAACAGGAAATTCTGTGTGGTTTACAACAGTATCGAAACAATTTTTTACAATGTTTGTTTGCTTATACGTGATGAACTCATTAACAGTTTATCCAATTCAATTTCAGTTTTCTCTCATGTATCGTGACAAATTTCAGTTAATATTTTATGTTTGTTCCATGTCAATCGGTTCAAATTAAGAGAATAACAAACAAAATGTTAAGAAATTGAAATTATAGTTTTAAATTTATATTATCGTAATGTTTGTATGCCAAAACAGGCGATATGTGAGGATCTTGCAATATAATAACACCTAAATGTACCACATTTCTTGCAAATAAAATGATTGATTGAACAACAATAAATAAGAAAGTTACTTTTCTAAATATTAAAACAATTACCAATAGAAACGATAACAAACACTAAAATTTCCTCAATCTCGCAATATAATGAAATTCAGGCGCAAATAAGAATTACAGTAATACTTACCCATTATTCGTGAATACAGAATTAGTGTTATAGTATTTACTGGCCGATATCGCACCAGTTGAACTGCAACAAATGAGAAAATCAGAATTATTATAGGCTGTGTACTTGTTAATTAGTTTGACCAAGAACCTATTAGCGTGGGCACCATTAAACAATCGAGTATCGTGACTGCCGCATTATAATAATGACTGTTACGTATTGGTAGCGCTCTGTCATTCCTGCCTACGGATTTAAGGTAGTAAATATTGAGGTAAGTACAAGAAGTTCATGGATTTTTGGGGTTAAGTAGCCAAAAAGGTTAAACGGGATTTACTTAAAAACTAAAACTTCGGTTTTTGTTTGTCGCTTTGTTAAGCTGTCGTTTTTATCTCAATACACTTATACTGCAGTAAGAGAGTTGTAGTCGAACAAAGAGGTAAACATTTGAAGTAAAATATGTTTTTTTGCCATTTCTTCAGATAATGTTGTCGAAAATTGCAAAGATGTTGCAATTTTCGCTGACAATGTGTTCCTGATGCCTCTATTCTATAATAAAAAAAACTTATAATAAAGATCAATCAGCAGTCGGTACAGTTGTTAATTTTTTTAATGACCAATATTTTTCCTCTCTTTTTTCTTGTAGCCTACGGGCCATAAGTATTGCGAGTCCGACTCGCACTTGGCCGTTTTTAAAGGATCGCCCCACTAAAGTCGTCCATCAGCTTTTTAAACGATCTAAGTATAATATTATTATGTCCACATAACGGCAGGAGAGTAATAAAGAAGCTTATAGAATACATGACGCAGTAAAAAGTATTTTATGGGGCAGTCTGCTAACAGCAGATATCTTTTAAATTTGAGGTTGCAAGCCAAAGATATTTTATAAGTCTCTTCTGTTTATTATTTCAGACTTTGCCAAAGCTTCAATAGTGTTTTGGTTACAATATGGCCGCTATCTGTCAACCAGCATTGATGCGTCAACCATATCGAAATCTAAGAACGCCGTGATAAATCAAGGAACACGCTTTACAAGAATACTTAAAAACTATATTATGCAATTGTTTACGCAATATTTAAATTCGTGGATTGAGGTCACGAAGTGTCATAATGCTCATAATGCTGTATTTTATGTAAAGGTTTAGTTCGATAGTTCGCTAATCGTGGGCGCTAATAGAATATGTCGTGGGGTCATCGATGATCTCCGAGTTGTGTAATGGTATGCCAAAACTGATTTAGGTAACAGACCGGCTGCCGCGCCTTTTTTCCAACTCAACTTAGAAGTGCGCGGTCTTAGTATCTCTTCATACGTATTTTTTTCTTCTTTAATAGTTACTCAGCTTAGTAGTATGTAAGTAGGTGCTTGTCTGTGTGGACGCGGTCTTGGTGGGTCTTTTTGTATATTTCTTTAGGGATCCAAAAAGTATTTATCTCCAGGTTGAGTACCTACTAGCCATTTGAGTTCTAAACTTATTATAATTATTGCGTCAAATCTATAACTTATACCATAATTAATTATCCAAATCCAAAATCTAAACGAATGAATATTTCCAAACAAAAATAATACAAACGATGTTATCCATTAGTCAAAATCCCCATTTAGGCCTCAAGTAATTAAAAGTATTTTTTGTTGGCTCTGTAATAGCTGCACAGGCACACTCAATCATTACTTTTTAATTTGTAAACATGTTTCATACCGCTAGCTTGCTTTGCTAATTGTTTCCAACATTGAACTTCCAGGAACCGACATTAGGTAGTGGTAATTGCAGGGATTTACAGTTTCGGTCTAGACTGGCCTTAAATAATTTACAAGCCACTTACTCTTTGCTTCAGCTGATGTGATTTGAAAAGAATTGGCTTTAAAAATACACCTTGAACTTTTTACCTGACTATGTACAAAATAGGTTTAATATTATAAAGGTTTGCAAATAATTGAGCAAGCAATAACATAATTGTCATGTGCACTTGCACAATCCACAAAGCTTAAATGACAACGCATAAACTTGTCAGTATTATCAGGGTTGCGTAAGAATTGTTGTTGTAACTGAGACCAGTAAAAGGTGTACAAGAAAGTCCACCCACGGACCAAAACAGCAATACCTTGTTAAGCAACTGTCGTTTTCATCTCAATACACGTCGTAATCAAATTTAACGGTTATTGGAGCCGATGAAAAAGTTAGCAGCGTTGAATTGTGACGAACTGCTCGACCGTAATGCGTACCTGGCGATTATTATATCAAATAGTTTAGCTGACGTAATTACGTGATATGGACGAACGACTGAACTGACAAGTTTTCTATTAGTCAACGTAAACCAACCTCAGCTGCCTCAAGAAATAGAACCAAAGTACATTACTAAATAAAATATTGTTACCGTTGAAGTAAAGTGCAGTACAGTCTGTACATTTGTATAATCATAAGTTACTTGTAAATGATGTTGTAGCGCATGATACCGCTAGAACGGCGATGCGATAAGCTCGCTTTACTACTTTATGTAGGTGATACAAAAGACAAGTGCTTGTACCACTTAAACGAACCTAGTTCTGTTCAAATATAAGCGATACGTATGAGAGACGTTGCGAATATACGTAGGTACCCACGTTAGCCCATTTGATGCTCAATTTCGAACCCTGACGGCTCAATTACAGAATAAATACTCGATTAGTTGAAATGAAGAACCTCTTCAGAGCTATTGACACCTCGTTCGCTCCACTTGCGTCGACTATTATAAGGCTACGTATCCATTGTGAACAGATATCGCCCTCCATTAGTAAATAATATATCTTTTTGGTTTATTTACAATTGCTTAAATCAAAATCAGGCATCGTATATAGCGTTTTGATGTAAATGTAGTAAGATATGTATTCAATAGGATTACAATTTCTTAAGTGGGATACGCTTGTGTGCTCTACAATCAGGGCCAATGCCAGAGGTTGGCATTTATACTTTATAGGTATATATCAGAGAAAATGTTGAGATCTTTGAAAAGTACGAGTAATGATCGCCTTGGGATGTAGTCTAATGGCGGTCTTAATCGCTATCCGCGGGAAAATCGAGGTGTAATTAACATTAATCATAGAGATGCGGGCTCTGAGGACTAATCGTGAACATCACTCCTTGCCGACGTCGGCCGGTCCGGTCGTGCGTACTGATGTACGGTGGAGCTCCGGTTATGAATGACGTTGTGACAAAAGAAACACGCTGCAGTTGACGCTGACAAATAACCCTGCGCTCTTTAGCAGAGACTGGATGGTGCGCTTGTCTTTTGTCTTCACGAGTAATTAACCGACATCGTCCCTCAAGATAACATGAGCCATAACAAGGCTTTGACGATCGTCCGTAAATCACCCTGTTATTATATGACTTGACAAAAAAGAACAGATAAAAGTTATCGCGCTGTAACTTCGGAAGTATTAGTTGCGAAGTACGATAATTTTTATATTGTTTCCGTAGTTTTTAGTCCGATTGAGTAGGCTGACATCGCGTGTCGGAAACCGCGCGCCGTGCCTGGCTCTGCCGGTGTCCCGGCGCGCCCGCCGTCGCCGCTGTCATGTCTCTGGTCACGCCAGCCCGCCACCGCCGCTACTGCGCCGCTATGCGGAAGGTGTGTGCCAGACTAATACTACGCTAAAAATGCTATGACGATTCATAATCTGTGATTACATTAACATTAAAATTCAGGCGCATAAATATATTTATGAGTTCTGCCTCCTTACATTTTAGTTGAACTAAAACTTGGATACATTTATAAGAACGCGTCCGGCCCATAAAGTAAACACGAATAGGAAAAGGTGTTCCATATTGTCTGACATATCTGGTTACGCTACTTCCTTTTAGGTGCATCGTGTCTAAACAACAGCTCCGTCTAACTGTAGTGTAGTGGCAACTGTAGGAGGCAGCTGCATGATGCCGGCTCTCGTAAATCAGCGTTTGCGCATCAGCCAATGGCGAGCCCGCTGCTAACATGCCGTCACTCGCACCTGCCGCTAAAAGGAAGCTCTAATGAAGTCCCTCGCATCTTGACTTGAATCTCTGATAATGCTACAGAAACATAATATTTTTATGGTTTTCCGAGTCAAAGACTTGCATAAATTCCGGTTTTCAATGTAATGATGTTAGCAGATTTGGGCAGGCATGATTCGAATCAAAAATAGAACAGATTTTAGGAGTACCATTTACGTGGTCGTAATACAATCATCGATTCCATTACCCCTACATATTGTTTCAGTGTGATGGATAATTCAAAATCCAAACAGTGAGCTCGGAATTTATACGTATTTCTATTAATGGAGTTTGCCAGTGCCTCTCAATGAATTTAATAATTTACTTACTCGCTTCGTATAAATTGAATGTAAGAAGCGATCCACGGGGGCGTATGTGCGGTACGCCGCCCCTCCAGTCTCGTGAACGATTAAAATTCAAAGCCTGTAGAAATGTAATTACTTCTCAGTCTGGTCAGAGTTCCGCCGACTTTTATTCGGAGTAATTAAGTTTAATGCTGGTTTTACATCTCAACTTGAGTGTTGAATCGTCTTTCGGACGAGTTGGATGATCAATCTACTGTTCTCTTTGCCTATCATCATTAAAACTGTATAATAACTCATCTTAAGAATTATTATTACTTATAAAGCATCGTCGGTGGTTCGTAGTTCCGTATATAAGTTGGCTATCTCGCTGCAATCGCGGTATTGTTCATCCCACCTTGTTGCTCAGGTGTTTTCGCCGCACAATCAGCAGTAAAAAGGAACGAAGCTTTCATAGAAGACATTCAGTACTGTTTTTATGTTTATAATAGCTTGTTTCAAATTATGTTAGCTGGTTAATCTTGAGGGCTTTGGATTATTTCCTCCTTTTCATTGACATAATAAAGTACACTGGCACAATGAACTTATCTCATGTTTATTACAAAAGGATTTTCAGAATTATGTTACTTTGTTGTCTGGCGATAGCTATTCGTGTGGTGTGTGAATATCGTACTTTATGTTACTCATAAACAAGAATTATGTTTGTGTAAATTATTTTTCCTTTAAGGCTAGATATTGTGTATCTTCATTTAGCGCCCCGGCAGATTTTGAAAAGGTACATATTTGATAAACTTTTTTTTATTAGAAATTATGATGTTATAAATGTTTTCATTTCTGTAGTCTGTAATATTTTCAAACAAGACGTACGAAGACGAAGACAAGGGCCAGAGACTAGTGACGATAAGCTATTTTAGTTTCATCACCGATCTGGGTAAAAATTAATTGGCGTTGTGCCATACCATAGAATTGAAATATACGTTTTATATATATATTTTCTTTCCGGAATTCGCTATTTTAAAGATAAAATGATTTATTATTTTTATTGAAAAGTGGTTTTCCAAGCTAAAGGAAATTAAAAAAACCGGCCAAGTGCGAGTCGGACTCGCGCACCGAGGGTTCCGTACAAACCTGCAAGGTTTACAAAGTTCGTTCATTACGACAATCGAGTCATATAAATATATATGACTCGATTGTAAAACGTTGCTTCATGCCAAATTTCAAGATTCTAGGTCGACTGGAAGTACCCTTTAGGTTTTGATTCCCTTGCGAGTACTCGCGCGTTTCAAAATATGCAGCTTAAATTGCTGTTTCTTTTGATTGCGTTGACATAGAAGTTTGATTTTGTTACAGCTTAAAGGTATTATAGACCTAAGTATTTGGTATGAATTTCAATTTAATACCTCTACGCGTTTATGAGGAAATAGGTAGTAAGTTTAAAATTATTAAAAAAAAAATATTATGTGATGTAACTAAAAAATTATGGTTTTTGTAATTTTTCCTTTATGTATGGTATAAGACGTTGCTTCGTACCAAATTTCAAGATTCTGAGTTCACGGGAAGCACCCTGTAGGTTTTGATTCCCTTGCAAGTGTCGAAAATTTGCGGCATAAACGGCTGTATCTTTTGATTGCGTTGCCTTAGAAGTTTGATTTTTTCACAGCTTCAAGGGACAGTAGACCTGAGTAATTGATATAAATTTCAGCTTCATACCTCCACGCGTTCCCGAGAAAAAGGGTCTTGACAGACGGACGGACGGACGGACGGACAGACGGACGGACAGACGGACAACAAAGTGATCCTATAAGGGTTCCGTTTTTTCCTTTTGAGGTACGGAACCCTAAAAAGCACTCAACAAACTTAACACAGTATATTACCTTAGTTAGGAACATCATTCAGATTTATTTTCATCTTCAGTTCATATTTTGATTTCAGCCGGTTCCCTCGAACCACAGACGAAATCGCTCATTCAAATTCTTTCGCATATTAGTAGGATATCATAACATTTATTAGCAAGTTCATGCTTTAACGTATTTTCAGCGAAAACGTCTGTTATTCTAACTCTTGCCAGGTGTAGTTGGTGTGCTTATACGTTCTTAGCTCCAAGCATTATTTATACTAACTATTCACGTTTAAAATGGAATAACAAATACAATGTGCGAACAAAGTTTAAATGGAATTTTCTAGGAAACTTCAAACGATAAAACGGATTCTTGTAACTGAAGCACTCTTGAAAGATACAAGCCGTGTTGGTAATTACATAAGGCTTAAAACAACAGCTCTCGTATTTACTCGTTAGCGCTATTTTCACGAACATAGATTTCAGTTTAAACTCATAATATGTAAGTAATGTTATATTGTTTTAACCTTGAGGTTCTTTGCATGGATTTGTATTCACGAGGTGCAGCTTCGATGCTAAGAAAGGCAAACAAAAATGCGACTTTATAAGTATTATACGTACTTTTATGATAATTCTTCAACACCACTGACAAACGACGGTGAAAAATACTGTGAGGAAACTTGGATTCCAAATATTAGAATCTTTAATCGCTAACACGCCGTGTGCTAACGTAATGACCAACGTTCAAATCATTCCTCTATAGGAAGAGGTCCAGAAGTAGGGCATTTATAAGCTTGTACGCTTTATAATTATGTAATAGTAGTGCCAACGAAAGGAAAATGATACGAGCTGCATATGTAATGGATATTATAAACGTGTAGGTATTCAGTAATCGATTGATCCATGCCATTAAGCCACAATGAAGTTATTCGTATGAATCAGTCTATTGAACTGAGTACTGATTCAGTATTGACGCATACCATGAGTGCTTTATCGCCGAGTAATAGCAAGTCGCCAGTCGCTATTGCCACCCTTGCTCGTTGAACATCGCGGCTATTCAATCATAATAATAATATTCGACAACGATCAGCGCCATATAGTGTCGAACTTAGCAAAGCCTGTAAGTTCCAGATATCTGAGAAATATACTTAGAATTGTCTAAATATATACACATTACTTATACATAAATTTCACCCAGACTCAGAAATGATCGTGCTCATCACAAAAACTAGTTAAGTGTTTATGTCTGAATTCATGGTTGTACTAGTTTTAAGCAAATATTTGTATGCCAAGTGAGGCGAAACATAGTGAGTCTTTTTTTATTTATTAAGAGCTTTTATATTTGTTACCTATGTTTAAACAAATAAATTTATTCTAAAACATTTGTCATGTGTGGGGATCGAACTCACAACCTGTGTTATACCAGTCGGTCTCACTTGATACTAGACCAACAAGCCAGTCAATTGAATTGAAACTGTATCGCGCTTCGGTCACTGAGGATATAAAATGGCTCTAGTATATGTGCACAAGCAAGCATTAGTAAATCACTTGATATCGATACTTGATAATGGTTAATGTGCCTGCAATAGGCACCACAGGTAAGATGGTGAATTATATCCATCTATACAACAGTCTCACCGCAATTTACACTCTATCACGACCATGATAAAGATCAAAATTTTATGCATAAATTTTCTGACGGCGGCGGCGTCAGTAATGTTACAGAATATTTTTATACACAGTATCTGCTGTTTGCTTTATGATTGTCAACGATAAATGCAGTGCAAGTAAAGTATGGATTTATATTGTGACGCTTAAAATTGTAATAATCGTATTTAAGCCGAGGTTTCGCAGTCCTATCTAAAATAAATATCTACTTTTACATTATTTCATTACTTTAGCTATCTTCGATGTTTGTGCTACCGACTACGGATTTGACAGACTAAGACCCATTGGATACCTTGTACATAGTACATTTACCTTAATAAGACCTACTAAAAATGCCGTATGGTCGAGTGACATATCATTTAAATTTGAACGAATTGCTCGAATGTATAAAATGTTATGTTAAGTCATGATGACTTTGCGAAAACCTTCAAGCCATTTCTAATATCCTCAACGCTTGCAGATATAGGTATCACTTGTTTACGAAGAGATAAAATTTCAACATATTTAGTAAATAAAATTATGTCAAAACCAGGGACCGGACAACCCCACTTTAGAGTTAAGCCGTTTGACAGGGTAACCCGTACACGGGGTAACTCATATCGCAGTGTTACCTTTTGTTCGAGTTACATCCTCGAAACCCAGCGAAATGGTTAACACCTTCATTATGGTAACCACGTGAAGGGGTTAACCCCTTCAATAACTTAACCCTTTGAAGTGGTTACCTTCACGAAAGGCTTTTATTCGTGTTACCCTGAATTACCCACTAAACTTGAGCTGCATACTTGCACCCTAGCGGCCCCTCATTGCTTTACTAAGACTACAGCTGATTTTCTTCTATCGCCGACGCGTCGCGCCGCGACTCGCGCCTCTCGGACAAACTACCTACGCGCGAAACGTCATGTAGGTAACTAGCTGTTGCCCGCGACTTCGTCCGCGTGGTTAGAAGATATAAGTTAGGAATTTTTGAACGAAAGCCCTCGAAGATTAATATTTTTCCCCGTATTTGCCACATTTTCCGTTAAATCTTCGCTCCTATTAGTTGCAGCGTAATTTTATATACCTAGCCTAAAACCTTCCTCGATTATTGGTCTATTGAACACAAAATGAGATCAAATTTTTTAGATTAAATTATTTATAATAATTTAAAAAAAACGTCGAATACAAGTTTTTTTTCATTTTTTGCATTTTCTGAGAAGATTTGACGGGTCAATTTTCGATTGAAAATTAGAGTGTTTTTTTATATTAATTCAAAATAAGGTGAAAAAATAAATATTTTTAATAAAATAAATTACAGCGTATTTGGGACACAAAAAAGTAAGTTTTCACCAAATTTCGTTACAAAAATAAATTTTTGTAAAAGATAAAAATAAAAAACCACAATCTTGGGTTTTTAGATTTTTCACATAAATTTTGAGGTTATGTGAAAAAAATGTAAACACAAAAGTTTTAGATCTTTTTCTTTTAGAACTTTGCCATTTGACTTTTTTCGATACGAATTTTAGTTTTGCCGGAAATCGATAAAAACCGTTTTTTACTCTTCAAACGTCACTCCCACCCCCTTCCCGACCTCAGATCACCCGTAAATTATTTTTCCTTTCATTTTTATAATATTCCCCTCCTTTTCTAATGGGTTTCATCCTACTTTTTTTTTTTTGGTTTTAGAAATTATCGACCCTGGTCTACAAGTATAGACACGAAAAATATATATCACAACGTTTGAAAAGTGCGACAAGCAAAATTAAACTGTAAGATCATATCCACAATGATTTTTATTCCATGTTTACAAGTTGCTCGGTAAATGCAGCAATGGCGCCGCTGGGCGGTAAGATGTCACGTGCGCTCGTGGTTATACTATTTTCAAACTAATGTCTATGATAAAGAGTGCATATTGCATTGTCTTAGGTTGGAGTGGGTTACCCTGTTACAGTGTTACAGGGTAGTAAAGGGTAACCTGTTCGGAACAGGGTTACAGTAATCCGTTCGAAGGTGTAACATATGTCATAGGGTTTTTTCTTGAAGCGCTTAAAAAAACCCCTTCAAAAACCCTTTCAATGAGTATCCGGCCGGTCCCTGGTCAAAACCCATGGACACCCGCTGCAAGAGTCACAAGTGCATAGCCGGTCTTTTAAAAAAGAATGCGCTCTTTTTTGAAGGTTTGAAGGTTGTATTGGTATGGAGTTATTTATACAAACTTTTCTCGTAAAAACCTCTATGTATAAATATGTTTCAGAAACCAAAGACTAGAAAAAAAACCTGAGCTGTAACCTGTAACATACCATTCGCAAGAACGTTACATAATAAAGAGGTTCTCAAGTGTATAACCACCACTAAAATTAATATAAAGAAGTAGTAGTCCAATAAATACGTCACACACAACGCATATAGGATTAAAATAATACAATAGCAATCAATCATCATCGTAAGTACAAATAACTTAATGAAACTTTAATAATGTTTTGTCCCTTTTAAATTACCTGACCTCGCCCAAGGACCAAATTAACAATAAATAATGTATTACATCTAATTTATAGCCAAGATTAAAAAAAAACATATTGATCATGATTACAGAGTTATGACGAAGCAAACAATTTAATACAATATAAATATTTGCGATAAATATCTTAAGTGATTTACGTTGTTTGCGAAGCATTTACAGTTAATTAACTATTGATACTAATTAACGAGTAAATATAATGGTACAATAAACAATGTTAGTGGAACTTAAAATGGCGACTGTTTAAATCTGCTTTGATCAGTTAGGTGGATGTAATAATGTCATGTATGGCCGTGGTCCCATTTAAACGCTGAAGATAGCTTACGCCAATTAGCGTTACGCTGTTCGCTACGTCTTGGTCCTTCTAGATACGGGTTTTACTTATAGTATACTCTGGTTATCTATCCAGTTTCACTTCTGTTTTTGGGAATGAATATCTTAATGCGAAAAAAAACAAAAATCAGTCTAGGATAAAAAAAACCTACCAGTATAACCAAGGGGTATCGTGTAGCCTAGGTAACTGGGTTGAGGAAGTCAGATAGGCAGTCGCTCCTTTTAAAACACTGGTACTCAGCTGAAACCGGTTAGACTGGAAGCCGACCCCAACATAGTTGGGAAAAGGCTAGGCCGATGATAGTCTAGTATAAAAAAATGGATTGAAGACAAAATTTTAATTCCCATTTTT
Source organism: Trichoplusia ni (assembly GCF_003590095.1). Lineage (NCBI taxonomy): Eukaryota > Metazoa > Arthropoda > Insecta > Lepidoptera > Noctuidae > Trichoplusia > Trichoplusia ni. The sequence continues at coordinate 15,133,938 of NC_039485.1, forward strand.
TTGGCAATGGACTGGTATCTGGTACCCTTTCCTGAAGAAAAGGTATTCAATTACCAGGACAGAAGAAATGAAACATTTTAACGGACTATGAGACGATAAGAGATTGCTTCTTTCAATAACGCTAGAGCATAATGTGTAGCAAGCAGCATCCGATTCCAGCCGCCGTCAGAACATATGTGTCATCATCACCACGTTCTCATCGCAAGACATCTTTCAACAGGCTTTGACGAGACGCGGCGTAAAGCGTGTTGTAAACGGCAAAAACATGGTACCACGGCCTAAGGGGAACTCAGCGACCAATTAAATGCTACCTTCACTACTCTTGCCAAATTATCCCATATCCTGTAAGGGTATTGATGTTTCGTAAGCACCTCTAATTGGTTTCTTAGAAATTTACGTTTGTAATTGTATAATAGGCAGAGATCAATAGAAAAACATGCAAAATTTAACGTAGGTTGACTTGCGTTTATAGAAAAAATTATATTGTCAAGTTTTTATAAGCTTTTGGCTCGGGCTGGTACAGGAACTACAGGAATATGATAGGTTAGTGAAAAGCTTTATTTCATACTACCAATTCGGGAAAATCTCTTCAGCGGTTGGCCATAATGTGGTTACAAATTTTGTAGATTTGCGTGTAGGTATTTCTACGTAATATATAAAGTGAAACCTAAATTCAACTGAAATAATATGAGGGTTCATACTGTTCTATTCTAGACTCAATATTTTCATTAAAAATAATGTATATTAACAATTGCTTCTGTATGACTAAAAACACTCATCAATGTCGTGAAAATAATATTGCATACCGAGTTTTTTCTTTTTGTCATTATTCTGCAATATTTTACTCATAGCAATACTGTGAAGTGACTTACTGACTAGTTTATTATGTCACATAGGTATATGTTAAGTAAATTCTCGACATGAGATTAATAGCTGTCAGAAGACCGCTTGGCGACTCATGCGCAGGTGTGTCTCTCGTTGCATAACACGCGCATTCCGAAGGCTTAGGGTGTCCATTTGTCATACAATTTTTCATCATCCAATTCCAACAGAAATATTTGATTAATTATGTAAAATATACAAAATATATTGCTTTTAAATTGCGTATGATTTTTTTGTGAGTATTCATTTGATTAAGAATCAGCTTTGGTTTAAGTTGCATTTATCTTTTTGATCGTTTCCTTGGATCTCTTTGGTGAGCTGATGGATATCTTAGTTTTAGTTTATAGCATGATGTTGAAAAGCAAATTCACCAGCATTTAGATTACTCTTAAGGTTATAAGAGTATCTGTAACTCAGAAATTGTTGCATTCAGTTAATCGGTTCCTTACATTTCTATGCCAATATTATAAAGAGTAGGGTAATTAAAGGATTAAATAAACCGACTTTGAAAATTCATAAGATTCTAATTATCCCCAAAATAACCACCAAATATTGATTTCAAGTCACTCGTACTAAAAATAGTTTGAATCTAATGTCACATGGTATCTGGCGTGGGATGTACTTATTAACATAAAACAGTTTTAATTGATAAGATATGACAGTTAAAAGTCTCTCGAGTATACGATCGTGTATTGTTCTTATCAATCGTTCACATAATAATGATAAGTTTAGCATACCATGCATATGCAGCTTATTATTATACCGTCCTGGCGACATACAGGCCTTGATTTTTATGAAACAAGTGGCAAGTAAACGTTGTTTTATGTTTTCACATAATTAATATAAAGGTTATAAAGGTGACAAACTTGAGCGCGCCTTGTAATGTAACGTTCATGCGAATGCTCAACCCTTTGTTCGGCGAGTAAGCATCTGCCTGTTTTATTTTGTTTTTAGAGTACCGCAAAGGTTAAAACCCGAATTGTATCTCACGAACTGAGAACGAATAAGTAAACAGTTGAATCTTCATGTATGACGTCTTTTGCTAGCCGCTACATATAAAAAAATACAGATCGATGTTAAGCAACGATTATTACGGCCATACATTTGTTGGAGGGTGACAAAAATTATCAGTTATCGAATCGATTTGTGATTTAAGCTATAATGCGATTTGCGCTTGACCGGTTGTTTGTCGAATCAAAAATCGCGCATCACCCGTGCTCATGCAAACGCCCGATAAAAAGTTCAGTTCGCAAAACCGTGATGCACTAGAGCATTCAGCGCACGATTATATTACAAGTAAACCCTCAAGTGTATCATCACATTAACACTACGCTTATTTACGTAGGTGAAATATCATTACCTATTACACGCACATTAATGACAACCAGTGGGCAGAAGAGTATGTACCTATTGACATTTGCTCATTACGATTTATTCAAGTGTAGTCTTGTCACAGTACTAGGTTGTTACATCTACATAAGTGTGTGTCGTTGAAGATGTAGCCTTGAGTCTACAGACAGCCTGGCCCCATCCGGGCGATGACATGCGCTGATATAGATATGCCTAAAATAAACATGCACTATGTTCGCACAAATTATAGTTACATGTTCCAGAGATACGGATGGCTCGCTCATACTGAAATTGGTTTTTAGAGAGTCGTCTATTACAGCTACTAATGCTGGGCTGTCTGTCCATTTGTCCGCATTTCCGTCTATCCCCAAGGCTGTATCACATCACATGAACTTTTGCTTCTAGACAGTAGAAATGTTAAAAAATGATGTAGGTATTTGTGTCACCTCTGTAACTTTTTTGTTCTTTATTATTAACTATGTATTTGTTATAGTAAAAATAAAAATCGTGGTTAAGTTACAATTGTTTTATCTATGTTCAAAAATTAAACAGAAACATTTTTTTTTGCCGATGAATTCGCACTTGACCGGTTTTTATTTTATATAACGAGAATTATCAGTTTTTGTACACACTGACCTTCTACAAGTACGTCCCCCGATCATTCAAATTACTAATTTATATCTAGTACATAAAAACAAATGAGAAAATTACCATTTGCATACATTTACAAAACCCAAGATTTTTTCTGAACAGTTTTTCTCGAAGTTTATGAAACTAGACACTTTTTCGGTTAATCGTATCGAATCGATCTTAAGGAAAACCGACGCTGGCACAGGCCCGGCTCGACGCTAATCGATTGCCAATATCGAATTATAAGTTGCTTGCACTGTGTAATGTTATATGTCACGCTTAATATTGGATCATTTTGCAATTTATTTTTACTGCATACTTTACATTTAGATAAAGGATATAAGAATATTTTTCGACATTATTTGTCTAGCGAAGTACAAAATACACAACGTAATTAGTACCTTTCATTGCATTTGCAATTTCTTATCGTGTTTGTAATAGTTGTTCTGGCAAATTATAGCAAATGGCCACCTACGCGCGAACTAATCGCTTGACTAAACATCGGACTGAAAGCTGTAGTTTGTTATCCTAAGTTTAACACCTCCAAAGTCGTCGCTATCCAAGCATAAGGTGTTACTTTTGGTCCGTACGAACACAAATGAATTATTTACTCAGCTAAGTTGAGTGGAAAGAACTCCTCACTTATCCGACTCTGTTGTTAGAAGTTACAATGTAGGGATACATATTTATATAACAAAGCTTTCGAATAACAATATTAGAGTTCTGCTAGACTGGTTATGTTGCGTGGAAACTGAAGTACTACGGTTTATTTACAAGTTGAATGAAAATATGGTGCCCTTAATAAAATTATATTATGAGTGTTTCTAGTAGCGTATAAGTAGAAAAACTATGTCGACTACCGACCGATATATGAAATTAAAAGTAGATTAGCAGCGTCAAAGTTTTCTTCTGATTGTGGAGCTTCATATCAAAGAGTTACTAAACAAGGAAAACTGATAAGCAGGGAACGAAGAAATGGCAGAGCTAAATGTACAAGGGGATTAATAACATGTTTCAATTCAGTAGCGGTTGCACAATGGGGCACATGAGCCACGGGCGTCGGCCACCCGAGCGGAGCTAACTAATTGCTAAATCTGTGTACTATATGAAAATTAATTTTGAACTTAAGATGTAGAGCACGAAGTTTCAAGGTTAACGTTGATTAATCGTGGTTTTACTCCCGGCTTCAGTCCACACAACACGCAACACGAGCCGAGATGAATAATCAAGGGTGCTTCGTAATAATAGATAAAACCTTGTCATGTTCGTGATTATACAGACATTATTATAAATGGACGTTGTTTGTGTGCGCTTGAGTAATCGCACGAAGAACGTAATTAATGTTAAAAAAATATATCTGTACATCTTCAAATAATACAAGAAACCTTTTTAAATAATCACCATCTAAAAACGTTCATGCAAGGAACGTGCTTCATAAAAGAATCAATCTTTTTTGATACGAACTCCCCTGACTCTATAAATCCTCTTTAGAAGCTAAAAAAGGTTTCATCACCTGGAAATCGAATCTTAGACTCGGTGCCAGTTGTGTTTATGGCCCATCAGACAGTCATAAAAATAACTCTAAAATAGCTTCGTAAATACTCTCCGGAGTCGTGACTTACGAGTATTTTATTTACCAATCACAGAGCCCACACGAGATTAAAGAATGGAGCTCATTATTGTAATACTCCACTCAGTCTTACTACATAAGGATTTATTTCTTTGTAGTTTTCGCCGTCAGAGCCATTATGGAATCAATACTAGTTCAATCTGAGTCCACTGTTCCTACATTTTACTTTCTCCGAGCGGTATGTAAATAGAGCTTGTTCTCTTACTGTTGTTTGTGTCGCACGATATTGTTTTCGAAATAGATGCTTAATAACAGTTACGTTCGATGCCCCGGAAACAATATAAATATATTAGAAAGGCTCTCTCGTGTTATCATAGTCCACATAGTTTTGAAGTTTTGAAACGTACACCGAATAAAAATATGTTTTTACAACTAGCGGATACACTAACTCGTCCAAATAATATACGGAGGTTGTAACAATGGTGTGATGATATTAAAACACTTGCTGGCCGGACAATGTGGCTCGGATGACACCTCGCCTAACCCACCCTTTGTAACAATAGCCTCGTTAACTACAACAATAACTGTTCACCTGCGCCCCTGCTCTGCCCGCCAGTTATAATCGATGAAAAAATAAATCAGAACCCTTTCATATCGATACCTTCGGCCGCCAGTTTATTTGTGGACTATTCTGTTCGACGTGCGACATTTAGCGTTGTCACAATCGGCCTATTAAGTCTGTCGGCCGTGTCTCTGTGTGTGTAGTTTAAGCTCGCTACATAAACTAGCATGTTGCAGACTCGTTGTATAAACATCAAGTTTTATTGCTTGGCTGTGTTCCACGCACGAACGTTAAACCCGGCTGAGCCCTGAAGCTGTTATTATTTACATGATGGTGGGCTGTAAGGGTTAGAGTGGTCATTGGTCGCGGGGAGTGCAACAGGGAGGCACAGGAGTGTCTAGTGTCTCGCTCGTGACATCAGTATGCTGCGCGCGCGCCGTCCCTTTCCCCTCTTCCTCACCATGTACCCCTTTCGTCCCCGGCCCCAGTAGGCTTTCACGCTTAATGCACTCCCTCCAAGGATAACGTTACTACTAACTCCAAGTTAGTAAGTACGCATGCATTATGAATAAACTTTCCCTTCATTACTGACTCTGCGTGTTACTTGTAGAGACATTTCGTCTTAACTTGGCCATTGAATACGTACATTGTTTGATTTAAAAAGATATTTGGAAACATGAGCTACGACATCCTCTTATATTGATAACAGATTAGTCAAAACGGATTTGTTACCTAAACATATCCTCTGAACTAACTACATTGGTGTGCTGACATCTTTTGCTACCAAAAAGTACGTCACTCAGATTGTAAAATTCAATGGAAAAGTCCTCATTTTCACGAAAACTGAACTCTGACATGGTTCAGTAACGAGATACATATTTCATAACCTTAAAATATTTATAGTTTCGCTTTACAATTTTACACCATTCTGTTTTAGCGCCGCATTTATTGCGGTACCAACTTATTTAATATTTACGCAAACAGATATGAAACCTCGATAGTAAGTTACACAAGAACTATTTATAAGTGTTTTGTAGGATTTATCAAGTTAAGTGCATCAAAGATTGTTCGCGAGATGAAGCAATAGCGCTAGGGATGTTCCTAACCAGTGCGCCCATTCTTCATGCTCAGAGTCTCCCGATACCAACTAATGGACGTCTGCCAAACACGACAGACCACTCACTAAAATGTTATGTTGCCAAAATATTTTACAAATACTGCGTTACGACAAATTCATTTTTATCGTTAACGTATTTTGCACTCGATTTCATTCAGAATTGCTCAATGGTAAGGTTTTTTAATACTAATAAAAACGATTTGTAAGTCTTATCGCAATCTGTATGCTACTTGATATTAATCTACGAATAGATACATATTTGAATAAAATTCCGCTTTACAGTAGCGATTTATTTACATAATCATAGATAATGGTTACCGATCGCGATGGGCCAAAAATACAACAGCGTATTCTTAATGTGTTAAGTTTAAATGGTGCATATGTATTCAGTGTTCGCCTGTAGCTATTGTTTTCAAACGAATTACTATCCAGAACATTAAATTAAATACTCATTCGTAGGCAGCGGGGGTGTCGCTGGCGGCTGCTGATTTGGATGCGCGCGAGGAGGCCAGCGCCGCCAGCGCGCCGCAGCGGGCCGCGTGTGCGCCGACTCACAATGCGCAATTATATTTAGCTGCTATTGCAATTATCGCGTATTAACAGAAACTGTGTCATGGCGGCGCGCCGGCAGCTTTGCGACACGGGACACTCCGAACACCTACAGCGTTATCTATCCGCTTTAAGCTGTAATCAGCTTTCAAAGCGCCACAGTCGCATTCGTCTGCGATATCTGTGCCTATATAAATTACGTAGCCGCGACACTGACTGAATAATAAATCAGGGCTCAGCTTAAACGCGGCCGCACTCTAATCTCTGCTCATGTTCTCTATTTCGGATCACCGAATGTTGATAATAGGCGTTCCGATACGTTATTAGTGCGCTATGTTCATAGTGCTTGTCAAAACTTGGAACCGAAGTTCCCCCGCGCTGGCAACGTATTGAGCTCGAGTGCACTGAGTGCAGCATGCTTCACTAACTTGCTCTTTGATACTGATTAAACATTATATTTAATAATCATCACAACACTTACTTTATCTACCAGGAATTTATTTTATCAACCCTCATACTTAAAGAAAATTAAGAAATAGCTGCTGCTTTTACATTAAAATTGTTTTGCATTTTTTAAACCATAATCATTTGAGTCTCAAGAGGTTTCTCAACAAGGAAGGTTTATGTTGCTACTATGTTAACGACTAAATGCTATCAGTATTTAAGTTACATCTAATCTAACATAAATTTCTACTTAAAGACAGCCTTAATAATAAACTTAAGTCGTACAAGACATGCAAAATGTGGTCATAGTTGTGAGCAGAATCTGATAGCAATCTACATGTATAGTGCAGCATACATCAGCACAATACGAGGCAGGGAGTTAGATAATATAGGCTGTTGTTGTACCTAGCTACGTGTAAAATGTAAACAGCGGGATGTACCGCTATCGGCCCACCTCCAACCAGTTTAATGAAGAGATTTGGCACGACTGCGACTGCACGAGCTTTAACGGTGTCTCTTCAGCTAGATAAACCCGTTTATTATTACACACTATATAAACACAGTTTTGTGTAAACGTCGTCATTATTATTCAGTCGCCCAATTTGTATTTGAATGCTAACACGCAGGTGGCTAAGTCTTGATGTAAAACTCCGACAATATAACTTGAATATTTCGTTTTATCTAACGCTATATGTATATTAGATGTCAGTCAAGATCGGTCATAATAACGGTGCTGTATAAAAACATAACGTAGAAATGCATCAGCTTCGGGAGCAAGAACCGGGCGAGCGTCGATCACGACTCGAAACAAATACTTAGGCGGTACCGTTTTGTCATGCGGCGGACGACGCAGATTGCCGGCGCGCGGCGTGCGGCGGGCGGCAGCGCTGCCGAGCCCGCACACATTTCGTGTACCTATCTACACTCGCTCCACACAATGGGTACGGCGACAATGGCGCACCGACCGCCGTCACCGCTACTCCCAATATTCCTCATTTGCATACTCCTCCTGTCGATGTACGTCTATTCTACTCCGACATGTCTCTTTGAGCCGTATCATATCCGCACGTAAAGCCTGCCTTATACACTCAACTAGAGCACTCTCAATTACTTTCAGATGAACTTGATTTAGTTTTCAGTTGAGTCTGCTCTATATGGAACGAGTATCTGCTACATGTGCTCTTGAAGAAAGGATAAAGTAGTACCTACACATCGTTTTGTATTATAAATATGCGAGTATTTTTATAGTAAAAATCTAAAGGGTTTTACAATTTAGCTGAAAAAGGCTGAACGTGTAAAAGTAAAGCCATCCTTTAGACTCGATAACATTTAAGTAATAGGATCCAGTTTAGTAGAGTCGGCGAGAAGAGCATGTAACTTTAAAACCTTACAAACTGAACTTAAGAGAAGGTAGGCGATTCCGATGTCGCTTTGTAAAAAGAAATGTGCGGGGAGACAATTACAAAAACGACAAAAACGCTGGAAGCAATCCAGCGGGCATGCTCTTAATTGGATGAGACCACTTCCTCTAAACGACATCTCGCTCTGTGCGCCGCGCCGCACCGCCCGCGCGCTCGCGACTAGTGCCGCTACTCCACAGCTTTTCACATTCAACTAACAAGGCTTATCTCAATTGTATTCACTTTTTACTTTTAAAACTAAAATAAATCAATTCGTCAATTCAGCATTTGAATGTTTATTTCAAGTACCCTTTACGTACTTATGTGTTCATTGAGAGAACCTGGTGGACTGAACATGTACTCCAGCGGTTAAACCCGAATATACATTCGTACAATTCACATTCAACTGTCAAAGCTGCCTGTTAACTCATTTATTTTCCAATCAGGTAGACAAATATTATAATACAAACCGTTCACGTATTACGATAATACCGATATAATCTCCGAATGCTATTTTCATAGCGTAATCATGTCACGTGACGTGGTCCATTGTTCTAGTCGATACTACATCAAAATAATGGCCACGAGAGATTAACTTTTTGCACACTCGTGGCCAACTGGCCGTTTGCAAATTAATGAGACAGTACTGTTAAAACATTGCTGTTGCGTGTCTCTTGTACTTTTTCAATGAGCTCTGTTGGGTTTCGCCAGGTCTCTGTGCCATTGTTAGCGAAAACAACTAGTAGTAATCAACGGTAAAAACACACAATCTCTTTGTTTATATTGCACGAACATTACTCCGACAGACATTGATGCATTACTTGTATAATTACGATATTGAATGCGGGGTGAATATCGTAGGTAAAGAATGGAGTGACAATTTGCTTGATAGCAAGCTCTCTCGTTTATCGTGAGAAAGTATATCTCTGAGTTTCGTTTCTTTGACAATAGCTGTCTTATACAGATCGTTTGTGAACTGATTATTCAAAGTGCTTTTTTATTCATGTCTTTACCAAAATGAATAAGTGATTTGATTTTTAGATTTAGAATAGATTGCATAGTTTAACTCTTTATTGATGTTCTAGAAAACAAGATATTAGAAAGTAGTAAAGACATCACATGAAAACAACTGAAAATACCGTGATTAGAATAATAGAGTTGTTTTGACAAAGTTTTTGAAATGTCAATACAAGTCTGCACCACATGTCAAAGTGAAGGAGGTCGTATGAATATTCATGTGACATTAAAAACGCGGGCAATGATTGACAGAGATACGTCATCGATGAATATGGTGCGTTACTACCAACAATACAACACCGTATACATCGGTATACTTCTCTGGGGATCTGACTCAAGGCTACACACGTGCGGAGCTTACGTATGTTTGATTTACCTACTAAAAACAAAACAAGTACCTAGTTATAATTGTTGACTATTCTGTTCCAATTAAAATCTCAAGAAAATGTTCTCATTACCGGGCAGTTAATTGAATTAGCCAGAACCCGGCGCGGGTACGTAAGACAAATTTAAAGTGTTTTATTAAAAGTTTCGCGCCTTGTCTATGACGTTACTGTAGATAACTTTGAGAACGTTTTTTTGTTGGAAAACTTTATTTAAACGTCAAGTTAGTGTCTAAGTCACGTCTCTTTATAGGAACTTAATAATTAATTCAATCTTTTCCCTTAAAAAGTGTCTATTAGAACACAAAAGGTTAACTTTCTACGCCAAAGTTACTGTTAGGTGTAATGGGAGAATATTGCATTCAACTGAGATAAGAATGTTGGTCTAGTGGTTAGAGACTGCTGAACCGGAGATCGTCAGTTTGATTCCCACCCGGGACAAATGGTATTTATGTGATGAGTTGTTGATCATTTGTTCTGTATGGGTGTCATTTTTCTATACCGTAGTTAGAAGTGAATAAGTATGTATGTTTATCAGTCTAGTAGTCCTAGTTCAAGCTTTGCTTCGTTTGAGACTAGATGGCATTGTGTAATAAATGTGGATTGTTATACTAATGTCAATTGAAGTCCGAGATGACAAGAAGTAATAAAGAAGTCATCGTGTAAAAAATGCCTCTATCTGTTAGGTTGAGGACAATTCGATGAACTGAAGTGTGACGTGAAAAACAGTTTAAGGTTCGTAAAAAAGTCGTACAACAGCAATGAATGGGCTACAGTTGCTATGAATAAAAAAAATAAGCAATGACAGCAGTAATATATGGTAGCATTTTATATCTAATGGCAAAAAATGACAACCTAATGCTAGCCTTAACAAAATTGCTCTGAAATTGTTTATTTTCATGCTTCAAATATTTATATTTGTAATTATTTACAGATTACACAGTTGCTGTTGAACTATGTTGAACTCTTCATTGAGTTCAGCTATTACCAGCCATTAGATACGATCTCCCACCTTTCACTTTTGCAAAGAAAAGTATAAAAAGATATTTCAAAATCAATTTAAACGACAAATCAAAATTATACCTAGTTCAATGAAACTAATTCAAGTGACAATAAAATAAAATACAAAAACGAGTTCAGAAAATCCATGACTGAACGAAATGAATTGAATGAGATGAATTGAATGAGTGGAAGTGATCGTTGTACGAACAATCAGTATAATTGTTCGTGTTGTCTTCGATTGGATGTCGGTCAAGTAAAGTCAGTTACATGACCCATTTATTGCAATTGCGACGAATTGATCTCCATCAGTTACAATAGGCACATGCCTATCGATTGCCAAATTGTCTTATACGCACGAAAATTTGGGGCTCAGTTTCACACTTCGCTGCACTGAAGTAAGTACGGCATTACTACGGCATACGGTTTACCTAAAACACTCCGTTTGAAAATATGGATGGGCCTATGTAAGCGAGAATGTAACAGTACCTAGTTAATTAACTCAAACAATCTAGTGGCCACAACGAACACTGGTTCTGTTGTTTTTAAGCAAGTCAAGGGGAAAATATTGAATGAAAACCGAGCTGGGATCCAATTGCGTTATTCGGCAAGTGACAGTTGTACGGCCTCCCAGAAACATTAGTAATGGCATTGAGTCTTGTTAAATTCAATGATTGTTGGCCTACTTGCGCTTCGGCGACTCCTCCTTGCCACCTGACAATACCTAATAATACCTACATTATAAACGCTATATATGTTTTTTGTATATTCGTAGGCTTCTTTAATGTGACTGTAAAACGCTCTATCAATTTTAAACGCTTAAATAATACGCTTATATAATGTATTGGAAGTATAAAATTCGTTTTACTTAATTCATTCAAAAACTTTTCAAAAACATTTTTATGCATTAATATTTATTCAATGCCTATCAAATTGGGCAAGTTGTGTAAGTCCTCTTTAAACAAAAGCAGAAAATTAAATATACCGTGAATAAAATTCGAATTTCGCTCGAAGAAACGATTTAAAAATTTGGCATTCATACTCAGTGTTGCCAAGTATAAGTGAATAAAATTATGCAGATATAAATAGATGTAACAATATAGTCGGCAGCGTGGTTGCCATACTAAAAGGTTACGGGCCAAGTTCAACAACTTTTATTATCTGAGTATTCAATAATAACAGCCTACGATTTCGATTAACACCCATTACAACTAGAATAAGTAACCTTGATATTGGTTCGTTCACACATTAAGACAATGGCTTTATTAAAGACTCAACAAACGAACAACTAAGAGCACACAAACAATTTTCTAAAGAATATTATACAGCAGCTTTATTCAATATTCCAGCGGAGTTCACGAATGAATATTTAATATTCAGCCTTTATAACTAACATTGAACATTAATTCCACCAAGTAGGCCAGATAAAATTAAATTTTGATCTCGACATTATCTTATTAATTATTATAATTGTCAAGACATTTGATGCTGATTGACTTTAGCAAAGGTTACTTTTACGAGGTATCCAGCCAATTAATTTTATTTGAATAGCTTTGTGTGCGTTTCGTTTTAATTGTTCAGTAGTGTAAACAGCTAGCAACACTTGCCTTAACATCAGTTTAGCGTAGTAAGTGTACTATGCAAATCGTGAAACACATCATTCATTTCGTCCGCCGGTAATCTAGGAGACCTTTAATAATTTACCCCGTCTTGACTCTGCTGCTTATACATGTGAGTATATAATCATATATGTGTGTTGTGCTGAGTGCAGTAAGTACAGTGAGTGCTGACGTCATCCACTTTCCCGCGGGGTCAGATGGCTGCGGGATAAGTGAGCGCGGTAAGTCGCAACTCGCGATGAACCCTGATGGTTACCACTGAGTTACGGTAACGACTGCGCGGCCCCGGTAACGTCTGCCCATCCAATGTTACCCCAACTTATCTGAGATACCAACCGTACATTTAGTTCTTAGATGAAGATTGCCGCGATATTAAACTTAAGAATTCAGTTGCTTTCAAAGGCAAAATATAAATTATTCATTGTGTTTCGGCTTTCGAAGCAGTGACAACATAATTTTCGGTTATTTTGGGATTGTTTTTTGGGTGATGTTTGAACGTCCAGCGCGGTTGTGGGTACGTGTTTTTATATTACGCTAATCTTTTTACCAGATTTGAAAACGTTCCAACAATTTGTTACGGGTAATTTATAGGTGCTACGACCCCGACATTGTGTTACAGAATACATACGGTTGGACCTTTTTATGTAATTTTTAATTAAAAAGGACAAGGATTGCGCTCTTTGATGTTAATATGAAATTCCGGAAAATAAATGCGTGCTTGCTTTTAATCATCAATTAACGAGAGCTTTTTCTTGATTTACTTATTCGTGTAATATCTCATTATTGTTAGTGTTTTAAGTGGCGCATATAATTAATGCTTTGTGTAAACAAAAGGTGAATAATTACAAGTCCTTTACAAACCTTTGCGCTATTATAATATTAAGTTAATTGGGCCTTACCTTCACGTTCAATGTTACCGCGGGTCTCGCTACGCTCACCGGAGTCGCCGCGGTGTTGCGGCACTCAGCCTTATTCCTACCACTGAATTATACTGACAGTCACCCACTTTCAATCACACGAACCGGTCCGAACAAAGAGTTCAGTTTCTTAATACATTCTGCTACAGCTAACAAAACACGTGGTTAATAGACATTGCATACTAGCAAAGCTTGAATAAATATGTTTAATCTGTATATAAAGTTTACAGTTGAATTCTAAATAAGTCAGGTGAGACAGTTTTTAGTTACCTGCGTAGTGATGCTTGAGTTGTAACAAGTTATGTCATGATGGCTATGTTATCTTGAGATGACGTTACACTGCTTATAAGTACACAACAACATATCAAATTCTTCACAACAGTATGGAAAATGTCAATGAAATCACGTCATAGAATAGAAACGTCACACGAAATGTAGCGTAGGCGTAGTACCAACAAGCGGCGCGGGCGCTTCGGCAACACTCGGCAAACTTCGGCTCCAAGTGTGCGTAAATAAGAAAACAAGGTCTTCTCTCTCGCTTATACTCAGGAGGACAGGGGAGACTTTAGATTAGATCACTGAACTAAAAAGAAACAGAAACTTTGTCGTTCGTCCGGTCGGCGTCGGCGTCCAGAACCGGTTCTGTGTTGTAGCGTTTTAATCCTTACAAATAAATCTCATGCATAGATAATCGTACAACACACGCGTATCCAGCTTTACGTAAGGGCCCGCAGTATTATTACGATGGAAGGAAACTGTTACTGAACGGAAATGGACACCAGTAACATAACCTAAGAGAATTTAACGCTCCGGACTTAATTAAACTGGGTAGAAACGTATACATTGATTTCCGCTCTACATCTTTATGATAATAATGAAATAAATCTTATATATGCAGAAGCAATATTATAATCATGAGTGTCATTTTCTCATATATTGTAGAGCAACAATTCTTCTTTAGAATATGAGAAACACACATGTTTATAATTGAGTACTGAAACCATTACAATTCTAACACCGGTACAACCCCGCATTGTCCGCTATAATGGTCAATTGAGGTTCTATACAAAATTTGGTATTCAGGTGATTCAAGTATTACTGATACAAGTGGAGACCGGAAAAAAAATACCTTGGAAAAAGGCCAGACATAAGATATAGACTAGATAATTGTATTTTAAAATAACGTATGTTTATAGCATACTTTACGAATTGAGGCACAATTGTGTGTTTTTAACATACAAACAAAAAAAGCAAGAGTTAGTTTCACCCATAAAATGTAAGAGCCTGTCAGAACCACAGAGCGTGGCTGTAAAATTAAAATTTGAATGTGCACGGGAGGCAGCGATACTCCGGTTCCAGTGACACAAGAGCCGTTAACGAGACCAGCGGCTGTTTGTTTTCCCACGGTTTAGTCTTCACAACTACCAAAACCATTGGCCATTCGAACAAACGAATTTTATAAAACTAGAAAGGCATAACGGCATTCTATGCCCATCGACCGCCTTGACCATGGAATTGATTAATTACAATACTTAATGAAAATTAGAAATTAATTTGCTAAAGTAATGGATTACAGCTTTCATTCAATTATAGATAGGTCTGACGTTGAATTTCTTTTATAATTAGATGATTTTTCCTTATTAGTTATTTGTACTTGTATGTGTATTCAATTAATATTGTGTATTAGTATCCTTACCTTAACAAAAGCTTCAGCAACTCACAATTCTATCGCAAGTAATATTAAAGTCCCGTTTCGAACTTCTTTGCGAATCCAGAAACTTGTTTTATAAGTTTGTATTCACTTTGTGTCTTTCATATCGAGTCAAATGTAAAATCGAACTCAATAGTTCTAAAGTAATCAAAAACCTGATTGTTGATCGAAATCAACACAGCTGTGAAGAACACTGAAGTTTCAAAAGTACCTACATATAACACACATAGAACGTAACAACGGTAACAAGTTAATTCACAAGAAAAACGATCGTTTATACGTATGAAAGTAAATAATTCTTGGAAACTTCGTCCTATGATCGAAGCTCATTCGACAAGCTGTATTTCTTGTAAGTGCTACAATTCGCTCAACATATGGTTAAGAAAGTCATTAACAATCCCCATACACTGTCACACACTGCGAACTAAACGATCGTCGGCAATATTCACGATCACGATGGGTTTCAGCTGAGCACGTGGCGTTCGTCGCGTTGGGCGGCTAGCGCGACACTGGGCGGTCGCCACGCACGCCCGCCCGCCCTTGCGAAAAGTTCACGGCAACAAAGTGACTTTCTTTTTGTTTAGTGACATTATTACATTTCACTCGTGTTGAATGTTTGTTCAATATATACAACCTTATTTCTAGTGGGACCTGAATACCCGTATGTAATTACTGCGTTATTTCGAGTGCTCGGAAATTAGATTATTACGAAATAGCCCAGTTTATTGAACTTGTCTAGGCTTATTATGTTATGGACAATAATAATAAATGTATGAAATATTATTTTACAATTCTATTCAAAATTTCGTATTTACTGATTTGGTACCTTACCGGTTTGATAAGTTAAAATAATAGTGATTTTAGCATAAATACATATTTGGCTTTGTTGAAGTGTATTCGGTCGGAATGGTTATAAAATAAATTTGCATACGTATAGGCTTCTATTTAATGTTAGTAATGTTTACTCTGTAGGTATTAAGAAATGATTTAACTCTTCGTATATTTACGCATAATAGAATTTTGTCGGTATGTATAAGGTATATTTACCGCGTCATACTATTTTTCTCAACGAAACTACAGACTTGAAGAAGTCACTCGCTACTAGTGTATTAAGAGAGCTAAATATCAAATCCAAGAATAGTAATATTTTTAATAACCAACTTAAATGAAAGGTACAGAGCGAAAATCGATAGAAAATTTTGACGGGATCAAATGTCAGCTATTTCAAGTTAAACGAAAAAGAACCAACAAAATCAGTCCCAATCGGAACCAGTCCGAAGTTTTGAGGTAACCAATAAAAAAAAGACTAATTGAGACCTTTCATTAAGACTAATTCACACATTAAACCTCCTTTCTGCAGTTGGTTGATGCAGCAGGAACAGTACAATAAGGTGAGAACGTATTAAATTTCGTGTAACTAAACTAGACATTAATAGCTTTGCTGGTAGAACTGGCCGAATAGATCTAGAAAGATATTCCCGGCATTTGGCGATCGACGACAGGCGCTCTAGGCAGGAATTCTGTTGTGCTTAACAAATGTTTGCTCCTACCGTTGTGGTATGTAGATCGTGCTGTTAAGAACTTAATCCAACGGGCACTACGTACGCTACGTACAGCAAGTACGTAAGTTGTAAGCTCCTTTGCACATAACACATCTATTAAAGGATTGCAGCTATAGCTCTTGGATTTAATCCAGACCTCCTTCTGTTTGTTCTAGGGTAAAAGTGTGAGGATTTTTATGTGATATCGTATGGGATTAAAGCAACATGTTTCTGTTGTAACGTTTATTCTGCTCTTAGCAAATTGTCTTACTTGCTATGCTGTGCGTTTATGTTGTGGAACACTGAACATTGCTTTTTGAGTAATTTTTGCCGTATTTTATAAAATAAAGTACATTGAAATGAAGCTTTGAAAATGCATGTCATTTAATATTTTTCTCATAAAATATAAACTAAGAATATGCACACATCACACACCAACACATCTGTTTGTACTATAGAGCAATATACCCAAAACCACCTAAAATTAGGTCCGACGAATGAAATCCATTTACTAATGTAATAAATAGCTACTATTTCAATAAAAAGCCACACAAATACAAGTTAAAATAAAGTAATATCCGAGGTTGACGCTCCGACACTGACGCTGACACGCACCACGTACACCCCACACACGCCTCACGTAACACTTTTCTATTTTCGTTTATTTGCACTTACAATTCTAGCTTTATATTTTATGAATTTATGTCCGAATACAACCCTTATAGATAAGTAGACGTAAAAAAAGATATGGCTACTGAACACGCAGATGGTTTTCGCAGAACAGGGTACAAGTAGACAACTATTTTTGATTTCACAATGCATAGCATTCGTTCTGGTTTTGACAATGTAGTGCTCTTTCTACCATTTTAAAATCGCCTGCAACGTGTCGTGTACGAAGCAACTTGTCCATATTTAATATAACGTTCCAAGTTTATATTTTAGTTTTAACACCATTGCGACTATTTGACTTGAATGTCTGATTAGTCCGTTGGCATACACTTTTTTCTTGTAAACAAAAATGAAGATAGCTGATTGACGTCACTCGTCACATGAGTATTCTTTTACCGACAAGTGACGCATTAGCTCCCACTTCCTCACTTTTCACCATCTTTAATGCGCTAATTATAATACTATAAACATGCGTTTCTGTTTTTTACTTAAAATTTATACCGGCCTGATGGTGTAATTACATTGTTTTAGCCAAGTACCGGATTGTCTGTAATTTCTTGAGTTCAGATGAAGGTGGAGAATTAAAGCAATCTCATGTTGTGCGATATCTAAGACATTTGATACGAGGAACAAGCGAGCACGTTCGGTCCCACGTATATCATGGTACAGATAACCCGCAAGTTGACATCTTTCTGATTTACAACGGTAAAGTCGCTTTTCTCAGACGTTAAAATAACGACTACTCAATGATACTGTCTTTTATAGTACGTTTTACGTATCTGAACCAAAGATCGCCTTCAAAAGAAGTTTTACGTGGGCCGGCTCGCTTCACATAAAGAAATATTGACGATTTCGTAATTGATAAACATGCTTTGCTATATTAAGCATCATATCTCGGAAAACATCTCTGGCTATTTGAAGCTGAGAAAAAATAAACGGTAAAGATGCTAGGTAGAGTAGCGAGACAGGAGTAACAAATAGCCTAAATAAAAATAAATTTTCTGTAGGGAATGCTTACCCATCATAGTTATATCAACCGATATTAAACCTCAAGTTTATTATAATAAAACGTTATCTGTTCCGTGAGATTCAACCTGGAGACAAACGGGAAGATAGCGGAGTCTCAGTGATAGGACTGCGTTTTTAATATGCACACTGAACTCAAATATTAAACAAACGTAATTGTAGTAAAACACGTTCATTAAATGTTTCTGACTGAGTTTCCTCAAATGAGTTGATATGTAACACACATCTCCTAGACTCTTATATATTTTTTAAATTTTCTTAAGCACAACATACAAAGTCATTAGCGATGTTACAGATATTATTTAAAAAGAAAAGACAACAACAAGTTCAAGTCTACCGTGTAACGATGGTTCTGTACGTTATTAAAACTACGCGGTTGACTCTGGGAACTTAATAAAAGTATTTCTGCTGAAAACAATTGTAAGTTTTTTCTTCTGTTGTAATACAATAACAATACAACAAACTAGTTTCTTGTCTTCTTTTTAATGAACGTTTCATTTCTTTTAACATCTGTATGTATAAAAAGAGCAACTATATGAGTGACTATTTGACGTAGGATTTTCCAAAAATTCAATTCTTGAAGTTATAAAATACCGTATAAAGGTCATGAAATATGTCGAAATCTTCCCATGGGGGACTAAAAACGAGGTCCAAAGTAAGTGAGAAAGTTTCCTGACTTTGAAAGTTATTTCAATAAAACGTTATATTTGGGTTATAAGTCATTATCATATCTTCATAACGGAACATAACCACGGAAACAAAGTCGCGGACAACAGCTACATGAAAAAAGATTTTTGACGTCTGTCTGTGCGTATCCTTAAATAGTAGTCGTAATTTCACACTGTGCGTTACACGCACGACGCTTTTCGTCGGCAAAAGCTCCCTTGATACCCTCGCGAACTCGTTCAATTAAGACGTAACAAATGATCTAGGAAACAAGTAGGCGCTGTTAAACGTTGCTATTACTATTGCTTTATAAATAGAACCTAAATTATTGTGTGAACCGCATACTAGTTCATTACGTCCTCATTCTGAAAACGGTTTAAGTTTCTATGCATTATACGAATGAAAAAGCGTCCGTATCGAATTGATAAGTCGTTACAGCATTCCTATCGTGACTATAATTTGTATGAGCCGTATCAGAAGCCGAAAAGAAATTACTCTATATAGACCATTAAAGTGGGCAGACACCCGCCACGACCGCCACACCGCGCCCAGCGTGTGTAATAAAACTATTGGGAATTTTAATAATAAAAGATTGGGTTACCTCCGAGCGGATGAGAAATACTTTCGACCAAGATTTCACTTCATATATTGTAACTGCCGCTACTATTTTAGTAGCATTAGTCATAAAAACGTGAGTGCAATAGAATTCTCATCTGTATTGTTCGTAAAAATAAGAAGAAAATTTTAATACATGTAATTTGTATCCTCCATTGCTTTATAATATTTGTACGGATACCAGATACCAGCCTTTAGATTTTATGCCAGCGTTTATAAAATGAGCTCCCGGCTGAGTGAGTATGAGCAATTAAGAGACGCTTATAGAAAGCAGGATGTGCGGTTGTTGTGTGCATACGCTCGGAATCTGCGAGATAAGTAATAAGAACCGGCAACAATCTACACAGAGATGGCACCGGATGCCAATGTGCCGGAGGGAAAAACTCATAATTGTTTCTGTGTATCGCTCGAGCCTCCGCCCGGCTTCGGCTTGCGCGCCCTCTATACGCCATTAGAGGAAATAGCATGCAGCGTACCTCCAAATAAAAACTCTTTGCTGTGGATGAATGACATCCTGATTGACGTATCAATTAAAATGACACAGCAAACGTGCCGGTATTATGTTACATGCCGGTTGTATTGGAAATAATACTGCTTTTTGTAGCTCTATAATAAGTGTTTATTTATAAACTCCTTTAAATTCGAACTCATTCGAGTTGTTTGGAGTTGTATTTCTATTTTTGTATAATAACTTTACACGGCTATAATTACGTAATACTTACTAATTAGATTTGTATCAGCCGTCCTTTACGGTGTGTATAGTTAATTATTCAGAATTTAACTCGAACCTAATTAATTACTTACCTAGTTTTAGTTCACGTAGGTACATAGAGAGGCTGTCTTCCTAACTTAATAAATAAGGGATACTCGAGCATAAAATTAATTACTTTGTGGATGAGATACACGTATTGAATTTTAACTAATTTAATTAATTAATATGAAAGATATCGGGTTACAATGGTTCTAAGGTAGCAGTGGCTCTCCGGATTAAATTATTCGAGTCACGTGAGGCCTCGGGGATCCGCACTCCGCCGCGCCTATCCTGCATCCTCTCCTGCCGTCAATACGCTCTCCCATATCTCTAATGAATGCCAAATCACTACATCTTGTTCAATAACCATTGTCTATTAGAAGACGCTTGTTATTCACGGGACGTTCTGCTAGACCTGTCCGACGATCGATATCTATTTTGGACGGCGGTGACAATTGAATGCCAGTTTTGCAACCACAAAGGGCAAAGGGGCATGCAAATTGTAGCTGCATTATCTGGCGTCGGATGTGGAACCAGGATTTACATAGGAATGGTGGCACCGTTAGCGGCAGTTAGGCGCTTCCGAGGTGGCGGCCGAGCGAGGCGAGCGAGCTGCGCGGGTCGCGCGCGTCGCACGGGCCGCGCGGACCGCACGCGTCGCGCCTGCCGCTCCCCCGACACACCGGGATGATTACAGGCGTAAATCTAGGACGTTCATTCATAACTCGAACGAAACGTTCCCGAAGTAAATCTGCATAAACGTTCCATTACCGTAGTGAAAATCTAATATTAAATAAGATCCAGTTTCTAAAGTTAAAGAAAATTACCGTTCTGCTTTCATTCCCACTGTTTACATAAGACATCCAGGAATAATAACTTGAAAACTCGGCGAGCAGTTAACACATCTAGGAAATAATTATTGCGAGAGAGGTTTATATGGCATTTATTAAGTAATGTGTAATAACTCTCAACTAATTTATTAGTCGTCAAGGAATTACTAATTCACTATCTGAATTTTAATGTTGATCATGATTGAATAGTTTATTAAGTTGCTTTTACATCTGTTAGCGGTAAAACTCAAAAGCTAATTAACGTTTAGCTAAAACATAATGTTTCATCATTTGAACCGTTCGTTAGCAATTAATTTGCCGGCGGCCGGTTAGTCTTGACAAGACGCGTGGGTTTCGTAACTCGTGACGCTACAGTGGCCTGCACCCGCGCCGATTTCTGCATTAACCTTGGACTGCAAACTGCGGCTGCCACAATTCGTACGCGATAAGATGCTGATCTAAAACATACATAAAGATTAATTTATAAGTAAATTGTTGTCTGACATAATTTTAATTGATCTGCTTTATTAATTTGTTACAATTATTAATTATTATTTTATCAGATAAATAGTTGTTGTTCACTGGTGGGGTATTAACCCATATTCATAAATATTTTTGTATCATTCCAAAAAGTTGCATTTTACCTTCCGGTTTTAATTATTTTTAAAAGAAGTTAGTGTACAAAGAAAAATTTTCCTAATAGTTATTTATAAATACTCATCATTCACACTAAAATAATCTGCGGTATGTACCTGGTTGTATTTGTTTTACTGATCAATCTTCAAACCTTCCCTGAATGAGAATCTTCATATAAGTATTTAATACCATCTCGTGTACGTCCAAAACTTAAAAATTAAATTATTTCTTTTCATCCCGAAAATGTCTCTATTCTCCCCGTTTTACCGTTACCGTCTTGGAAGTGGTTTCAGTAGTTTTCGCTAATCGCTCACCTCTTGAACCGCCAAAATTGGCTGACCCGTTCACTTATCTCACCAGATCGGTCCACAGCATTACTGCTCTGTTTATAAATGGACAATAAAATCTACAGTCACTATTGTGTACAACATTCATAATGACGCCAGATACCTAACTGATAACATTGACAAGAAAATAATTCGGCGCTCTATCATTATCGGGGAATTTTAGTTACTTCAAGGCAAATCTATTCTAGATAACAAACACTATTGGTTTTCATTTATCGTTAGTACAATATAGACAATTAAAAAATCTTTTGTATACCTACTTACGAGTGATCTTCGAATAAAAGATAACAAAAAAATGTACAGAAATAATACCAAAATATATATAATCAATCAATCAATTGGACCACAGCTGGATATAAACCTTCTTGTACCAAAACCCTATATAAGAACAGCTAAATAAAACACAATCTTATCTCCATTATAAGATAAACTATACCCACATAGACTATTGTCAAGTTTACGAGCATTTGTATATTTTGGTCTCGAAAAGGGCGTAACAATAGAAATACACTTTTGTACCATAATAAAAACCCACAACACGACACGTATTCATTGTCAATGTTAAAAGCAAATTAAGGCATAAAATGATCCCGAGAAACCGATTTCTTTATTCAAAGAGGTGCAAGCGAATGGCCAATGACAAAATGGTTACTTTCTGGTTGCCTCGAGACAGGAAATCATAGTTGACAGATAATAGTCGTCAGAGAAGTGGCTTTGTTTGTATATATAGTTAGAGCCTTAACAAAGACCAAAGTCCCTTGAGACAATGTTTTATTAATACCGTGTAAAAACCGGTCAAGTTCAAGTTGACTATGTAGGTTCCGTACGAATTGGCTAACATCAAATGTATGAGCGTACGGACCGTCACGTAACTCCCATTTTTATTTTGTTGTTATAGAGACAAATGAAATTCATAATTTGTGAAATTCTCATCGGTCTGACAATCATGGGTTATGACATACAACCTGGTGACATTTACCACTTGGATACGAAACCATAAAAATGATTTAAAATATTATTGCTTTTCTGGACCACGTCCAAAGTAATTTTCAGGCTTTCAGCAGTTCCTTGAAAGTAGAAAGTTAATTCTCTGTGTAACGAATGCTTAGCATAACTAAAAGATTCGTCTCTTCGAATAACATTTTTTTTTTCAAACAAATTGACTGAGTGTCTTATCAATCTTTACTAAAAATAACTTCTAACTAACTGAAAGTCTTTTGTTTATTTTATGGTGACGTAACGAAATCAGAACTTCTGGGTGGTTGACCTAAGGTTGTGGACTTGTGGTCGTTTTCCAAAATCAACACGCTATCGTGACGATAATTCACGCCAAAATTATTCGGTCGTCGACCGGCTCACGAGCCAGGCTATTGATTGTTACCTAGAACTTTACAGTTCCGAACATTGATAAAGATAGATACTTTATAGTCCACCACAGTTGACATTTTATTGAATGAAAAATACGATGTTGCAAAAGTAATAATGTAAGAAATTGATGAACTTAACGACTTTTAAGATAAATAAGTTTATTTAATATAACACAATTCACTATTAATCAAAACCCTGCAAATTTAATACATAAAAAAATAAATATAGATAAATAATGGGTATGAAAATCCTACTCCTACTAATGAAGGCGAAAGTTTGTATTTATGGATGTTTGTTCCTCTTCCACGCAAAAACTATTGATTGGATTTAGACTTAACTTGGTACACAGATAGTTTATAGCCAGGATTAAGACAGGATAGTTTTTGTCCCGATTTATTTTTTCGTGGGATTTTTAGTGGACGGGCCCGCGGGTAACAGCTAGTATTAAATATGCCATATCCAATATCAACGAAACAAAAGTAGAAAACAAAAAAACATGGCAAAAAAAGGTACGAGTATATTTTCAAAAAAAGTAATTTAAAATTCAGTGAATAATAAGTGAAATTTTATGCATGAAATTTATTATTTATTGTTATAATCGGTTTGAGTGTATCGGTCACGCAAGACGCGCGTCGCGGCGGATGGTCGCATCGTCGCCGTAGCTATGACCAAACCAGTGTTTGTTGTAAGAATCGATTGGCTCTGTGGTTTATAGATTCCGGTAGGTATTGTGACCAATTTCGCAGCCAGAAGCGGTTTCTATTAGTTTAGAGAGATCTGATACACGGTAAATGATTTAAGCCAGCGTTGTTTCGATTTTAGTTCTTTCATATGATCTAGTCTACGCGTCGTGTTATCGCTACACATTGGTTTTTAAATCGATACCACTTTAATATCCGGTCTAGAAACTAACACTTTAAAAAGTAATGAGAAATAAAATTACCGATCTTGTTATCAAAACTTCGAGTGCAAATTCAAAACAACTAAACGGATGCAGATTTAAATTAAATTTTGATAAACGTTCGCTGTTCACTCTCGAGTGGAAAATTTTCTAGCCCAGTTTTATAAAAGAAAACTCGGGTAAAGAAAACAATATCGTAGTCGATCGGCTGCGATTCCAAAATGAACAAGTGGAGAGGCGAAAAAACAAGCTTGTTATCTTCAATTAGTTTTCGAAGAGAACGATCGCAGCCGGAATCATAAAGAGGGAGAAATATAATATAATCGGGAGCGAACTGGCCCAAAACTTGGTTATAAAACACGCCTTGCGGTCCACTGGACGAGGATGGTGTACAAAGAGAAAAAAACTTGTGTAGGTTTAGGTTTCCTACCGGACTTGTGTGACCACCCCTCGTTACAGCTCCGTGGAGACAAGCCATAAGCAAGTGTAACAGGATACTGTGGCTACAGCATTACTGATACAAGAGCAAATTACAAGAGTAAAATGTTTTATTATTCTATTAATTTGCTTTGGACTACGATATAGTGTTTCGCTTCTACGAAGCCCTTATGTGTCTTTTTATTCAAACACATTTTAAAGAAATAAACAACAGAAATTGTTTCTGTAGTAATTTATTTGATTGACAATCTTTATTTTCGATTTAAATTGGTGTTGATCTAAGTTTTTAGCCAAAAATACACGCCAAGATTAATACAAATCAATGGAAAATAAACACCCAGCAGAATAGAGGACCATCCCTTTTTTTGAAGTCAATTAGTAATGGAAGTATGTAACTATATCTCAACAAATATTCATAATTTTCAATTCTATTATTACTTTTTCTTTTTAAAAACGAGTGGACCGGTGTTAATTCAAAAAAGTCTAAAAAAAACGAGAGTTATAACTCTGAAGCATACGTATTACGTACACCTGTCATGGCCACAGGGTTGATCCCCGCACGTCAGCCCTTTTTAAACAAAGGTCAGAATATAACGCAAACTACCTGAATATTTTATCGCGTCGGGAGTGGAACATACCTCAAATTATCAGCACAACGTGGTCCTGCATTTTAAAATAAACAAAATCACACAAAACGTAAAGATACTGAGGGAATATACCACTCGTATTATTAGATCTAAATTTCAGATAAGTTGTTTTATTATTTAGCTTGACTTGGTTCGCGTGACGACTTGCTTTACCGATCTCAGCTTAGGTTATTTATAGTCTCGTAAACATAATATTCAATTATTTGCAACTCTTTCGTTACTACTATGTTTGCCACAATCGTCACACTAGCGCTGATTAAAAGACGCGGTAAGTAACACAAAAATTCGAACAACTATTTCAAATGGCGAAAAATCGTAAAACAGGCATGTTATTTATCGTAACACGTAGATAAAAAGCGAAGAAATAGAGCTGTTTAAATAATAACAGTGTTAAACGGTCAACCGTGGTAAACCGTTATCCACATACGTTTTGTGAAAATAGCTAACAGCGTTACCGTTTGCCATTTGAAAAACAATAAAATAGCTGTGTTGGGATAGTCTGAGTCAGTGGCGCGACTTCCGTTCGTGTCGCCACGTTCTGGGAAACTGGCTTCACCAACAAACTCAACTGCAACTCATTTTTGTGATTCACTGTTCGTATGACTAATATTTAACTACTCACTAGTTTCATTCCAAATTCGAACGACGTTTTACAAACTTTTTTTTTCGTTTCAGACACAAAAATAACAACAGCCGAATAACATGCGTTTGTGGACCTTACTAAGATGGTGAGTGTATTGTATTCTATATTTGGATATAAAATCGTGCTATAAGTAAGAAATGGTATGGAAAGTAAAATCAACACGCACATATAATTACACTGATTGTTCGTCTGCTGAAGTGAAAGTGACGCTTAGTCACTTTGTAACGAAGTTAAATCAACATTTGAACGAGAACTCAAATTAGATTTGTAATAACAGAGTAGTTCCAGAATTAACCCGTCCTATTTATAGTAGTTTAAATAAATATTTAAGGCACATTTATTCCTTCGTCAATCATCTTCAATTATTACACTGATTGTGTACGTTTTTGAAACCACTGTTTTAACAAAACAAAAAGATACGGAAGCCGTTGTTTAATATAAACAGGCTGAATTGAAATATGACACTCGGTGTCGAAATAATTATTGCGGCGTATCCGGGAAATGGTAATTACACAATCGGAAGATACTTCGAGAATAAAGGTGTTTATACAGGATTGTCAAATTACCGCAATTTATAAGTTTGTTGTTGAAGCAGGATGGTGAATGGTGACAGAATGTTAATGATTGGAATGTATATTAATACAACAAGAAAGAGACGTCTTTTAAGACGAGTTTATTATGATTTTCTATTATCTGTAGTACCGTAACAAGCCACAACGCCTACACACTACACACGGGCGTCGCGTTGTCGTCGCCCGCGCTCTCGTCCGCTCCCACACACTGACTTTATTAACCCCTTACTTTCTTTTCTATCATATAATAGCAGGTATCAATTACAAATGGGCCGTATAAACACTTTATGACATATCTATAAACATAAGATATAATCCAGAACAAGTTATAACGACTTGACTCATAACTTGTTTCCAAGGCGTCTTTTGTAAAATTGCTCGTACAAAGAGAACGAGCAAAGTGTTGTTAAACAGTACTATAAAATATAGCAAGCATTAATCAACTTTAGGACAGTATTGAATAGATGGGTATAAAAATATTCATAGCGAGGTACGTGAGAATGAATTTATTTAACGGCGTGGCGGGCGGCGTTTCACATGCGGCGCGATTCATCGCCGCCGGTCAGTGCAGCGCGCCATCACTGTATAACTCATTTCGCCCATAGGGTCCATCAGACACGATCGATTTACATCGCAACGACACGTAAACGGGATAGCAACGACAAACACATCAAAAGTGAGTTTGCTGACATTGTTAGATCGACACATGCTGCACGAGGACAAATAGTATCCGACTCCAATTTACAGTAACATTTATCGGGAACGTATCTCGCAAAGTAACTTTTTGACAACTTTATTCGCTTGGAAACATGGAAACCAAGTCAACAACAAGTCTTTGTAAAACAAACAGTCGTAAAGCCTTGTTTCTGAACAAATTAGGTGGAAAGGAGTGTAATTGAGTCTGAATTAGAAGTTGGAAAAATATGATCAAGATATTTCTAGTCATAAGTTATTTAAAAGAGCATTCCCCGTTCGCGGTCACTTGCAATATAAATATGTCCCCTGGAAGGCTAAAAGTTAGTATCGCGGCCATTGTCGGTCTACTGGTCCCCAGTGCATTGTTAAAGCGACAATCAGATTAAACTTAACCTTTGCAGACCACTATTCCTGCCTGAGGCAGTGTCGTGACCATCGAGTTTAGAGTATTTTGCGTCCAAATTATTTGAATTGTTGACAATGAATATTTTACATAATAGTCGTAGCTACAGCTGGGTACGAACATAACTGTCTGGAAACTTTACTATAAATAATAAGTTGGGAATTCTGTACGGACTGGTGACGTAACGTAGAGTGAAATTGAAAACATGTCAACCCTCTTTTCGTTGGACTATGATTTCTTTGAAGCGAAAATACATGTAGTTAGTTATTTCGAACACATGATGGTATTAAATAAAATGTGGTATCAAAAGTAAGTTGTATTTAAATATATGTAGAACCGTAATTAGTAATATAATATTGCAACAGCAGTTAAAGCCACGCGTTATGAATCGATGCTATGTATCGGGTTCGGAACAACACGTGCATTCTGCCAGGTGCTTGTTCGGTTGTTTACAAAATTAAATTATAAAATAACTGTTGCAAGCATAAACAGGCTTGCAGGAGTCAATGATCTCTAATCAGTAAATAACCACTTTCGTTAATTCAAAACTCAAAAGACAGTTCAAAATTGTGTGAAAATTTGTTCTTTTGAAAACAAACACTGTCTTTATAGGGTTCTATACCAAAAGTGTGAAAACTGGACCCTTTTACTATGGGTCCGCTTTCAGGCATTCAGTTCGTTTGTGTATCGGTCCGTTCGTTATCAGGCTGTATCTTATGAACCGTGTTAACTTGATATTTGAATTTTTCACAGATGATATATTTCTGTTGCCGCTGTAAATACTCAACCTTCAGTGATGGTTGTAATAGTCATAAGTAAATTTGTTTTTCTTAAGCCTTTTTGCACGGAACCAAAAGTATCACTAGTACTGCCGTGGTATAACTAAATTTCCAAAACTATTCAAGATATTGAAAATTCGCAAACACAGATCGATAGATTTTTGTTTTCTCATTGATGTAGCATCAAAAGTTGAAAATTTACCAGATGGATAACGGCATTTTAGTTATACCACGGCAGAGTAGGTCTCTCACTTGGCAGATTTTCCTTTTTTCTGTTGCCAGAATAACCTTCAGAAGTTTATATAATTTCTCATAATGACACAGTAAATATATTACAAAATACACGCAACATTGCATATCCCCTAAAACCAAGGTTAAACATATTATTTAAATTGCTTGAGTGAATTATAACTACAAAGATATTCAGAGATAATTGGATGACCTACGTTGTAATCATCGACATGCATTCTAATCTTATTCAAACATGAACCTTGACCTTGAATTATTAAGGTACTTAATTATTTGAATATGATTCAGTGTCATTGTTATGTGCATTGTTTTTTTTTGTGTGATCCTGCTTGTTTTAGGAGTTAGGATAGAGGTACTTTGTCGGGCCTGTTGGTCTAGTCGTTAGTATTACCGTGGTATTGGTATTCAGGATACAGGTAACTTAACTAATTCTATCGTAAACTGTTAACTATACGCTCAGGTTGACTTGCACTAATAAACTAAAATTCAGACTTAAACTTATTTTACTTAACGACCGTGAGAACTATTGTTTTGTGACAAAACCAACGGACCCCGATACTAAACTTTGATTTAATTTCTTGGTACAAGTGCATAATTACAGATGTTATAGACACACATAACACTTAGGATTTCTAACACCTACGTTCTCATAACACATTGTCAAGTAATTAAAAATTTGAAGAACTGAGACTGAACATTTCCCAAGTGACATTGGAGTCAGATTTCGAACTAACTGTTTTCAGCTAATATCGCGTTTTTACTTTTAGTGGCTGGCCATCTGATATCTACAACTAATTTCCACTGAGTGATACAGTATTAAAGTATCTTACCATTTATTCCACGTAACCTAGTCTCAATCTAAGCAAAGCTTTTACTATGGGTACCTACTTGACATCTGATAAACATTATATTTCTAATTACATAAAACTTACATGAACATCACACTTGGACATAAGCATCTCACTAGCCATTTTGATGGGTGAATCGAACCTACGATTTTCGGTGTCGTAATCAGGGCTAGTAATGCTAGTTTCCACCAGACCAACAGGCCAGTTTTATTAGGTACTACAGTCACCACACAGTTGAGAAGTACATGAGTGAGTGAAGCCCAAACAGCCAATTTTTAAATACCATTATTGAGTGGGAGGCCCGACCTAATCTCTTATACTTGCGGTATCGTATTAGCAGTTTTCTTAGCAACTAGTCGACAAACAACACTTCTTCGTCTGTTACCAACAACAGCAGCACTTTACTCGTCTACACGTAATATTGTTCGCAAGACGAAAATTTACGTTTCAGTATTTACCTAACTATGTTTATTGCTTAGTTTGAATCGCTTGGCACAGCACTAGCAGATGTTTAAGAGCCCGTTTAAATTAGGCCACCTACAACATTCGCTCACCCAGAACACAAGTTGATTTGGCACCGACTCGCATGTGGAACACGTCTGCAAATACGAGTTATTGTTTTATATGTGCTCTTATATAATAATATTGTACATAAATCTTAACGTGATGAGTTATTTTTGAACGTATCTTTCGAAAGGTCTTGGTAAATTTTGTGGGTTTCGTAGTCAAAGATTAAAACGGAATCTACTCTATATCGGAGTAATAAATTTAAGAGATGATAATTTCTGTTGACTCTTTTAATCCAAAATACTAAAATAACGATCGTAATATTACAACAGTTGTTATGCTCATAAAAAGGTAACCAATTTCTTTTCAAATAGTTTTTTTTGTCCTTTTTGCTTGGACTACTTTACCTTTAGTCTCACGTGTCAGACTACCACTTGCCTGATTTTTATATTTTTTGAGTCTTCTACTAAGATGTGAACTAAAATTTAAACGGTATTAAAGCATAGATATAGAATACATTTCTTTTTTTTCTTAACAGTTATAAAGTAAGTATAACACCCGTCATGTTTTTGTAAATACAATATACACTGTAGTTACAAAAATGGTATATATATAGTCTATACTTTTACCGATCTCATAAACATATCAACATTTACAATGCAAACATCATGAGTAATGCAACCGCAAAATAAATATAAAAAACAATCCCCACCAATATTGACATGCTGTCTAAAATATCAAATTTGAAACAGAAACTCATAAATATTTGCAAAATCAAAGGCAGTAAATAAAATTCTCGTGGAAACAAACAACGCAGATGGGTTCGCATATATTTCAGTTTCAACTACACGACTGAAGCACTTTTTCGGTCTGACAGACTCGTTTTTCATATTATATTGTACTATCTTTATTCATACTTTGCATATCGTGTTCTCTGTGAGATAGTCTACATTTTTCAGTTTACACTAGAAGCTTGGCTGCTCTATTAATTTTCCACGCGATCAGTATTCAATGATTGGCGACTCGTACCTACCTACTATCTCATAAGTACAACTATTTCGGGTTCGTGAAAGAGACCACAAGTATTCTAGTGCGCCGTCTTACTCCCACTAACGCATCAGTCTTGCTTTAAGAGGTAGGCTCATACCCAGTACTGGCTTAAAGGTATTCTCAGAACTAGAAATAAGGAAGAAAAAATAAAGTTAATTAACATGGAAGTCCAGACACCGCGACTCCGACAAGTTTGTCTCTTGCATAATTAATACCCCATAGAACGATAGACTACCGAATGTCGTGACTATTATTATACGTACATGTTCAACATTCGGAGACTTGCAGAATTTCAATTAAGCTCCAATTGAAAGAGAAAACTTTACTTGAAAAATCGGTGAGGGTTCCATACAAATAGGATTAAGAAAAACAAATATAGCAAATACAGCAATTGCGTTGCTTAATATCGGCAATACAAATAACCAATCTTTCAAAATGTTAACAGTTTAGCAATCGAGCTTCATGAGACAACCTGGTGACAGATGGATAACCAGCGTATCCTTAGGAATAAGGTTCCGTTTTTTTCATTTGTTTACGAAAGGAAACAAACAATATGTACTAAAGCTATTTCTCCTTTCATCGCCTACTTATGGACAGACATAAGATTCCTCTGCGTCATTCATTTGACCAACATTTCACCAATTGTTCACGACATTGTCAGCCGTACTACCCACACAAAAAATACTATTTTGGTCATATAAAGGCCCTTAGATGATTATAATCAGGTATTCAAATTAAAAATCTTCTGTTTGGAATCAGAATGAAGTGCTTTGTACCCACGCGACACGCGTCTGCCCCTAAAATAAATTCTAGTCCAGATTTTACAAAACAAATACAATTGTTGTGCCTGTTATACAATTTCAGCAACAGCTCAAATGTGTCTGGAGGTCAAATCTGTGAGACAGTAATTTTAAGTTCACATTTTTTACTAGGTCAGATAAATGTAACTACATACGCTTTAAGTATGAGCATTTTAGCAATTTGAGCAAATCAACGTAACTAGGCCACATTATTGTACGTCGACCGCGAAGCGATGTGACGAGATAGAGCATATTTCATGGACCGTTAGCAAATTATTCCATCTGTGCCCATTACCTTAATGTATAATTTGTACACAGTACTAGTTAGACAAGAAGGTTTTATTAAATAAAGTGAGCTAGATGCAAAAACATTTTAAACATTGCATGTCTAACGTAGCTCCTCCTATTTCTCCTGAAACTGTTTGTAATTTGAAATGTTATATTCCTCTTACGTGGGTATAAAGTTCCGCTCCGACTAGCCATAAAGCCTCGTTGTATCTCTTATAATAATAAAAAGGTACATTAATAAGACTTTGAATACTTGACAACGCATTAACTATTTCGTAACCATCATAAAATCTTAGCCTTATCCGCTGTTCGTTACCAGTAAGACAGATGTATTCGTTTTTATTACCTTCAGAATTCTAATTATAAATTACTATAAAATTCGATATTTATTGATAACATGATTGGAATCGTTAATGTCTTTCTTAAGTTATATTCCCTCCAGTTTAACTGTTAATATGAAATTAATAGTCTGCATCTAAAACAGATCGAGATGTAGTCAACATCCGCTCATATATAGCACCTATTTAGAATAAATTGTTTTTATTGTTTCATAGTACCTACCAACCAGTGTACCAGCAAGGTATGGGCGCATCCTTTTGTTCAAAATGGCGTAGTACTATTAATGAGGTTGTGAGTATGTAGGTAACGTACATATAAATCCACGTATGTTGGTAGCATTGTGTACTAGGGGCACATAACTCTGCAAGACTTAACAATGAGCAGTTTTCCTCGTACAACACCTACTATAAATGCATGATGTACAACAAAACCATATCGAATTCATATGCAATTCGTTGAACACAGATTGTTAGTTATTTGAATATTAATTAATAGATGCGTATTTTATGGACAGGAGGCAGTACCTAATAGTGAAGTCAATGGGTCTTTGTTTTTGCTTGACTTTTTTGGAGTAGGAAGTGCGAATGTTAGGCCAAATTAAGGCTTCGCAATGAATGTAGGTTATCGAAGTTTATAAGGTTCGGTACCCAAAGGGTAAAAACGGTACCCAATAACGAATGCTCCACTGTCTATCCGTCAGAGTCCATCGGTCACCAAGCTGTATCTCATGGACTGTGATAAACAGAGACCTGCATGATAAAATTTTAACAAAATTCTTCTGTAGCCACAATAATAGTGAATACTGAGAACAGTTGGTACATTTTCTTTGGCAAGTGATTTTTCCTTAGCACTTTACCAGTTTTTGAAGAGAGAAGAACATAACACACGGTAGAGAGCAACATGTTATGTAAAATTAATCATTATGTAACCAATCGTCTTCCTGTTCCTTTAATCAATATACTAGAGCCGTGAACATACAAAACTAATCAGTTTGTTTCAAGTTATTATGTCATCTTCAATTCCTCTCTCTGGTGGATGCAAGTGAAATAACAAATATTTCGTGCCGATATTGTGCATTTAGGATAATTTGATATTTTTAAGCGCTTATTAATGTTACAATCGTAACAACCGTTGCTTAACCTATTTTGATATAGAAGCAACAGCTATGTAAAAATAACATAGCACAAGTAAAAATTTCAACTGTCTAGCTGTCATTATTCATGAGATATAGCTTGGAGACAGACGAACGGACAGATGACAGCGGTCAGCGGTGCCTTAATAACTGTTCCGTCTTTACTATACGCGTACGGCACCTCGACAACCAATCTAAAATTTAAAATATTGTTTAGTTGCAATAGATGGCCTGAAGGTACGATTATTGCAAAAAAACCAAAGTGATGTGACCGACTACAGACTGGTTATTAAAAACTCGTTTATGCTTAGTCATAAAAGTTAAGCACTTCTGTATTTTTATACAGATATAAGTACTTATTCAGAATATTTGGGCAAGCTGAAAAAACATAATTTACCCTAGACCCATAAAATAGGCCATAAAATAAGTTTTATTCATGAAGTTTATATTAGTGCGGAAAGTGCCTACTTATTCGAAACTAGATTATAA
The DNA here is from genome assembly GCF_003590095.1 of Trichoplusia ni. Taxonomy (NCBI): domain Eukaryota; kingdom Metazoa; phylum Arthropoda; class Insecta; order Lepidoptera; family Noctuidae; genus Trichoplusia; species Trichoplusia ni. The sequence continues at coordinate 15,168,318 of NC_039485.1, forward strand.
CGTCCCATAGGAGCTTTTGGGGTCTCGTTTAACCGAATAGTATCCTTAATGTTCCTTCGTATCCTGTGACGTCACTATGTTGACTTAATAGAGGAAAACAGAGGGAAAGTCACATATTAAAACTCTTCTAAAGTACCATCATTAAGCCAACATTCGTTCGCTTCGAATTGGAGATGGATTCCTCAACCCACATAAGATTTATTTAAACATCTGACATTTGTCCATTGAGGAGCTCGTGGCTAAACTATAACTGCACACGTTGATCGATCCCATATATGTCAAAAAAAGTTGTGGGTCCCGGCTGTTATTAACACTTTTTGACACTTGTTACGTGAAATAAGAAGCTAGAGAGTCTGAAATCCAGTCTAAATAAGGGGTATCGTGGTAAATGCGTTGAGCAAGGCAGTTAGGCAGACGCTCCTTGTAAATCACTGGTACTTAGCTGCATCCAGGTAGTCTGGAAACCGATCCCAACATAGTATTGAAAAAGCTAGGCTAATTATCTCGTTTGTACATGTTGGAATTTCGATGAAATACGTCAGTCAGGATTATTCTATCGCTGAATGATGACAATTAAAATCCAGGAGACCGTACTGACCATAGAGGATTTACCGTGTTAAGTCGAGGTTTATTCGGACCTAATTATAATAAAACCAGCACAGGTCGCTCCAGACCGCGCAACTTTCAAGGCTAGTCATTCTCGTTGTAAACAAGGGAGACATTTAAAACAGCCTTCAATTACACTCAGCTTACTTCCTACATTACCGCGCATGCTATAAATGAACCTTTAACCACGTAACTCCTCTCTCCGCACCGCTAGCTTTAATTGGATATCGAAGTTTTGTTTTGACGCTGACTTCTCGTTAATGTTTAATTCATTTGACATCATTAACGTGATTAATGATCCAGACAACCTGCATCGGCGCGGGCGCTGCGAAACTAGAGAAAGTTTCAGGTCACAATAGGTGAAAGGTGATTGTTATTAATAGAATATGACACGCAAACCAATATTCATCTTATACTCAATCACCCGCTTCGATTGGTGAGCCCACGTTTAAATGGAATGAAGGTTAGGATAATGTCAAGTCATGTAATGTAACAACAAGCAGAAAGCACTACTGTATTATTAAAGCACTAATTCTTTTATTTATGAGCTTTGTTACTAAATAAATGTATTGCTTTCATGTCGGAATATTCTATTCATTTTTATAAAGAGGAATAAAACACGTCAAGCTAAGCCGCGCATAATGCGGGTAGCAGTTATAAGTAAGTTTGGCAAAAACCTCGGAGATGGCAAAAAGCTCGATGAGAAAGTGACATTTTCATCTCGACGAATAAGCGTTCTTGCCCCGTCCTGAACAAAAAATAGCGTATTCTCGCGCCTAAATGACGAGACAGAACCTCCAGTGTTCCGGTCGCCCGCAGCAATAGACGCACGAACATTTCCGCTGACGAGCCCTGTTCCAAGTAACGACTGTCAGCAGTACTGAAAGCATGTCGTAAACGTTACCAAAATTTTGCCGTAACTTTTTATATTCTTGAAAACGTTCACGAACTAGGGAATAATAGTAAAATGTTCGTATAATAATATTTGGTCATAGAAAAGAAGGGTTATAATTCAAATCGTCGCAATGTTTCCGTATTCATTCAGCGGATAATTTTAGTGAGCAGTAGGAGGCACCCATCCAGAGCGAGTAAACAAAGGGCAGCGCGGTCAAGTTTGGCGATTCCGAGGCAACTAGCCGCGTCTGCCATATCTCCGTGCCGGCCTGCACCGCCGCATTGCGACTCACCATTGTTACGCTCACCCAAACACCATTATGCAAAATAAATAGCTTTTAGCGTAAGTAATGACCGGGGTAATTATAATGTTACTATGGAAATTAATGTTTAAAGCCACTATCATCGTGTAGCGTTAACGATTTAACTTATGCTCCGACGAGGAGCGCTATTAAATTGTATCATCTGTTTCACAAAGTTATAGTGCATGCATCTCTTTAATCGCGAGTGGCGGATAAGAAATTCACAACGCGCGACATTGTCGACATTGCCAGGGGACACGCTCGCGAGGAAATGTGAAAAGTTACCAACTTAGCCGTTATCTGGAAACTATGCCTCACATCTGCCTTGACGGCGTGCCAAATGGAAAAAGTGGACTTTAATAACACCGACGTTCTAAATAAGTATGTAGCTCATACTTGTTGATAGTTGATTGATTACATGGTGATAAAGTGAATTGGTACTGTAATCAAGTGTAAGGAAGTTTGCTTTCAAGGTTCTGTAGGCCAGTCAATTATATAAACTTGTTTGATTAATTTGTGATTGCACAGTTGGTATTGAATATTTGTTTTATGCTTTTTGTTTTGTTTGTTAGTATAAGTAATTTGGGGCATTAAGAACGATGAAAGGAAACAATAAAAGTCAACGACGAGATTCGAAAGTTTATCTAAAGCTTAGCTGGGGATTTCTGAGATTTATTACGAAACTCTTATCTCTTCTCGTAAACACTTTACACCTCCAAAGTTTCGAGTGAGCAGATAACTTAATAGATTATTTTTTGAGCGCGACTTGAAGTGTGAAGTGGTACGTTTGTATTTTTTACCAGAGAACCGGTCTTACCGAGACTCGTAAACTTGTCGCACCCGGTTTGTGTGTGCACCTGATTTTGAACAGTAAGCCTATTCAATCTTTCTATCTTCTAATAACATTTACATGTGAATGTTTGTTTACACTTTTCTATCTGGCTTAAAAATAACTAGTCGTTAACAGTTAAAGTTGTTTATTTAAATCTTTGACCCTGAAAAACGCCACTGATAAAAACATACATAAATTCTGCCAGTATAATACTAAAACGCAAACACGTTTCTTGGTCATTATTTCTCAAGATCTCGAGGCACGATAAAATACTTTTAATAAATGAGTTTGCATACAATATACATATTATATCTGCACTCTCAAACCGGTATAATCAGTGTATGTTGACACCTGCGTGATTTTTATGAATACTAGTAATTCTAAAATAGGATAACTAAAACGGCTTAATTCAAAATCCAGTTTCACCTGTTTGTGTCCATATGTAAATTTTTGATATAGTGGAATTAGTTGCATTATCACAATTTATGGAAGTGTAAATCATATATTCGGTAGATGGGCATTTGTTCGTGTGCTATGTTTTTATTTTTATTTCTGTTAGTTCACGGTTCTTGGTAATAGGATGACGTAGAGGCTTGCCGGTCTGCTTTCGCTGCGTTTTAAGAGGCTTTACTTTGTTATTAGCTTAACAAATGTGTAAGCTTAAAGCTTGTGTCCGAAAAAGGAGGAAAAAGTGTTTCGGAGCTTAACGCTGTTGTCGGAGCGAACCTGGAAGTCTTATTAATATTGTTCTGAAAATATGTCGGTGTAGGCTGTTCCTGTTTACTCGTTTGTTAGTTATGGTTTTTCTAGAAGTTTAACGCTTGTTATCCTTAAAATAAACATTTTAATGAGGATCGTAGTAGTTTATCACAGAGCAATGCAGTTATCTACTGAAGTGCGATAAAATGTCTGTTTTAATTAGATAAAAAAATCCTTAATACTGCACAAAAGCTACAACTTTATGAAATTGTTTAATATGTTTATCATAAGCACATGCAAATACAAACTTACAACTAATCATTTATCAATGTTTTCACTCTCACACCGGTCACAATATCTAATTCAAACTCCTTACAAACACTAGGTTACCTACATCCCTAGATACTTATACACATGTTTATTAAAGAAGAAAGTTACTTAGTTCCCAAAAGTCTATGTGTGTGTAACGAACCGTACGAAGAAGGAACTGAAACTCGGGGCAACTTTAGCGTTAGAAGTAGGTTGCAATGACGCTGCTCTTTGCAGCCTCTAATATAAATTAATGATGACGTCATATAGTATAACAATAGGCCTGTCAATTTATACAGTGGAGCTTTCCCGTCATAATCTTGTGTGTACGACTTACTAGAATTGTGACTTTGAAAGACTTGAAGAAAAAAATAGTGTTGAGAATCTAAGGTTAGGTTATCTTGTATTTCAAATGGTTGTTTTATTTTTATGTTAATTTGATCTGTATTGCCGTTTTAAAGTACCTTATACGGAGCATTAATGTTCTAAAACTACATTGTACAAAAAAGACAAACATTTGCGATAAGCACAAATGTTGAGAAAGTCATCATTTACCACCGAGTGTTTTTGTGTTAAGGAACAAGAAAAATATTACGTGATTTTCTTTTTATCAAATCTAACTTTTTTACTACAAATCGTTTTTACTCCCTTTAAACCTTTACAACACATCAAGTATTTAGTTACTTGCCTATTCAACATCTGACTGATGCAATACTTCGTTACGTAACAAAAATAAACAAAAGCACTCTCATGGTGTCATGGCATTATAATTGTAAGAGGAGATTATGTAAGAATCACTTGTATCACACCTAACATATTTTTACCCGCCATTTAACGTCTATGCAATCTTTGAGAATAAAGGTAGCTATTAACTTACACGTAACACGGATATGAAGACCGTTCGTTCCAACTCGTAATATAATGTACCATGAATAGAACGAATATTATACAACAATAACAAGATAAATATTTATGTTCCGATTGTTAGTACATAATGTGTGGTCGTTAAATACTAAGTAACGTATTAATTGATACGTGATAACAATAAAACATTGCGATATAATAAATGAGAGTACGTATATGTAGGCCTTAGTATGAACTTACCAACCAGTACCTAATAAAAAGAAAAAAAAATCATGGCCGATAAAATATGCACTAGTAGTGTAGAAAAAAAAACCTCTTTTGAATTTAGAACTGAAAATAATCGATACTGAATCTGTTTTATAATTTTTGAATTTCGAACGAAATATGATCGATAGCTACAATGAACAACGTGTTTTAAAATCTTGTTACTCGTCAGTGCACGTTGACGTTTTAAAACTGTAATTACATGTCATGTCAGCATATCAGAATTCACTACGACTTATCGCTTTTAAATACGGGTACATTAAAAATAATCAACTCGCCACACATTAAGTAATACGAATGGAAGTGAAAGTCGAACCTGTCTAAGTCCAGCATAATTATATATACTTGAATACATTAAAATTTTGTTTTTATTTTCAAACGTACTTTTTATTTATTGTTAGTTTTAATGGTGTTTGTGCAACTGATCCGTTCAAATAGAATGATCGAGTGTAACCTGTGTAACAAATTGAATTGCTTTACATTTTCGATTTACGAACTTTTTGGTCGATAGACTCGAATGATTGTAGCACTGGCACGCTATAATTAAACATTGTATTATGAAAAAAAATCTATTCCAATTTGAAATTATGAGACTAGCAAGCAATTTTTATTGAAAGTGAAATGTATTTTACCTACAATTCTGATAAATCTAATACATTATTTGTTTGTTACTAAAATTTTTGAACAAATAATATTGTATAGAAATGAGGATGATGTTTAGACATCGATGGGCAAACAACCTGTCATTACTTGTATGATATTGCAATCTTTAAACCTATTACGTATTGCTACACGTTGCTATGAGCAGCTGAGCGTCTGAAATTATATTTATCTCAAACGCGCCGTCTCTATAAATTACTAAGTTAAATATTGCATACAGCTGATATTTTATCTGAAAACTACTTTGTAATCTATTGAGAAGTGATAGCAAAACCGCACATTTTCATAAACTTTGTCATTATTTTCTTAAAAAAAGAGTAAACACCTAAAATAATCTTGTTCTAACTCTCATAGGAAGCAATAAGTGTTTCTAAGTTCTCCTGCAATACATAGCATTCACCATACTCGTATAATGACACACATAATGTAAAGCCTATTCTAAGCAAATAAATTACTTACTAGCTTTTTGATATAACAGTCAGATGACTGACAAACTAACAAACAACTCAACCGGCAGCAACATTAAACATTAAGATAGGTCACAAAATCCAGTCTAGACCGTGTGTGCTGAAATGTGCCTGGAACAATTAAAACTAGATCCGTCACTAAATATATGAAACAGACTGAAACTTTTCGTGTCAACAGACATTTTGACAAGAATGATGTATGAAGAATAATGAAGACGAATGTTCTATTAAGATAAAATTGGATATCTATTTTTTCTTACCACATATTATTCGGTACACCTCTAGTAACTCTCGGTCCCTTTTGTATTGTTTATGGAGTTTGAAAGTCTACCGTTAGTTATTTTGAATTTATTAACTAGGTGGATAGCTCGTGGAAGCGTGACGGAGCAATACACGGTGTAGAGCGGCATCTCGTTCCAATAATTGCATCAGTTTTTCTTTAAGAAGTAGTTGTAGGCTCTCTGCACTTAAAGCATAAGAGCCTATTGCGTCATCAAAAACTAGGTAAAGACTTTCTGAGTTTCTTTTTTTTCATCAGTCGCCATTAATATTTATCACATGACTTTGCTCTACATTCTGACAGTTTTTAAAGTGTTGCGTCGTCATGTTAGTTAAGTGTATGGGGGAACGCCATTGTCTTTTTGCCTTTACGTAAACCCAGTATGAGCTATTTCATGATATAATACTCTAGATCCCACTAGAGGTCTATTTATTTTCTTTGATACAAAAATCTGGATCAAATTTGTATTGTTTACAACCAAGTTCAAAAACATCAAAAGAAAGTTAATAATTTAGTTCCGAAACTCCCACGACAGTTGAACTTTGACCTTTGGCCACAATTTCACTATCATTCATAACCATTAAGGCCAAAATTGGACTGTTTACACAAATTTGACCGTCAGCGTCGTGATACAACAGTTAACTGGATTTCCATAGTCGTGGGGGTCGATTATTGAGCAACGATCGACCGTCACGAGCCGCTAAGTTTCCACTTCGTACTAATTAGGTTTCAATTTGCTCAGACTAATAAAGCGCGCTGAGTTTGCCTTCCAGAGAGTAAGTTATCCCGTTAAAGTTGCCACTTAAATCGCTCTGAAAAAATTGAACGGCGCCGTTATAATGGCATTTCGCATGAATGTACACGTGTAGGTAAATAATGCTCTTGACTCGACCCTCAAGCGAAGTGATAATTCCACAATTCAAAATACTAATATGACTGGAGATGACAGGAAAAAGTCACGTGACTTATTAAAACGAAATGTCATTTTTATACATTCAAGCGTAATTTATTGAAGTTAACGTTAGTAGAAACCAGTCATTTATCTAGAGGGGCTTTTTACTTGATCGTAATGATCTATCTGCGTTTCATATTGCTAAATCACAACCTTTTAGTTTCTGTCATGCATATTCATGTTATTAATTTGATTTGAAGGTTAAAAGTGCAGATTTACTTAAACAAGTTATTCAATCAATTAATGAAAGAAGCTCTTATATATGTTGTTGAAATTAAAATTATTTGGTAACGTTATTCGGTAGCAACAAAAAATATTCTGAACCCAGTAGGACTTGATTGGATTACCTGCGTGCATGCATGCTACCGTTCTGGTATAATAAGGGTTGATTTTTTGTTTCTACGCATCCCTTTTTAAGCTTTAAACACCCTTCATTTTTTATCACCGTTAAGAAAGAGCATCATTGTATTTGACGTCATAGTCATAAAATGAATATAATTTCATATCTACCATACTATGCAATACTTAGAAAAGTAACTTGGAAAAGTTAATTTCTAGGGAAGTTTCCCTAATTGCGAGTAAAAGCATTACAATGCACAAACGTTAAAACTTCATATCAATAATCATTTCACATACACCCAAATTCTAGTTAAGTATGGTCATGGTTTCTATAGTTACTCCGTAACAAAGACTAATCTCAAATGTGATCAGCGCGTTATTGCAGGCAATCAAAATAAACCACCAGATATGTTAGCATGCAAAACAAATCCACAATTTCAGATCAAATATTTACAATACAGACTTACCTATAAATACAGAATGTCGCAACTAAACCGAGCTCTTAATTTCAAGAAATAATGGAAACCAGGAGAGCGCGCCACATAACCTATTTTCAAGAAATTCTCGGTCATAAATAGTCAATATAAAGTCCAGTGTCGACTGCAGACAGTCCCTATCAGCAAGTTCTGGTAATTCCGTGTCACCCTCACAGGCAGCCCATATGTTTCACCGACCAGCTTCGATGGTCTTTGAACTAACCTAACGCTTCGTAAATTCCGTAGTTTACGGTCCACGCGACCTTTTCGGTCAAGACGGAACGATATCATTTTAACTATCTCTACAGCTGTACTTAAAATTCTTCAGAAAGATTGCAAAATGGACGGGCGAGATAAAATCGCTTGACTTCTGACTATTTTTGGTCTAGTTATTACGAGTTGTGTTTTTGTTTGAATTGCACGCTAAACCGTAATTGCGATTAAGCAGTTTTTGTTTGCGATATACCATTTTGTAACTTGTCTCTTGGCTTCGAGTTTGGTTCATTTTAATAAAACAGATTTAGAATAATTTTAATATGAATTTATGTAGTTATTGATAGCTTTTTTAGCTATCGGAGAACCTGTGGTAGTCATTTATCATTATTAAGGATGAATTTTCATATAATATTATGGTCTTCAATACATTTCACACTTCTCACAACGATCGTCTTAATCTGAAATTGATATCAAAAATAAATCAATGTAAATATTAGCTTAGCTATAATTTGGGACAAACTACCCACGTAACCCCAAACCATAATAATATTACAGTTCATAACACTATTATTGTAAACATAATGGCAAATCCAGTAATGTATCGAACCGTCTTTATTTCGGCCCGGGGCAGTATTAGAGATTCAACTTTATGTGAGCGAAGTAAATAGAGTTATTTTTTGCTGTGCCACCCGCGGTCTCTCACTCCATCTGATTCGGCATTTATAGCTGGGATAGTGCGAAAAGAATCGTAAAATCCTCGATAAAAGCGGTTTTATCGCGTCCACACTTCAGCGATTGCTTCCTTTTTCGTTTTGTAATTCTGTCATGATTACCTAAAATCTATATCCCCGGAGGTAAAACGATTTTTACAAAAGGTTACGTACTCAAGTTTCAATAAGTTGAAAAATAATCTGAATCAAATACAATATTTTACAGCAATAAAACCCATTAAGGATAATTTATATCGCCCATTTTAGAAGATAATTCGCCCATGAACGCTCCCGAAGGCATCCCGAGTCACGACGCGATCTCGGCCGGCTCCAGGGAGAGCAGCTAACCTCGTTACTTACCGATACGACTTCGACTAGATTTTGCAAGCGCGCAATGGCTCTGTAATTCATTATCGGCGTTGCAACCGGCGCGCGTCGCTGCGGTGCGGCGGCGGTGCGGCGTGCGGCAGCGACGCGGCTGGCGGCGGCTGGCGGCGGCGACCCACGATCATTTGTGCGCGCTCGTGATTACGGCTTCGCTCAATGGGAACCGATTTCCTCTCATACACTCTCATTGAACGCCACTTTCTGAACGCATTATCAGGCTAAACTATCACGACTATAAAACAGGGCTTCCTTAGCAATTGCAATTGGATGTACAATTTACAACATCCGTGGCCTTTTACCGGTTAAGAAGGCGCAGGGGCCATCTCAACGGAAATTAATAACTGATGTTAAGTAAAGTTTACAGCTCGTTACCAGGTGATAGTGGCTCGGTAGGTAATTGTATGTTCCCAGGTATGTAAAGCTAATGACGAAGTGTAATAGGAATTCGTGTTTGTAGGCCTGTAATAGCTTGTAATCATGTTTATGGCACACTGAGGTTGTATCCCTTATTAAGACCACCTATAAAATTGTTTTAGCATTGTTTAAGCTTTAGACAGGAAAGCGCTTAAGTAAAGTTTCATGTTATGTAAAGCTTTAATTTAAGGTGAGCATCAACTCATTTTGACCGTACATTGTACGGTTTTACATTGGTATTGACTTCCAATGCACATTAATTTCTGTGTACATTTACGCTAACAGAGCGGATGTCAGGAGATGAAAAATGTAGTTGTTGGCGTGGGGCGGCGCGCGGCGTGTTGCGGCGCGGCGCGGGCGGCGCGCGGCGGCCCGTGTCAATGCGACTGATTGCGAGCTGCACCGCGGACAGAATCAACCCGCGCACACAATGCCTCATTTGCATACACACACCTCTATATACGTGAACAGCACAATTTGATCAATGATTAAGCTTAAGCTACTGACGCATCTTGGATAAGTCACTTCAAAGTCACGACTTATTTATTCTTGAACATCTGTGTTAAAGTCATCACATTACTTGCACTAACTCGCACGAATTTTTTTTTGCTTACAATTGGTTTTGAATCACCTAGCTAAAAGTTGCAGCTCTTTGTGACGATACCCCTATATTCATTGAAGCAAACACCCCCGTACTTAGCCCCTAACGTTGATTATGCACTCTACGCGTGTGTACTGTATAACACACGCGACTCTGTGTACTTACCTTAATATAATTATATCACAAGCAAATCTTTGCACGTGATATTCATATAGGATTATTTTCTAACATTAGGAGCTACGTGCCTTGTGCTAAATTACTCGGTTTAAAGCAACAAGTTCGAATGTATTTGTATTTCATAATGGCGTGATACGTTTGTTCGCTTGAAGGCTTGCATTATATGGAACATCGAATGGTACTTTAGCTTAGGACCGTTTAAAGCAAAGTACTGGTAAATGTTAAATAGAGCGGGAATGAAGGGAATTATTTGTAGTTGGGCGATTTCGATGAGGGTCGGTTCGTATTTGCTCGCGGCATCACGCGCTGGTAACCCGCGCCTGCCTTAACGCCGCTCTACGCTTTATAAGAACGATTTGCGTTTCAACCGACTGTTGACACGCAGGGCACTCATTTACACTTTAACATAAATGAGCTTTTAATTAGAAATCTTCAAATCAAATTATTCATTAAAGTCCTACATTTAGTTCAGTTGCCAATTGCTTTGTCAGACGGTATTTGTTCTTTCAATTTGGACAAAATAGATGGTTCCGATCTGAGTTGTGTTCGTGTAGCGATAAACTATTCGGGACAGAACTTTTAAGGGCTCAATTGTATTCTAATCACGTTCGGAACAACTACTGGACACTGTTTCGATAGCAGTGGCGTGTTGTTTTAGTAGCTTAATTAGTATCTTAAGCAATTACAGCGACTTCTATGTCAGGGGCCATTAGTGTTGAATATATTTACGTTCGATATTAACGCGAGTTCTATTTAGAAGGCTTGTTAAGTAATTTGTTAGCCATTTTATTATACTAACAATCGCTTAACTTTCTACTGCACTACGTTCCGAATTGATTGTTGCCTGCCGGTGGTCTGAGAAACATTATTTAAGCATATTATAAGATGAGATTGAGATCTAAGTTGTGGGTATAAAGTTGATGGTAATCTTAGGCCGACAGTAGCAGACGTCTAAACATAGGTTGTTGATGAAAGAAAGTGGTGAATTGTGGGAATTACGTCTGTTTTAAAGCCACACAGTGATTGTAAAAACAATAGGTTGTTGTCGACATAAAACACAGACGTTCTCATCAGTGAATTCAGATATTAAAGTTTTTATACAAATGTGTTTTACGTGTCTAAGTACTTTGAAACTCCCACGACGTTATACCGTGTCATGACAAACAAATCTTCTTAACTAATTTTAATAGTTACTAAGTCAAAGACTTTGTTTTAAAATGTTTGTTCCTGCGATTTTAAACCAATGAATGTATATTTAAAATAATGAAATAACTTTATCCGATACCGGTGTTCTTAGCAGAACAACCGGCTCTATAGATTATAGAGACAATTCGCCAAAAAAAAAAACAATTTCAATATCATGAACATTTATAAGCAGACGTTGGTTGTCAGCAGAAGAATCCAATTTTACTACTGTCGTACTTAACATTCCTTCTAAACACTTAGGTAGAAATACTCATAGGTAGATAATCTGATGGGCACAAACCAAGTGTCTGAATACCACTTACCATAATACACACAGATTGCGTATTACAAATTCTTGATTGCCCAGTAAAATAAATGTATTTAATGTCAAGTACTTAAGTAAATGATTCTTTTTTTGAATATGTAAAGTGAAGGGAAATGTCAGGTTTGCGACTTTACAAGTAATAAATTAAGAAGGCTTCAAGGTAAGTCACAGCAATCAATGCTCATTTACAACTCAATGAAGTATTTCTTCTCATAAACATTGTATGAAAATTTTCTGCAGCTTTTTATTGGTATTTTAATTTTTACACATCTTGTACTATTTAATTATTATGTTCTATTAGTCTATCATAGTGGCCTTCTGGTTTTATGGTTGGATTTGTATCCAAGAGGTGCAGGATCGATGCAGGCAAAGTATTTACCTATTTGACTTTTTAAAATTTAATTATTCTTAGATATTGAGAAATTGCGAAGGGAAACTTCGTAAGGAAAATTGGATTTCAAAATATTGGAATTTGAAATCGCCAACCCGCGATCATAGAAGGCTAATCAATGCTCAAAACTTCCCTATATGGGAGAAGGCTGATATTATTATATCTTATGATAACAATTTGTACTATAAAAGACAGTAAGTATTTATTCAAATAAAACAATTAAAATACAGAAAAGTTTATGAACATACAAACCACAGACGCTATAGTATTGAAAAATTGTTATGACCGTTGAATATCGAGGAAGTCATTATATCCGCTGGGTCAAAGTGTTAATTACACCTAAAACAAATTTACTTAATTGTTTTAATGTTTTTGTTTCGTAAACTGCTAAAACAATCTCTTTTATGAAGCGAAGAGTGATGTCACGTAACTGATTACTTTTTTGTTTTTCTATGTTTAGTTTATGCGTATTTATGTATGTCAAATTAATATTGATATGTGTACAATCAGAGGCAGAAGTGTAGTGCTACTATCTTTCAGTGACATACCTTTAGGAAAAGATGTTTGGTATGTTTTCACAAGGGTCAAAAATATTTTGATACCAAATAGCAAAAATCAACTCATTGAATTTGTTTCCAGTTAACAGGCCTATGCTCGTTACACGAATAATCGTAAAAATATTCCAAGGGAAATTTCGTAATAACAATAATTTCTCAAAACATCGTCTTTCATTTCACATTCGATACTTTTCAAACGCGTAAGAAATTTACGTTGATTTGAATTCACACGGAAAATTGGATTCTAAGGTTGTCATATATTTGTCAATATACATTTTATTTTATGACACCCAAGTTACGACAACACAGATTATTGTTAACGATAGGAATCAGTGTCGCCGACCTTTTGGGGTTCTCATAAAAGATCAGACACCATAACTCCATAATGACTTTTGTCACGGGTGCCTTCTACCTAAATTTGAGGTTATTTTAACAGCGCCGATCAATTTTGGGGCTGAGGTTATACTTTGTGATTTTTCCATCACCATTTCGTTTCGAAAAATAGATTGTTCGATCTATCATTGTAATTCTACGTCTTCGTCAATAGGCCAATCTGTATTAGAATTCAGAAGACAAACTCATTTCTTTTACATACCACCTCATTGGTAACAGTTCTAGGAAACGGAACCGATAGTAAATTATGAATCTTATTACATCGTCGTGAAGCAACTACTTCTGATTAGAACTGCCACTTTGATACATTTTCAATACTCATTACGTCTTTTATTCTGTTCGCCACATACCAAAGGCTTTTTGTGAACATAATTACATAGAGTATTATGAAATGGCGGCGTCTTATATCGGATCCTATCTTTATCGTCGGATCATTGTTATGCAAGAAGTCAACCGTAAACAAGTACTCACGAGGTTAAAATAAATTAACAATATAATACATAAATCAGTATAACTAATGATGAAACATGACACCATCTATCACATCTTAAGTATTCACTCTGACGTGAAGTAAATCGAAAACTACAAAGTAAATAAAGCCAATCCTCAATTCAATTTTACTTTTCTTGTGAAAAAACATATAAAACTTACCATAAAAATGCTGATAGGCTGCAATTCAATCCCTTTACTACAACAAAAAATTGAACACATAACAATATACAGACGCCAGGCGAATAACTGGCTTAACATGGCTCTTTAGATTTTATTTTTCCTCCTCTTATTGCCGAAATACAGCTCAACGCGATATTTCGATTTTATTTTCTCAGCAGAATAATATTTTTATGAGGCTGTCTTCAATATAGAGTTAAATCGAAGGCTGTAAAGAGAATAACAAAGTGCGTCGTTGGTGTCCTCCGTAGGCACGAAGACGGCACTTCCATCAACCTTAATGTCAGGTTATGCAAAACAACGGAAATGTCAGCTCGCAGACAGGCATCGATCACGTCCCGTGTCGATTGCTCGCACTTTTAAACTTGCGCAATTATTCAAAGCTCTTTTTAAATCACCAACATTACAAACTTTGTTACGGTTCAACCTTACTGCATTGTAGAAATCACTCGTAATAATTATGAATTTTCGTTACAAAATTATATACTAGAGCGCAGCAAAATTACGGTCTGCCTTAATAAAGGATAGTAAATTTGAAATAAGTGTCATTTACAGAAGTCGTAGTAACTGCACGCCATAACAGACTCGGTGCTTTCGTTTACTTGTTTAATTGACTATAAATAATAGCCTATATGTGGCTTAATGGCTACCTTCCAGATCTGCAATCATTACCTAAAATGGTGACCGTACTTTATCTAAACGCTCATCAGTGAACACGTTAGACCGTCCGGACTAGATTGTCTTTTGATCACATCTCTGACAGTGGTTACGAGAAGGTTTAATCTTGAAACTGTTCTAACTAGTTTTGCTTTGGCGCGAAGTAAATACCAATATATCTGCAATAAACAAAACAATACAGTTCATTGCCCTCTTTGTTCAACCTTTTGTTCACCTCAACTGTCCGATCGCTACGTAGCGAGGCTAACTAAGCCTAAACAAATGATGTTGACACCAACCTTGAACCCGACCCGATTGAAAACAGCATGTACGTACTCAAATAAAAACTAATGTGCAGAAAGCTCTAGCACTAAAACAAAATTAGTTTCAGCTTAGTGTTATTACAGTACGTAATGCGCTCATTTATGCGTACTGGTACACAGCACACTTGAGCAAATAACACCCTTTTTAAAGAGAAATTGGTCTCCGGAGACCTCTCATTCACTTCAAAGAGGTCATATTGTTCGAAGTCCGACAAAGGGACACGTGCGTTTATTTTATACTTAACGATTTAGTGTGATATCTAACAGCTACGGCTAGACGATTAACAAGCCTTACGAAATAACAAAAATCAATACAAGAATAGGAATTCAAAGTATAGTTTATATGTTGTGTGATAATCGTGGATGAACGGATTATAAATGTTTGCACACGATTTTGAATGGTAACTGTTAATTGTTACGTTACGCTGTTACATTGAATTGTTGACTGCATACCGCATTCTTACATGTCGATTGTCAAGTAACTTAAAAGACTTCAGAATCTAATTTTATAAACTAGTAGATATCTCTTTTTCATTGATATATAATAATAACAGCCATGTAATTAAAATATTATATTCCGTTCTCTTGAATGGAAAAACAACAACCAATCATCAGTAACTTTTATTTACTCAGCACGGAGCAAATAGCCGTCATGATAAAAATCTAAGAAATAATTAGTATATAATTTAACCAACGAATGAGTATTTTATATCAAAATATTAAATTTGACAGACACATTCCGCAAAATACTCAATCATGTTTATTTACAAGTAAGTGCTGAATAGTAATCGTTTCAATCTTTTTATTAGCCTACCTTCACTTCATGTCAATGCGAAAAATCCCTTTGCGCAATATTGAAATGAAATGTAGGTTATTTTTAGTGCTTCCCTTCTGTATGTTGCGATTTTCAAACACGGTCCCTATGAATAAGGCTACTTATCAAACTATTAATATTCTTTACTGTTTCGCGTTGTATTAAAGCAATAAAGAAAAAAATTACAAAATGAGAAACTTAGCTTTGTGTTTTGAACTAAGATACCACAAAAATTCAGCGTTGAAATAATTCGATCTTTATAATTATTAAATAATAAATTAATTAAGCTTATGGTCTTAACAATTAGGTCACAAAAGAAACGTCAATAGATGTTAACAAAGCTAAAGCCCTAATTAAAGCTCAATTAAAAGTTAAGAGGCTTAAAGTAAATAAGAAGCCTCTTTAAAAAAATGCAGACAGTCCACTTCGTAGAATGGAACTTTTTGAGTATAAACACAATATAATTTATGACAGTCACAAATTGTACCAGCTTTTTATTAGTTGCAGAATTTTCTAAATAGGGTATTTGACTTCTAATAATATACATCTGTTCAGTCCGTCAGAGAGAATCACAAAAGATATAAAATTATTTTTTCAGGTCATTAAAAAGTGAGGAAGATAAAGAGCACTTAAGTTTGGAAGTGGGAGCTAAAATATATATATAACTTGCTAGTAAAAAGAGTACTGGTAAGTGACGTCACACGAGATTTTAAATCACTGTATCCCCTTGTTACGAGATAAAATAAAATATACGTGTCCAATATTTTTTCTAAATCGGTCTGATAAACGAAGCAGTTTTTTTGTCCTATACCCTATTGGTTCAATACTTCAATACTTGATGAGATATCCTCTGCAATGTCGCAAACACTTAAAAATGTTCGTTTGATTATCGGAGGTAACACTTCGGTGTGATAGGAAGAAAGCGGGCTCCACATGGCAACCTAACAAAATTACACACGAAACTTGACACCTCTATTACGCTTTGGCACAATTACACAGTGGCCAACGATGAATACCAATTTCAAAAACTTTTTTTTTATTTTAGTGTAAAAGTTGCCATTGTTATCTTTGCACGAATTAATGTAGAGCAGTTTTTGCTTTTTGCAGTGCCTTAATTGGGAATAAAAATAACATTTACACTTCGGGTAAAATTTAACACATTGCAACCTCTAGTTTTATTCTAGTAGTTTTTATTATTTACTGTGCGGTCAATGACTTCTTCCAGTTGTGTGCTTAGGAACACAATACTAGGTCGACATACAGCAACCTACACAATGAATTTAATGAGATTTATGAATATATCATACTAAAAAACTGAATTTAAATAAAATAACGCCCGGCTTGAATCTTTTGCTACGGCACATCAGATGCTAATGACTTGAGTAATAGATACAAAACTTGTTTGGGGCTAAAACGCGCTCTACATAATAGCCAAATAAGCTTGTGTAATGAAGTAGATTAAACCCCCATAACCCCTTTGCTAAGTAGTTGCGGCCGTGTTCAGTACAAATTAGCAAATAATTTTGCTAATGAAAGTGCGATGGCCCCGCGCCGCCAATTTATTTGTACCTGCCTAATGTGACAACCTAATGTTTAAATGCTCTGGTTATGAGTCTAGTACAGTGATTCGGGCAATTGATCCTTTTTACGTGAACATGCACGCATATGGCGCAACTGTGACAATGTCCTCGGGCCATATGAATTATAAATGCTCGGCACGATATGTGTAAAAAAGCAACGACTTTCACCGACAATTTTATTAACAGGTGCGACGCTGGCTACTTGTTTAGACATGCGAGTAATGAAATAACATGTAGCAAAGTTATTGCAGAACAACTCATAATTTCGAAAGTGACACTATTAATGATTGATTACAACACTATTATATGTAATAAGTTGAAATTCCCTAGCTTTTACCAAAACAGAAGCATGCTACTTGGGTATACATATCATGAACAAACGAGATTCACATAATGTTACGGAATCCTATAAACAGTACGTAGAACCTTGTACCACTAAATAAGGGTGACAACAAATCCAGTATGTCGTAGTAAATTGACAGGTATGAGCGGTGGTAATCAGTGCGACGTCGCCTGCCTCCCGGCGTCCCTCGGCCGGACGCCGCCACGCCGACCGTCCATACTTCATTTACATAATGAGATTACAATTCATGACAGAGTGCAGTGCCTAATTGCACTAACTTTATATTCTACGTTTCCACCTAATAACTAATTTATTTGACAATGAATGCTACACCCAAAATATTACCACCGAATTACAGCTTAAACGAAATAAAACGTATTCATGACTTGTCATACTTTTCATAAATAATAGAAATATCTTCAGAGAAATATGGTAATCTTGCGATTGTAAGGACGAACTTTCGGAATGTTTTATACAGTTTATTATTATTGTACAATGTACATTTACATTATGTATTTATATTACCTTTGATATTATTCAGTTATTGTTTTTGGAATAGTTTCCCACGTCGTTACCGCCGATAGTAAAATAAATGTTCTATCAATATATCTAATCGCGGCAATAGCCGGCCGCGGCTGCAGGAGCGGTCTTTGGATCCAGTTTTTCTAGCACTCGGGAATGCAGTCCATTGCACCTGCCGTACAACTACTACCTTGAAAATAAATCGTAATTGATAGCTTACTAATCAAAACAGCGTAGCTTTATAGCCGCTGTGAATAATGTTACTGCTTTCTAATGCACGTTGATAAATATATGGCATGTTTGGAGTATCCATTGCCGTAGTGTAATCTATTTGGCCGTATTAATATTCAGTTAATTGAACATACATTACTTTAATTATAACTTATAAACTTTCGTCGTACTCCGCCTAAATTAATCATTAAATAACTAATAAGTGCTGTAATAAAATTCAAAGACGAAACAACGCTTAAAATTGTCAAAGTTGTTCTATACTTAGCTTAACTGCTTTTCAAGGAGAAAGTTAACGTTGTTATATTTCATTAATAAAGAGGCTAATAAATATGAGTACAACTACTGCAATAAAAATCTAGACAGACGTTTTATTGGCGGGCCTTGAACGAAACTAGTTGTAAATTGGTTAAACATTAGCGTCGCGTGCGACATCAATACTCCGTGAATATAACTGTTAGCGGACTCGTGGCGAGAACGCGCTGAGCAGTAAGTACCAGTAAACCTGAGCCACAGCGACGTGAACGCGCCCTGAATATTACTCGCGTGACACCAAATCACCTTATTCTGTCCAGAATATTTCCATACGACTCGCGTGATCCACACAATTTGTACACATCCCTATATCTTTTGTAGTTAATATATCTTTACTAAAAACTTCTTTGTTAGAACAAAATCTTCATTTGAAAAGTATCATGAAAGCCCCGTTCAAAGATGTAATCAAAAAGACTCGGTTTAATGCTCCTGTTTTTGAAGAGGACGCCAAGTGGAAGAGGGTAGATAAGGAAAACAGTCTATCAAAGAAATTAAAAGTACATTAGGTAGGTCTTCTATGAGGAAGAACCATGCCTCAGCTTATAAAGACATGTACTTACATAATGAAGACGAACAATGGCTTATCTGTGCGTTATAAAATATATTTTCTTTACAAAAATGTCCTCAATCTTTTTCAATGGGTAATCTCTCCGTACAATACCCTTAAACTGCCTTAAATGCAGCTGCAACATTAAAAAAGCGTCTGTAATTAATTGCAATGCAAATAAGGAATCAGACCAAATAAACGGCTTATTGTCTGAAGGATACTTACACAGCCTACGTAGGTCTGCTTCAAGACAATACTTAACCCACACTTAACTCCGGTGTTTCAAACAAACTAACATTCGCCAAACTTTACAATGGCAAAGGTAAACAGGATGCTCCATTGTTTTAACTTCGACCAATAAATGATTGTAATCTTTGCCGGCGGAGCGAGTTCTAAAGACGAACTTTTAATTAAAGCTGAAATTCCTAAGTTATCAAAGGTAAAAATTCACGGAAAAATATTTCACCCTGTACGGGAACGAAAATTAAAAAATCGTGTGATTTTTTGACGAGTGTTAATGTTTATGCTGTACAAAATGAAAATAAGACATGGCTTCGTTGAAACCGTGGCCACAGAATGTAAAATAGTCCGCGACGCTCATAAATATTACCCGAAATGTTGCATCAAATATTTCAATTTATATTTCAGTCTCACACTTCAACGGGGATAATGAAAAATCACTATTATATTTTCGATACTACCTATAACAGTCAAGATAAAGTGAAGCTCAGCCGGCGCTTTCCTCACCTAAAATAAAAAAGTTCACCTCTCACAGGCATGTTTAAGAATTCATGGTTTGTAAAATAAGTTCCACGAAAAACACGTCATTTCCTTAAAGGTTGCTGCACTTACGGACCTGGATTGATAAATTTGCCAATTTAACACAATGGAGGAGGTATTTACACTTTCCTCTTGTGAATCAGTGATTGCGTACAAATTTTATATATCCTGCTTGTGGTAAACGTAAGCTTGACACATTCTCAGACGCTACAAGACTTCCATTAGTGGGATAATAAAGGAGTATGCTAGTAGCGGTAGTGAAAGGATTTTAATAGAAGCCTCTAGTAAAAAGTAACAGCTAAATCTCTTTTTAAGTATGAGAACATTATTCTTGCGTGCTTATAGATTTGCTTCTTGTTTATTACAACGGAAGTAGAGTTTATACCATGAGATATTACTTACATAACTAATTACTTACAACCCAGTCGGCATCGGATGTAATTTGAAATAAATCAATACGTATAATCAAGAAGTAAGGAAGGATTACAGGACTTAATAAACTTGTAGGAAAGTCACGAATTTCTCTTAGTAATTCTGGTGTCAGGAACGCCGCGGTGCCGCTTCGCAAACACAGCCCAACCAAGTTTCCGGAGGCGTGACATTCATATTACAAAAGTTATAGCTCAATGAAATATGTGGCAAGTTAGTTTTTACCACTTCCAAATCCACGAAACCGTAGTAACTTAGAGCAAAAACTAACTCCAGTAAAATTAATTTGATGATATAACGCAGCGCTATTTCCGCGCTAAGTAATCCGTGCATCGTCAGTTTCTTAAACGTTCATTTTATAATTAAAGTTATCGTTTTAGAAACTACCGCATTCAAAGTGTGTGGTAGTAAACTGATACATTGTAATTTAGAGTGACCTTAAAATGAAATGTAAAACTGGATTCAAATCACATGGTGAGTAATTAAGCGTGTAAAGTTACGAGATATTCCGCGCCCCCATTCCGCTTAATTGCTTATAGTTATTATAATATGGATATCAGTGGTCGGTCATACGAAGTTTGTACGAAACCTTGTAAAAGTCAATAGACTATTTTACATAATTATTGAATTGCTTAGGTGTCGACAGCGTGTTTCTTGATGATAACAGATGGAAGTTCGTTAGTAAAAGCTACTTGCATATTTAATTTGAAGCTATAACCGTAATCTACTGAAGTTACGGTATACCATTTATTTAAATCAAATTAAACAAAGGTTCTTTTAATAAATATTAAGCCAAGATTTTTTTTTATTCAGGTATGAAGTTACCTTCATATTGATAAGACTCCAAGTTAGGCAGAGACCAATAAGTTATAACAATGTAATATTTAATTAAAACTCGACTACCCTTGTAAAGATTGGTACACTGATTATAGGCACCGATTCTGATCCGATTGAAGTTATTATTTTCTTGTTCGATGTGGGTCTCTTGACAAAACGAATAGATCCAGCATTATTTATTTGACCTTCTTCAGGAAAGTCAGTTCTGGCTTTCAGAACTTTTAAGAACACCCATACCCTGAAAAATAACTGCCAGTTAGGGCAGACGTATTAAATATACTGACAATTGGCAACAACGTTTGAAGTCTCCCAAAGTTCGCTATACATTGATTTTTGTTTGTTATCTTAGCTGCAAATAATCACTGTGCGTTCGTGACCTCACGCGAATTGGAACGGATAGTCGCGACTGCGTGACCCACATACGAACGAACGCCATTGTAGTCAAGCTACCTATCTTATTTTTGGACACCCGTATTAGTACGCAGATAACGGAACAGTACTTACCTTGTAAAGGCGTACAGACACCAACAGAAGGCAGTTATCACAGATACCTTAAAACCTCCATAGTAATGTTATCGCAGGTCTTTCTTCTCTTGGTAAGGTGACTTCTTGGTACGACCTGATGTTAGAGTTTTTGAATTGAATGCCTCTGGTGTGATTCTAAACACACCTTTGAGAATCTCCAGATGCTCCTCTTACGATGTTTTGACTTACAGTTAGTAGCGGGATAATTGCTTAGTAGTAGACATTGATGCGTGATTTTAACCGAGATTTGAACCTACGAACTTTTACTTGGCAGTCAAACGGTCATACGACGAGGCTATCACGGCGATCTCATTCATGAGGGTATGGAAGAAAGAGGCTTCTATACGCCGCATATAGCGCTATCACGCTTCCACAAACGTAATTAAATCTGTTAATTTAATAATTCTAGGTGTCGTTGAATTCGATTGTCTTTTGTTACTGACCGTACATTCAATACAAGTGCGAAGGCACAGTGACATTGAAGGAGACCTTTATTACAATGTAATACGGTTGATTTAAATACGTCTTTGTGTTCTTAAATCTTATTTTCACTACTAAGTAAGAATAAGGGATAACTGTTTAACTCAAAATATTTTAATACAATGTATCACATCCAAGTTCGATTTTATTTTTGGTCTTAAGTTAGTATTTGACAGGAACCTGTCAATTAGGATATGAGACACGATAGAAGAGGCATTAAATATACGCATATAAATACACAAATTCGCACACACAAACATACTAAAGCATTTTTAGTTCTAGTGTGAAAATAAAAATGCTATGTCAACTGAAGTCATTTGCTAAAAAATATGTCTCTTTTAATAGGAATAAATTAATAACTAATAATTTTTTCCCTAGGTTGAACAAAACTGGTTACTGAATGAATTCAGACAATTGATTCAGACAGATCAGAGATATAGACAGGTCAAGTCTAGCGCAGGCTTTGACTGCTTGACATAGACCACAAAATGTCTCTGGTATCATCAGATTGCGGTCATAGAGCACCTGTCAGAATCCCTTTGAGATTCGATGCTGGGAACGAAAATCTAGAGTACGGTGTAGGCCTGTGTCGAAGTTTGAGGCTTGCAAATAATAGCATGCCTTTAAACTTTACCGGTATAACTATATATGGGCTATAAAAAATAACAAAACCTGGACAGGCGAGTCGGATGCGCAATATTGAAAGAAAATTTTGGTAAATTTATACGTCAATGACTGTAGCAATAATTGGCTGAACTCAGCACAGGCAAACCGTCCAGTTTATATGATTCTTAAAATAAATACTTCATAAATAAATATATATAGTTATTTTTTGTTAAAGCGACAATAGAAATTGAACATCTATCAAAATTTTAACGGTCTAGCTATCACGGTTTATAAGATACAACTTAGTGACAGATAGCCTTACCTTAACAGCGTTTCGGTTTTACGTACGGAACCCAGAAAAGTTACATTGTTATTTATTTCTTTAAATTACGTTCTCAAAATTCGTGTTATTGTCGTCTTTATAAGCTGATTTAATTTGCATACAAAGTCAATAATAATAACAATACAAGGAGATATATTTTAATATTTCGATGTTTCCTCAATGTCAAACAAATAGTTCACATTTAGTTTCTAAAACAGCAATTCTTATGTTAATAATAGTGACAATGTATTAACATAATTATGGTTATAAATATAAGATAGCAATTATCATAAAGTTCTTGAGTATATTGGTCTTCTTAATGCGTGCCACGAACCTAGCTTTAAATAAGTCAAGTGGATATTAATCCGCGATTGTATTTTGATCAAGTGGTACATCTGTTCGTCTCCCGCACTTACGGAACATTGCTGTAGGCATCCTTAACGAGTTTATACTCCCATCGCCTGTAAACCGGGCCGAGCTTGTACTAAAAATAAACATAAAAATTGTTTTAATCCCGTGCCTATAGCGTTTTTGCAGGGAATCGAGCGGCAGTTGGCAATAGACGCGCTGACGGCATTACCTCCCTTGGATTATGACCTACATTTAATACTTTCGCATCTACTTTAACGATCATAATATTCTCGTGTTTTCATGCGTATAATATTTTCAAAACATGACGTTCACCCATCAAAGTTATGGGTACGTTTATGTAGTGCGCTGTCGGTGATCAAGCGTCGCGTCGGCTCGTATATATAATGTGTGCCTATCTAGAAACTAATTTGCCTGTAAATTGTTAGGGTGCGATGTTGTTTTAGCGAAGGGTGAGGCTAGAATCATTAGCTAAGATTACCTTAAAACGTTATACAGCCTAACAGTGAAGGGTGCCGAATAATCAAATTGTTATCACGGAGCCCCAAGTCGTGCGTTAGTCGTTTGTATTAATATCGCTTCATGTATGCCAAGACACGCTCCTCTGCGCAGCCAATATTTATGTCAGGTGTATAAATCTAATATGCTCCCTTTTTGGTGCACCTGCGGCCGTAATTTGAATAAAACTTAATTGAATCATCGGGAAAGATTTAAAAAGCCTTTTTTGCTGACGATTTCGCTCTTTTTGTGCTCTCTATACGCCTATTGCTATCTGATGCACAGTAAAATTGAGCTTTCTTCATCGCCGCTAAATTGTGTATCTTAAGAAAACATCACGTTTACTACGCTGTTTTATATTTAGTACGATTAATCTCCTTATTAATAAACCTTATTATCAGTTACTCGTTCAATTCCGCAGTGCGGGTTGCGCTTAAGCTCACAAATAATTAAATTTAAAACCATATTTAAGTATCGCGTAATTACAGGAAGCACGTGTTACTGGCCACTACTATTTTGACCTTCATGTTTGTAGTAGGTTGTGAATTCGATTAAAAAAGATGACGTCACAACGGAATATGGACGTGTATTCACAATACATGTTTGAAGCGTAGGTCGCGTTGAATTGTGCGCATATGCGGGGATTGTCGCGTGTGTCAAGTTCCCCTACAGACGTACCATAAATCGTATTAGGCTCTACACATAGCTTTAGTCAGCAGTTATGTGGCAACATTGGATTATCGACAGACGAATTTCATTCGTCATTTTTCTTCTGGTATAATCCATAGTTTGCGTACAGCCAGAAACGAAAAACGAAACCCTTAAACGTTGTATTTCCTAACTAGTCATGTAATTTGATTTGACTTAATTTATTGCGAACTGCACTAAATAATTCAAACAATAGGCCCAAATACATAATAATACCAAATGGTGTAATTTAACATGTCCTCCCACGTCAGTCTGTGCAGAAACTGACTTATCAGTTACGACACTGAATCACCGCCATTGTGATCAATTTCCCATTAGGAACAAAAACTGAGAATAGCCTGTAGGCGTGAAACGATGAAATAGATGACCTACAGATTGAAATCGGTCTGTAGTCTGACTATATACCTAGATCAAAAAAATCTCTCATAGTATTATTTTTATACGAGAAAAAAACTAGACGGGTGAAACCGCAGAGCTTCACTAGTTGGTTTATAAATGATAGATTGATACTCGGGAGTGCATTACCCCAATTTCGGCTCGAGTACGTACTAATCATAATTAGTTCTTCTAATTATAAATGCTTGAGCTTCACAGTACTGAACAGCGCGCACTAAAATAGTCACTGGCTGAATTAAGTATTCAAGGATCTTAATTAAAAATATAACCGAAACGAATAATTTAAAAAGAAATTCGATATCTATTCAATAAAAGTCTCTATCAGCATTCAAAATCCAATATCGTCCGAAGCTTTTCTAATACAAATTCATACAAAGTAAAATAAGTATGTACGGGAAACATTTTAAACAAAACACATTTACTTATAAATGGATACGTTTATAACTTTCGGCAGTTGAACAACAATCTTATTGGGCGCTCTTGGAGGCTTTCTTCGGAACCAGTTTAAACTTTGTCGGCAGCTCTCGCTTTGACCTTTTCTGAACGACAGCGTGTCACAGCCTTTTTAACAAGCACCAACTTGGCAACGCTGCTTGTATATCAACGCTGCTACGATTAACGTAATTAAGAATTCAACTATTAAGTTTAGAAATTAAGTCATTTTGAAAAAACCTTTTAGTAGTTCTCTCAAATTGGATAAATAAATAGTCCACATATGTACATAGCTTTAAGCCTATCCTGTAACACCTTCAACACATTGTGGAATGCAAATGAATAATAGATATGTATATGGATAAACAGATTCAGCGATTAATAGTACACACTCACTAGTAGATAAAATTTATCTAAGTACTATAGCAAAAGAATTTCTACAAAACGCTGCAAATAATGTCCATTGCAAACTATAATTTTACAAAGCTTTTATAATGCCGCTTTCTGATTACTGAAATGACTCCTGGCTGCATACGCGTGCTAGATTCTCCACCACGACAATTGAAGCAGACGTAATAAATCGTAATTGCTATTAGTGCCGCCATATCAATTAATGTTGGATTTAATTATCGCGGCTGCGGACCGGACTGTCTAGGCAGACTAGATGCCCATAAATCACGGGTGTAGTGCGGGGCGAGCGCATAGGACATGCGAATCATACGGTTGTGCAATCGATTGAGACCGATTGTGATCAGACCGTTTTTAATCTGGTTCGAGCTGAACAAAGGCTCGACTAACATGACTCAGCTCTTTGATTTTGATTTCAGAACACTTTTGTGTATGTAGGTTATGACTGACGAACGCTTTCTATGTTTTACTTTTCATATGTTACGATTTTGGAAGGCTTGGGAAAACGGCTATGTATTTGAGGAATCATTGTGATATATAGGAGAAATAATAGATGTTGCTGGTAGCTTAATTTCTTTTTATGTAGATGATGTCCTTACTTTTTCTAGTTTGAAAGGGTTATTTGGTCACTTTAAATTTGTAGTCAGCACCGCTTTGTCTCTCTTGTGTGCGGGATTTAATTTCATCGCAACACATAAATTTAACATTATTATTTTAAGGAATTTAATATTCATTACAATCGTTACACAATTCAGTGTTTTAAAACTTCAGGAACAGTTTTAACTGCTTTTCAGCAAATTTTAAAAGCAATAATTAAAGGCCTGATCATTTAAATTGCAAGTAAAATCATCCCGGTCATTAATGTCAACAATGCTTATTCTAGCTATATAGCACAAGTATCTAGTATATAGTGTATCGTGTATTAATATTTAGTTTTTCTGAATTTTAAAACCGTTTATACCTGGGAACTTTACCAAAATCTGATTTCTTTAATACAATTACTGGTAAAACTCGGTCACAGAATTTGTGACGATGATTATTTTACCATAATCCGTAATATATATAAACTTTATTTATAGGCGTGCGGTAAAAAATTAATTACGAGGTGAACGTGCTGAAAACTGCAAATAGGTTGAAATATATCACAAGCTATAGCGATGGAGGTAGCCCACAACATTTTAATTACATCAAATTAATTAATTTTATAGGTGATAAATATGTTGTACTTAATATTTAAAATTCATCAACATTTTGTAGTGAAATTCTGAATTCAATAACTCTACATTATAATAATTTGCTAGCTTACACGTGCCTACCGGGATTCGATTTTTGGATTAATATTTAGTCAATAACACTCAAAAATAATGTGGCTTCAATTTAATAATTTCAACGAAATAACTTTACTTGAGCTTACAACCCTACAATATCAAAAACTGACAAAATGTGTATGGATTTAACCTCTTTATAATATGTATTGCCATAGGCTAAAGCAAAATCGAATTATTGTCCTGGCTACCTGCGCGACAAAAGTGTCACACAAAAGTTGTGACAAGACGGAATTGTTAAGTTTTTGTGAAGACACAAAATTCCGAGAAATGTCACATCGTTTTATAATCCAGGATTTTATAATACAACAGACAAATGATCTTCTGATCATACTCACTTCCTATTTAACTTGGGATTTTGTGTAATTATTTGTTTATACTCCATTCTGAATTAATTTTCCTACAATGTAAGTTTCTGCGAGACAAATACTTTTTAATATTCAAAATCTTTCAAACAACTAGTGATCCAACCATATTTTTTATTCTCGCATACAATGTAAATCAAAAACCTCTTTTTGGATAACGACAGGTAACGGCGCAGTATTAATTTCATACATAGAGCGCCCTCTACCGGACACTCCGAACATTATTTAGTTTAGGCGTTCGTTCATTGTCGCTACGAGAACTCACTCGCTCACTTTGGTTTGAGTAATAAAATATAGATGGCATTGTGGCTTAATATTGCGCACGGTGCCTCTTTCTTGAAGAATCCTAAGTAATGCAAGACGAAGATATTATAAAGTATCCTATTTAGATGTTTTTATTATCAAGAGGGTATTTCAAAAGGAGCTTTCAGCTGAGTTTCTTTACTTCCTTACTGATTTTTATGAAAATTGTGATAAAGTTCTAATTTGTTATTTTAATTCGTAATTTATCAGATGCAAATCGAAAGTTTTGCTGATATAAAATTTATTTTTTGTGTTCAAATAGCTACACAAAGGGTGTATGCAATGCTTACTAAAGCACCGTGAGTTTTCCGTCCGCTCCGTTTGGCACCATGCTGTTTCTAATGAACCTTAATAGATATACTTACCGCTAAAACTTTCACTAATGATGTTTCTAGACAGAAAAATCTACCTACCATCAATGATTTTATGGTCAAAAGTGTGATGCGTGACTGCTATTTCTTAAAAATTTGTTTTTCTTTAGCCAATTTTTACAGAGCGATCACTTGACAGGCTTTTAGTCGTTTATTATGGAATTAAACCCTAAACACCAGATTCGATAATATTCAAATCAATGTGCAATCAAAAACACTTATTCAAAATCCTTACTCTTTTGACAGAAGCCTCTCTCGTCATATTTATGCATGCCAGATTATTTTGTGGTCTGAAATAATTACGTAGAAAGGTCTCGAGACAAACCAGTACATACCCACTATACCTTTAGTCAGTGACCCCGTTGTTCGCGCGACAAAACCACTGGTGGTTATTATGTGGTTAAATACACGGTACTCTGACTATGAGCTATATGGCTGACGAGTTCAGTATATTATCTGTATAATGTTATCTTTAGGATACCTCAGGTACTCAGTAAATTGGCCTGAGGTCAAATCGATGATCATGTGATTTGAATGTATGTGGACAAAAGAATTAGTAGGAAATCGGTAAGATTAAAATAGGGCATAGTTTAGGAAAAAGGTAAATAGTAGTGTTCATATAAATATTTAATGGGAATTTCAGAAAGTAGTTTTCATAATGGGTATAAGAGATTAAAGTGTTAATCATTCACGAACTTTCATTTCTGCTCTTGGAAAACTAATGCTGCGAGATCTAAATATATATAGAAAAAAAAAGCAATCAAAAGTGTAGAGTAAATATTTGAGCTTTAAGGATGGCTACATGCTGTCAGAAACCTTAACACGGGAGGCGGCTGTAGAATTTGACGATGACTAGAGCCATGGAAGAGGTAAAAAGGGCGGGCATAGGTGGTGTCTATGCGTTCTTCTTTTCACGTTCAAAATGCTTCTTGAATACTTGACTTTTAATTTAGATTTGATTTGTGTGACGTGTACCCGACTAGAACCCGAAACGATTATACGGTGTGTTTAAAGAAGTAGGTCACATAAAAAACTTCTTTTCTTTTTTTTCTAAGTTAGAAACGTGTTTCCCAAAAAGTTCTACTCATTTCATTATGATTGTGTATTCAAATTTTCCAAGGTCTTTAAATTGTACGTACCTACACTTATTATCACCTTCGTGTCACTTTTTGAAGATTTTTTATTAAGAGGCCCGAGTAGAAAAGCCTAAACATACAGGATGTTACCACATTGAATTGAATGAAAATTATTTTTACTATTTCTTCTGGAAGCGCTAATTCTTTAGCACACACATTTCTTAGACTAATTTAAATTGAATTGTTAGTAGTAATTAATTTTGAATTGACTTCAACCATTCAAAAGTCTAGATACAAATCTATCCTTACCAGTTACAACTTATTTTCTATAGCTGTTTAAATATTGTACATTTTCAAGAAAATTGGATGAGAAAAAGTTAGCTATGGGGCCGCAAAAAGCAATAAATTTCATGCTCTTTCGCATCGCACACCCTGTATATTATATTTTCTATTTTGAATAGATCACGCAATGCTAGCCTACCAATTAAACAATTGAGTTAACATTTTAGTGATTTATGTGATTTTAGTGATTATTTTATTTACAAATCTATTAGCTCTACAAAGATTTTCAATGACTTGTCCATTTTAAGAGTTCATGTGATAATTGTTGATTATATGACTTTTTATTAAGTATCCAAAATCAAATAGTGACATAACTTTTATTTACAAGTTGAATCGTTATTAAGCTGTGTATACAAAACTGCCTAGGAGGAATTATTAATAATGCGGACAAGAATGAATATGGAAACTAATAAATAATTAAAATAATATTCGAAATCAGTTTAACAGTTCCGGAGATCACAGCTTTCGACAAAT
Organism: Trichoplusia ni; assembly: GCF_003590095.1. Classification (NCBI taxonomy): domain Eukaryota; kingdom Metazoa; phylum Arthropoda; class Insecta; order Lepidoptera; family Noctuidae; genus Trichoplusia; species Trichoplusia ni. The sequence continues at coordinate 15,198,662 of NC_039485.1, forward strand.
TTGCAGAGTTTTTTCTCACAGATTTTATATTCATTTGCAAAACATAATACGTACACAAAAGAAAAACAAATTCAATCATTTTACGCACGTCGCGTCACGTCGCAAAACTCGCAAGGAATTGTAAAAGACAATAAATTCTATATGCATTGGAGGTAGCATCATTAAACTAATATTAAGGATCAATGCCCTTTTTACTGCAGATTATAATGTGTTTTGACCGACAACATGCAATACAAAACAAATAGTATAACCATTGACTGAAGAGGAAAAGGCGTAGGTCCGAGTACCGGATGGCACAAAAGCAAAATAAATAAATTAGGTATCAGTGGCTAAAACGGTAAAGGAAAACATCGTGAAGGAGACATCAAACATAAGAATTTTCTAACGGCGTATGATACGGCACGCCAGAGGTCCACAGGCGTTATAGAACGCTGAAGAAAATGAATAAAAACCAAGTGACTTTTAATCGCAAAGTCGCTCCATCTGTATACCGCCTTACACGCTTCTCCGTTCGTTCGTCATCACAACTATTTTTGACTACACGTGTTCTTAAACTACTGCGTTGATAATAAAACATGTGTACGATTACAACATTTAATTGTTGCATTTATTTACGAACTAGCTTTTCCTTCGGCTTCGCTTGCACGATGTCGCTCAACGCTACAAACGTAATATCCTTCTTCTACATTCGAATGAAAAGTCTCAATACCAAGATTGTCTGGCAATCCAAGATGTCAGCTGACTCTATATCGGTCAAGCCGTTTAAGCGTATAAATATAACAAACATACTCTCACTCATAAACGTTCGACGTTATAATGTTAATGTCATTCATATTTTTCTCTAAGGCATTGATATCAACACCAATATATAGATACATATTATGCAATTTAACTATTTATTAGGTAAGTAGGCACCATTTAATATTTTCATTAAAAGAAAATATTTGTTCTTGTTCAATAAAATGTAAACCATTTGTAATGACGTACAACTCTGCTTTGCACGCAAGTAACTCTACATTCAATACAAATTACGAAGAAAGCTAATATTTGCAACAATTTCCATTTAATTTTAAATCAATATTAAAACATTATATTATCATAATTACAATATTTCTGCTTTTCAGTGCTTAAAATGCTTGAAGTTGTTATTGTTGTTTGTGTCATTTATTTTCACTATTGAGTCAAAGGATCTGTTTACATAAAAACAGTCGGTAGTCACAGTTAGTGGTACTACTTCACAATGCAGAAGATGCGAGTAGTGAATATTTTCAAGCATTTAATACCACATAAGTACGTATGAAAGCTTTTTCTATTGGTTATCTTAACAAACCTGCCAAAAAATAATTTTCAATTTAAAGTTATTTAATTTTTATTTATTCTAATTCTATTGACTTGTTTATCCGCGAAAGCGTGAGAGATTGACACATTTATTCATTGTTTTCTAATATGTGTAAGCATGGATTTTAGAGTCCACACTCCAAAAGTCCTCGGTGTCTTGTCTTGATCTTCGCAATAACTCTACTAGAGTATTAATAGTTTTATTATCTTTAAACAAATTGATTTACGGCGTTTTTAAACCACCACATTCAAAAAACCATTTCGTTTTTAAAATTTTATTTGTGATTTTTTTGGTGAAAGTTGATTAGTTTCGACCATAAGAAGGCAGTATATAATGTGAAGGCACCCTCCAAATACACTCCACATAAAATGTAGTTTGATTGATAGTAATTATCGATTTAGCGGCATATTTCGGCTCTACTTTAGGGACATTAGGGTCAGCACTCTCTTAGGTAGTCAGGCATGAACCGCGGATGGAAAGGAAACCCAATACCTACGGAAGCCACTGCCATGTCAAATAACCTACACACACACATACATGTACCTACATGTATACCACCCACTCATAGGTACGTAATACCAATTTAACGTCTCACTCAACCCACTAACGTTCTGTCGGAAATCCAATTTTCCTTAAATATTGTATCCTTTTCTGAATGGTCTACTTGCTTGCCGATTTACTCTAAAGGAATTTTGAGACCAATTTGAGACCAAAAAGCTCGTTGCCAGGGATTTTTACGCTTACTTGTAGAGACTCATTAACAATTAAAGAACCTCTTTTTTAATTCGCTTACAAAAAGTACCTATTGAGTGTTCAGGAATATTATATACCAACTCCTTAATAAGTATACCAGTTATCAGTATTTAAGTCAGGTGCACATACGAGTATACCACGCATTTCGTAGACCTTTTTCTTTACATGTAAAGCATAGCCGATGTGTAACAGAACAAGTAAATATATACCTCAAGCTGGGAATACTCGTGGTACAAATATAACAATAGACACCTATTATAACATTAGATTGAAGACAACAACATACGTCACAGATTTTTTTTCAAACCTCGATTTATAATTGCAATTAACAGTCAATAATATTTGCTTTACGTATTTACTCATTTTCTTTCAATATCAAAATGAATGTTTAACGTATTAATCCATTTTATTAACTGGTTAACGTATGCAATATGCATGTGCAATGCAACAGACATACAATGGTCCACTTAGCAACAAGTTAGCTTACCTAATTAGTGGCCAATGATCGAACTGTCCACAGACGGTACACATTTGGTAAACCCTTGAGAATTGAACACTGGCTATGGAAGACTAGATGTGTACGCTACTATTCTTCGGCATAGGGGCTAATTTGATGTCACACAAGTAGCGTGCTCCATTCATATCACACGCGCTCGCTCCCGCGCACAATAACGAAACAAATACTTAACAATAAATATTATATTAATCATTAAAAGTGTTTGTTAGCACAGATGTGCAAGTATTATAAATTTTAAAAACATTGTGTGTATGGTGATTCACCGAGAGTGTTAAGCGAATGTTACAATTTATAGTCGTTAACTTTGATCGTCGCTTTCGCGAACTGCAGTGCTGTGTGTGTGTCTAATATATATAAAAAAAAATGAGTGTTAAATATGGAGCGACGGATGTGGATAGAAAAATAGAGGAGACTGACAAGGAAACGCCGACGGAAGTCGAAATTCACTTAAGGTAATTCAGCCGGTACCGAGCGTTTATCTAATCCAGTGCAAATTCACTTTACTGCAACTTATCCAATTAGTGACATGGGAAACGAGATTAAGGTAAATTGGGGAAATTGGACGCTCAATGTTCTTGAACAGATATCGCATCCTATTTTTGAATTACTAACCTCCTCTTAAGAATATCCTGCGAGTTCCCATTCATAACCAATTTGCCGGAACCCACTGACAGTTTATATCAATTCAGATCAACAATAGGATGGTATCATATTCGCTTAAGTGCAACGAGAGCATAAAAAGCTGGGACTTTTATCCCTGAGGTTAAGCGATATGATTTATACTATACCTTCAAATCAAAATCAGGATTACAGACGAATTACACATTCACACCAGACACAAAAAAAATCTGCCAAAACAAAATTAAAAGTTGTGAAAAGTTTCAGATTCTAATTTCAAAACAACAAACGCTAACAGCTAACATATCAATTTTATTCTTTTAAACTTCAAGTAGGTACTCAGTTCACATATATTAAGTAATTGTTTTTAAACCTGTTTTGCCATACTTGGCAAATTAAATAAAAATAAATTCATTTTTTAAAATATCATATAAACACACGTTTTATACGAGTACTTAGTGCTCATACCTAATTTAATTTGGCGGATAACAGAGCAATGTGTTCTTATATTTGCTACCGAACCAATACTTCTTTGTGCCTTGATGCAGGGTCATTGATTGTTACGATATAAACAAATGATAAACATACAATGCAAAACTCGGTTTTAAGTTTTGCATTAATAATTAATTATGGATGTAATATTACGTACGCATGGATGTTGATTCTTTTGGCTTTAAACTATAAACTTAGATCGATAACTTGAAGTCGATGCTTAGTGTTTATCCCATAATTTTCAAATTGCATCTTATTTGTTCTCAGCGGATCATACAAGAGAAAATGGTGGCGGGTCAGTCAGAACGTGCTCTACGGGCTAGGACATGTGTACAACGACCTTTGTGCGGCCATGTGGTTCTCCTACATGATGCTGTTCTTCCAAGCTGTGCTCAACATGAGAGCCGCAGTTGCCGGTGCTATGCTACTCCTAGGTACGTAAGTCACTCATATAATCCTGTCAAACAATATAAATTAGTCATACGAATGTTTTACTAAGGTATCGTATTACTATCTATAGAATAGCATAGAACCCCACTTAACAATATACTCTATTTGAGGGGTGACGAAATCACAACTATTCGGGCATACATGAAAGATCGTTGCGTGAGTAAAAACCGAATGTTTTATAAACACATTTATTCATGTTTATAACTAGAGAACTCCATTGGATTCACACACTAGCCAGTGTGAGAATTAGTAGACTTCGATCCACCTGAAGAATAAACATGTATGAATACATAATAACTGAATATGGTAGACATTTAAATGAGATAGGTTGTTTAAAAAGGAAAACATTTAAGCTTAGGTAGTGAAGTTATAATTTATTTGCGCTTTATAATGGACAAAGGTGTAAACAAAAAAATCTTGAGGACTCAGTCGATCAAAAGTTGAAGAGGATAATAGAAGGGCTGTTGCCAAATTCCGATTTACAAAACATGAACTTAGACTCGTCATAGGTGTTATTTTATGTTAACAGGAATATCGGCCACAAAGGCTTTTATTACGGCAATATTTACTACTTCGGCTTGTACCAGTCAAAACAAATACTATTGAATTCAGTATTAGTATTTTACCTTCACCGTAAACTATCGCACAGATTATTGTCTCATTATGTAATTGTGGCCAAATAATGTTCCACTATAGAACTTCAGTGTTTGCTGAAATAGATTTAAATTCATCCTATTGTTTTGGCTATTTTTTTACGGCATTGTAATGTAATAAAAACATTAATAATGGTAGAAAAATTGATGGTGAAATACTGAAAAGAGGGAGAGTTTCATTACAATGAAATAAAAATAAATCTCCGTAACAGCTCTACTAGAGATCTAAATATTATGAACTGGTAAGATTAACTAGTAAACGAACGATCTCATCTAATACCTCGCCGGAAAATATTAAGGGGTGGTGGCAAAAAGAAGTTTTGTGGAGGTAACAAAATCCTTTAGGTACTCTGTTATATATGAAAAATAAAAGAATGGCAGTTGCAGGTATCTTGGGACTTAGATGTAGCGTATTTTTGAAAAGATTAGATTTAAGTACTCGATAATATTGTACGGTCATATTGTTGCATTTCCAGGACAAGTAATTGATGCACTCGCCACTCCTGTTGTTGGCGTACTGGCGGATAGATACGGAAGCCTGAAAGGATGGCATTTGACTGGTATGTTCACAAAAAATCTGCTATATGTAATAAAAACCGTGAGAAATAAGCTTATTTAGGTATGGGTATGTAAAAATACCTATATCTTGAATATTATCCTCAAGTTAATAAAGATTATTTTAAGCATGCAATGTAATGAATGTTGCCTAATAATATTGTATGGAATTATGTCATTAATGCAAAAAAATTCAACGCATTTTATCTTTAATGCGAGTGCTTTGAACCATTTTTATAATAAATACACTGGTCGTTTGTTACGAAATATTTTAAATTTTTTCCAACACAACTACAATTAAGTAAGTCAATCAAGAGCTGTTTACAAGAACGAAGACGTAGCTAAGGCGCTACAAAATGTTACCCCTTTCCTGATGCACTCTTCCTTATTGCCAAATAGAATTTGGAGACGAATGGACGTTTCAAACGTTACGTAGGTACTCTTACCTACCTAAGTGGGATACCGAAGAAAGATTCTGTCTTAAGCTAGAAAACAATTGTTACAATATTTTACCCCTATTTTCAGGCTGCGCCCTAGTGACGTGTACATTTCCCCTCCTCTTCGTGAGGTGTTGGGGATGTTGGGTTACGGACAACCCTGACTACCTGCTGTGGTGGATGCCGGTGTACTATGGCGTGCTCATCGTGGTCTTTCAAATTGGATGGGCTGTTGTACAGATATCTCATCTCGCTATGATTCCCGCCATTTCCGATAACCTGCATGTTCGCGCTGATTTGACTTCGATCAGGTAATGTAACTGAAACAACCATCATTTTTGTTCATATTATGATGATAAAAATTCTTAATTTCAAGCATGTTTTAGCCAAAGGGTTTAACACGTATCCCTATTACTGAAGCACGGCTGTTTTGTATGTCTTGACTAGTTTTACAGGTTTGGCAAAAATAAATACGGGCAAATAAACAACCTTCTTTTGGAAACCTGTTTGACGAACAATTTCTTTTTTCACGTACCCTATTTTGGCCCACTCATTTCAAAACTTATGAAACAGAGCTTGTTAAAAAAAAGATGGAACGAGGATATTTTTATAATGCAATTTTGTTCAACTGGTTTATATCAAACAGATGAACTTAGTGGAGTATCATAATAAGTTTTGTGAGACGGATTCACACATTAATAACTTATTTAAAAATGGTTTTCTCACGCGTATTTATTGGGATAGGTCGACTAGAATCTGACCGAAACCCTATCGCCGCGTCAGCTTATGATTAAGGACTACGGTTGGGTTCAACACTAGCCGAAATATTCCGATTAGCGTGAGCAAACCGTTATTAAAATAAATAATTATACAACAATACTATTTAATTATTATCAACAAGGCCTAAATTCTATTCCACATAATATTGCACTAGTTTTTTTCGTCATCGTGTGTGTTTGTTTTACTAAAAACATTTATGCAAGAAGACCTTTAGAATACCCTATTGTATATTAGCCGCGACAAATCGACTTTAGAAGTTCAGTACAATATTGTGTTATCTATTCACTACGTGTAGTAAACGGATTAGTCTTTCATGTTTCAATACAGTTGGACATAAGTAGACGACAATGTTGCTTTATATTTGTTAGGGTTCGATCCCCGAGGGTAAAAAATAGAAGCATAGGTATACCTAATTAAGGCTACGCTGTCTGTCAAGCTGTCCTTCGATGACACCGTAGTAGCCAGATAGTTCAATATTTTAATGGTGTATTTCTGTTGCTGCTGTTACAACAATTTTCAAAAGTTGACGTTACATAGCTGGTTCCGTCCTGATAACTATTTTTTTAATTGTTCCTCCTTATTTGTACGGAGTCGAGCTTCATCGGTTTTTATTAACTGTTTATGACTTATAGCACCACCTACTTTCCTAGATATTCTATAATTTAAAATGCGTTCTTGTATAAAAAAGCTTTTTATGATCTTTACGGCTTTGTTACGGCTACGGCTCTCTCTCGTAGCCCAACACTTGACTTGCTTGATTTTAGATTCTCCCTTCTCCGAAGAGGCCAAAATACTACGTTAACCGTCATAGGTCCTGCAACACAAGGAATCCTAGTGTATAATAAATAATGTAAAATTTCAAGCAATAAACGATTTGTTGTTTTTTTTTTGTCTCTTAGCTTTAACTGGCTTTAAGTTTTAAGTAATTTTATTTTCTGTGTAATGTAGGTAACATTTTTGTTTAAGTTCTAAAATAAAAACCATCATAAAGTCTTGTTGTATCCAAATACAATAAATTCGTCAATAATGAGTATCGCTTTACGTTGTTACAGATATATGGCTTCAGTTACATCCAGTTTAGCCGTTTACCTCATAACCTGGGTCGTATTAAGAGCTAGTAACTACAGCACGTTTATTGGACCTGTGGATGACTACAAATTCCGAGTACGTATTTTTAAAACTAAATCGGCGATACTATGACGTACCTTGACAAGCAAATTGTGATAAAGGATAGTGCAACTTTATCTGCTAATTGCATGATGTCTGTAACCCCTGCGCCTCTTTAATGCGTTAATACGCACCTATTACATAAATTTTTAAAAGGACAGAAAATAAATAAGATTTTGGTCGTTGCGAAATCAGTATCAGCAACTGATAATCAGCATTGTTTTTAATATCAGCCCAGTATACAATCGACGCTGACTTTAAATGCTGACTCAATTACATAATGAAGATAATTACTTTGTAGCACTTTTCAATAAGATCCTTAGATTTATTTGAGGTATAAAATGTTCCTAAAATAGACGGCTTACTCTAAATGTTTTAGATACGTTTTTGTTTTAATGATTAAGTAGGAACTACCCCAAAATCTTGCAAGCGTATGCAAGCATATGCAATGCGTACGCATTCTACTGTAAATAATAAGAATTAGAATTGATATCTTCAAATGATGATTGAACCATACTTAGAAGTGCGCGTGATACTAATAACTAAGTAGCCTGCAGACGCTGATGATTCTCCCAGATTTACAGACAGTTTTTCTTGTAAATGCTTTCACCGTCGCCTCGATGTAATCTCGATAATCACATCACATGGTAACATGCAGCTCGAAGCCGATTACTTATTATAATTATAAGCGCAATGGTATTATTTATTTGTAATTCAGAAGTAAAACCACTTGAAGTCTTCAAAATAAATTTCATGTACCTTAAGTATCAAAGCAGTTTCATCAGAAATGTTCTGCAAGTCAGAGTCTGGTACAAAATCACTAAGTCTTCAAACCAGAAAACTACAAAAAATAGTGATACAACTGGCATTGCGGTGCTACTTGGGGAAGGTCATTTCCTGATTGCGATTTAGGGGAATACAGGCACCTAACAGTACTAGCAGTTGTGGAAACAAAACGCCGCTCTACGCCATGTACCTACTGAGATGTCTGTCATCTCCGTACCTTCGTATCACTAGACGGACGCTCTTCCATATTGTTGAAACTCAATATTTGTAATAACAGAACTTCTTACTCAAAAGTTCTGGGAGTCCCTTATCATTGTGAAAAATATGATAAGTTAAAACAATTAACCCACTTGTTAAATAAATTAAAAAATACATTTCTTTTTTCAGGATGTCTCACTGATAATATCCGGCATCGGAATCTTGTCTTTTGTGCTGTTCCAAATATTCTTTAGAATTAACTTCAAAACCAAAGAACCAAAAACAAATGGGCATGCCGTTAATAACGGGACTACACAAGTCGGTAATGAAGAAAATGGTTCAGCAGGAACAAATGCCAAGTCAAAAATTATGTATTTCCTGCGTATGCCGCTCCTGTATCAAACCAGTTTATTGTAAGTAGTGGTTTACCTAGTATGTAGACGTTTCACTCGGGACTGGTGAGGACTTGAACCACAAAAAAGAGAAATATATAAGAAGTAATGAACACAAAAAGGGCATAGGCCTGTTATTTAAGTCAAACCCTTATGCCGTCTATAAATTGGTCCTGAAGTTTAACTCAAGGAAAAACTAATCTGAGCGTCAGGCAGGAATACGTCCGACTTTTGTTTAAGACTAAACACTGGTATATAACTTCCAGTTGTCTAATCTTATTAGAAATAAAATGAAATTTATTTTATATTTCAGATACGTATTTTCACGTTTATACTGGGCTCTAAGCCTTGTGTACGTACCATTGTTTCTCGAAGAACGACTGTCATTCAACCCCAGTGCAGGATCCGAACTGGTTGCAAGTGTACCTTTAGTTCTCTATATATCATCATTCTTCTTCTCATTACTTCTAAAAAGCAAAATCAATAAATGCGGAAATCAGGTAAACAGTTTTGACTTGTTCATTTTTAATTAGTAAAACATACATATTTACCTATTACATAATTTTGATATCTAATCTTTGAGCAAAATGTTATCAATTATTTCATCAAATTTAATCTTTATTTACAGATAGCGTATCTTATAGGAAGCATACTAAGTTTAATCAGCTGTCTATGGATCGCTATATCCATACACCCACACGCCAGTATTATACAAATATATATGGTCGCCACATTAATTGGTAAGTACCACAAATACCTACTGATAGAATATAAATACTCACTACATTTATTAGCAAGTAATTTGTCAAGGGCTTTCAAACACTAACATTTTTGACTTGTGATAGCTCGAAATGGCAATGTAAGTATATGACACCATGTGTATAAAAAAAAATATGAAAATAGATACTTCAAGGTGAAAATACATTGACTAGACGGATAGCAAGGTGGTTGAGTTCACCTCGGCCACGCCAAGCCCGCTCTGTGCTACGTGTCGCGGGTTCGATCCCCGGAAGCTTAGAAAGATCATAGATCAGAAAGTTTGTAAAGCCCCCGTGACAGCCAGTTATAAATAAATTCGAAGTATCTTACCTAATTATCATCCTTATCGTCATCCCTTCATACCCCACAGCTAGGCGAAGCTTCCATTGGTTTTGTCATTGCAATCCAATTTCATATTATATATTTCCACAGGTGCCGGTAGTTCAATAACACTCGTGTCCAGTTTATGCGTAACCGCCGATTTGATAGGACCCCATTCACATCAAAGTGCTGCCATCTATTCCATTGTGACTTTTGCAGACAAACTCGTCACAGGCATTGCAGTTGTTGCTATTGAGAATTAGTAAGTATAAAAAGCTTTGTGATAAACGGATAACAGATTTCGATGAAGTTACTTTCTTTGATAACTAAATATTTCACGACGGTTCCAGCTATAATTTGAAGATCTATAAAACAGAGGGTTCTATTAATTTCCTTTATTTTTTATTCTTCAAAACTACTGAGTTCAGAATTGTATATTAACTTTAAGCTATTGATAATAATTTAATATTAACCGTACATGATTATGTACAGCCAGCAACAGAAGTACCAGTTCTATTCAGTGGCATATGGGTATACTAGATACTAGTAGGTGCGTTTTACTCTTTCCGTGCCAACCCGATATCGCTTGGTGATATTACCGAGTACAGTTGTTTAGAATCTGGCTGTGTTGACCGACTTCTGTTGCTAACCTTACACGTTCCTAGGCAAATCATTTCCCATGTTCACTATTGAAAAGGGATACGTATTTGTTACAGTAAATGTGAAGACGAAGCCGACTGTCCTCAATACTACAGGGGAGTACTCACTTACGCCTGCGGCAGTAGTGCGGTCCTCGGCATGGTATCACTTTCATTCGCAAAATTTTTACCCAAGCTTAAAACAGAAACATATTTATAATATACTTTTACATACATTTCTTTAACTTATTTCATACGCTTCATTACGTACATGTAAATATAAAACATTTGTTGATTAAATAAATACACTGTAATAGCAATATTTTAATTTAAGTTGACTTGTTATATGGCAGCATTCGAATACAAATGTGCATTTGGACATCTACTGATTTTCATTTTTAACGCCATTGATTTTTATTAAATATTGTATTTATACACAGGGTATTTTTAATAAACAAAAAAAATGTTTAAAGAGTTGGTTTTATTGGATTCAATTGAAATACTTCTATAAAAGGATGATAATTATATTTAAATACATTTGGGCTAGAAGTTTGGTTTACAACAACTTTAATACTATGATTATCATATTTTAATTTGGCTTTCTTGAATGATTTTAATAACCTCGTTAGAGCTGCCTCAGACAGGGGAGCTTCAACAAAAACACAATATAATTTTTTACATCTCTGTACTAATGCATCAGGATCGGGAATGTCACAATGTTCCCATTGTCTGTGATCAAGTACATGAATGTTTTCTAGAGTCCTACATAGGCTGAGGGATGAAAATAGTGTTTGAAAATCAATTCTCTTGTCTAATAAACGGATATTCTTGAGGGTTTTAGCCAAGCCAATTGAATTACAAATATTTTTGGAGCATGGAGATGTTAAAGGAGCTTCTATATTTAAGGTAATAAGCTTTTCACAAGTAAAGAACAATATTTTAAAGAAGTCATTAGTATAAGACACCTGACCAGTTAAACTTAAAAACGTTAACTTTCTTAAATAGACAGAATCATGACTTAGTGCGACTGATTTTGTGATATGTGTATTAAAAATGAAACTTAACTGAGCTTCTTCTACTGGTTCAAACAATTCATCATATTTTAATGTAAAAGCAGGCAGAGCAATTCGTCTCCTTTTAATTTGATGTGTATAAGCATAAGCAATTTCAGGTCTTACTAATTCATGAGGGTCTGCTGGCACTGTGTACACCCAGTCTTTATTTTTCAAAGAAGGCATTTCACGTTTAGGATTATAATATACAGGGAAGTACTGCTTCACATGTTTATACAATGCTTGAAAGAATGACTCATCAAAAGTTGTGGTTTTCTTATTCCATAACATTATAGCAACATTCCCTATAAGATTACGGCTGTAGTCATTAACACTCTCAACTTTCACACCAAAATTATCATCAAAAAAATCTTTGAATATAGGTGTAGCATACACTGCATATGCAGCTGGATTTATCATGTATATTACAAAGAACTCAAATTTGTCATACTCAACAACTGATAAAACAGGGAATCTGGTAATACATTCATATGTACTCGTAGATCTCCAATTGGCAATATATATAGTGAATCTATTTAACTCCGGTATGTCAAATATGTCCACAGGCGCTGCTCTGTGCTTAGGTTCAGCTATAACAGTGCAGACACCATCTAATTCGGAAACAACAAATTTTAATGTGTTTAATTTTGCTTTTTCTAATAAGTGGAGTACCAACTTTGAATATAACAAGTTACTAATGGATCCAACAAAATGCACATCTTCCATTTGTTTCAACACTGCTATACACTGCCTTACAACACTGTGGGGTATGGTGACTTGTCCAGGCTGGCCAAAAGCAAAATTTATATGAATATTCTTTATTGTGGGACATGCTTCATGAATTTCTATAAAATCCAATAAATGCAAATTTGTATATGTTATATCCAAGGTATTTAACTGTCTTAGCCTTCTTAATGCTGACAAAACTTTAGTCTTAAATAAGTCTGGTACCCCACACAGACTAAGATGAGCAACATTGCTTGATATATCCCTAAAAAACGGAGTCATCAACATGGTCACTGTGGCTGCTCCATTCTTGGACATATGGCACTTTTTAACAACACCATGCATACATACAACACTTTGTAGCCTCAAACAAGTGTCATACATATTTTTTACAGCCTGAAGATCTAGCTTCTTTACTATCATAATCAGGATTTCTTCTGGGAGATCTAGTAATTCCATCTCTGTAGCTGAAAAACAAGTTTTATTGTTAGATATTTGTTCTGTGACTACTGGGATCCTCCTCTTCATAAAAAGGTACATAGGTTTCATGAAAGAGATATAAATTACTAAAAGGGTATTGAAAAATCCTGGAAAAGGTTCCAAAACCGAGGACCTTGAGCTTATGATACTAGTTTGCCACTTTTTGTAAAAGCAGCCCATATGTATCTTTACTTATAATAAATATAGCAAATTAAGTTCTTATAAACATGTTACCTGGTGTAAATTTTCTTTATAGTTATTTTTTTTGTTTAAGCTTATTTTTACGAAAATATTTCAAGTAAATACATTTGATCCCGGTTTGATATTGATTCCAGTTAATCACTTTAGGTATTGAATCGATATTTTTCCACCTTTTAACAGTCCGATGGGTCTTTTTTTATCGATAATTACGGAAGTGATGCAAAGATGTACATAATCCAAATTTTTCTTCGCAATCAATATTATCAATAATCGGCACATCTGACTGACGTCAAATCAAATTGTCAAAGAAATGTCAAATTCAGTTGGTAAAGTTGTCTATGTGTGAGGAAAGAATAAACTGTAAAATGTCCGAAAATCCCACTCATGTGCTACGGTTTAAATAGCTAAGGACAGACGTTTATGAACTGTGATTCTTCAAATACGAGACTACCGCGAGTGAGACCTCATTGAAATATCGTTTCGTCAAAACATCATATTTTTCTGATTCTATTCGTTTAACAAAACTCATTCTTTTGAAATCTTGTCTATAACCTACGTGGCTACAGAGAGAATGTAGATAGGCTATTTCCCTGGTTGTCCATTCGTTGCCAATATCGGTCATATGTAGAGCATTGACAAGTCGAACTACTTGTCGAAATCAATCCTACAGAGGCTACCGACTTGCTGTTTTCGTTCGTTTCCTACTTTAAAAAAAAGGCATTCTGTTGTCCCACTAAAGTGTTACAGGCGAGACAGGAGGGGTCATCTCCGTTTATTTACAACTTTATGTGATGGAATCTTAAATCTAATTAATAAAACTGTCCGAGATCTCTACGTGCTCTTTTATGACTTATTTTATGAAAATTAGTAACTTTGAGGTTATTAGTTTCATTTAATTTAATTACTCAAGGTCATATCATATCAACCAGATAATAACATGATGTTCAAAATAAATATTTGTTGAGCCTTTAAGTATTTGCACCGACGACGATGATTGAAGTGAAAATATGGTCAGACTCATTTAAGATAAAATAATAAGTAGAAAAAATACAAAATATTTTCACCCATCAAAATGATGGCTTTGCCAATTTTTAAAGCGGCACCAGAAATATATTTCACGACGAATATCGCTCTTCAGTATCCGTCATGACTATGAATGAAGCAGTCGTGAGTCTTAAAATAAAAAAGTATGTACCTATACTACTAATCTAATTTTATTTATAATTTAAAAAATATAAGTTGTGTGCCTGATTTGCAAAAACAAATTTAACCACAAACATTTTCGATAAGTCTAGCGAGCATGTCAATCCAAGCATTTTACACACGGATGTGACGTTACTGACAATTGGTAGCATTGAGTCCGCACGACTAGTGATGTAAAGATTTTAATAGTAAGTATTAGTAGTATCACTATCAAGTACCTATTAAAAATTTTAACTTAATGAAATGAACGATTTAGTACTGGAGAGTAATTTCGTTTTTTTTGCAGTGATCTCTCCATATGTTTATTATATTGTTTTGGATTACTGACGTTCTGCTGACCGTCCATCACCAGGTTGTATTCCATAGCATTTAGCCTACTCGAGCAGGACTCTAAGAGTCACGAGTCGAATATGAACTTGACCGGTTTTATTACATCTGTTCCTTTGTCTGCTATCAAATCTTGCAAGTTCAATTCACCACATTTCCCAAGTTCCGAAAAAAACTACTCAATCACTTATTTTGGATCTTTTCTGCTGTACAAATTTATTTACGGTTATACTCAGAAATGGTTAACTTAGTTGCATCTTTAATAATCTTAATTAAGAACTCTCGCAACGCTTGAAAAACTGTGTAAAATACCACACCTTTATATTTGATACTATAGTTGTATTAAACTGAAGTAAAACTAAGATGTTTTTTTAATTAATCGGTAAATAGAACTATCATCCCTTATTTCAATGTTTCTTAATAGTTAAATATTTATTTCTTATTATTTTTTCAGTAACAAATGCAAACAACACAAATATTAAAGTATGTAACTTATTCTAAGCTGCCTTGATTTGCTATTTTAACAAATATTAAATCCTAACGAAGTAATTATACTAATATATCCACAACGGACTGTAGTTACGAATTAGATATTATTATCCATCGTATGAAAGGTAACTCATTTATTGATTTACATTTTTAAATAAAGATCTTTCACCCTGATATCATCAAGCCAGAAAGTATCCCATACTCAGTACGATGTTATAGACATCCCTATGGCAAATTTCGTCAGGCAGCTGGCAGATGGCAATATGGCTGTAGCTTTCGAGTTTCGCTGGCAGTGCGCGGTGCTCGCATCATTTTCAGTACAGAAGTAGTATTTCTGACGGCTCTAAAGTTTCGTTTTTAGTTTTTTTAGTGGTTGTTGTCTCTGTTTACCTTGATTTAACTAAAGTTTTGTGGCAAAATTACTGATATTTCATTTCCGTCGTCACCAGAATTTATTCGACGACAAAATGGCGTCGCTTGACAAGATTTTACTGCAAAATATTTTTTCGCATTTTATTCGCTTATCATAAAAATATGCAGTTAAATTTAATACCGTGTGTTTTCTTAACATTTTTCTCAATGAACTATCCAGTTTTTCTTCGTTTCGGTCTTTAATTATATAAGAAACCGTGTATTCCTTGAATTTACTACAAAATGCACTTGGTAAGTGATTTTAAAGCTATATTCTTCTTTGTTTTTGTGTATTTGTTTATTATATTTCTGTTAAAGGGTATAAAATATTAATGGAACCTTCTAGAAGTCTTGGGTGTGGCCCCGAAACAGAGTGAAATTTTAAGACGTAATTGTGAATTTAAGGGTTTTTGTGATTGTTTACAATACATTTTGCGGATTTTATGTATGAAAAGTTTGTTGTCCCACGATAGAAAGTGTTTGCAACGATTCTTTGTTACGTAATCTACCCATAGCAAGCATTAAAAATGATTTTCTAAAGGGACCCATTTTTGCAATTTAGCTTTGAAAATTGGTCTTACTAAGCACTACATACGAGGATACTAGCTTTTGAGGTTATGATATTCTATTACCATGAAATTCGAATTATTTCTAGTGGTAAATGTAGCCCAATTTCAATGCTAAATTTGTGTTCTTCATGATTTTTTCTATTTATGATATTTTCCAAAATTTTGATTGTTTTTGAGGTGAAGGAACTCTGTTTTGAGGTTATGTCTCTTATTTTATTGTTTTGTTGTTATTGGGGTACTCCTAAAGGAATCCAGACCACTCTGCTTGAGATTTATGGATGTTTTCCTCAGATCCATGTTGGTACTCCATAGGTTTTTTTTATTCCTGCGTACCACCATTCTATATGAACCAGTGATTAATGAGATATTTGTACACTATAACTGAATATATTAATTACCATATGACTTCTTTTTATAAGTTATGTTGGTTATTTAGTTATGAATAATTATTACTCATTAATTTAGTTATTTTTTCAAAGATTTTTTACTAAACCCTACTCTCATGCAACAGGTTCTTGGCTTCTGAACAAAATTGACTGCAATTATTTAAATGTGACATTAACTGTAACAATTGTTTCAGAAGGGATTCATGAATGAATCTGGAAGTGATTCTAATAGCGAGAAAGGTGAGAAGAGTGATTCCAGTGGTTCAGGCTCAGGCAGCGAAAGGTAAGTTTGCTTCAAAGGGAACTGATGCTTTTGTATTAGTAATAACTGTTCCTGTAATGAATAATAACTTATTTTAACAGTGAAAGCGGATCTAGTTCATCTGGTTCTGGATCTGAGAGGTCAGGATCTGACAAATCGGGGGACAGGTCACATCACAGTGATGATACCAAATCATCACCAAAGCACAGTAACGCGAACTCTTCCAAATCTGACCACCACACTGACAAAAATTCTTCAGATGAGGATTCTCCTTCTAAATCTAAATCACGCAATAATCATGCCAAATTGAAATCTGACCTATGGGAGGATAATCCAGACATATATGGAATCAGAAGATCAGCTAGATCTCGAAAAGAGCCAGATAGACTTAAATTAGCAGATAGTGATTCTAGTGAAAGAGGCAGGACTCACAGTAGAAAAAGTAGGAAAAGAAGGTAGTAAAACAAATTGCAAGTCAATACATATAACCTTAATTTAAATTTGGTGTTAATGTTGGTATGTTATTACAGTGATTCATGGAATTCAGACTCTTCAGATAGTGATAGTGACTTAAAAGGTTCACCACCTCCACCTTCAAAACGACCAGGCCAAAGAAGTGTACCTCTTCGAAAAAGAAAACCTACTCGTAGAAGATTTACTAGTGATGAGGATGAAAGTTCTGAAGGCAGTGATGATGACCACAAAAGGTAGTAGCCATGAAATACTTATAAATTTGTATTAATTAAAAATGTGTCAAACAAGCAAAATATACATTTAACCCCATTTGGGGAGTAAATAGTTGTCTAGTTCTACATCTCATTGAGAACAGAAACTGTACCAGAAGTGTTTAATCAGTAAGGCACAAAACATGAATTCTTTAAAATAAATATTTTTAGAATCCAAAATGAGAAAATTAATAAATATTTTTAAATGTTACTTTTGATTTGCATTTTAGATAAAATTGGCCCAATTTTGCATACACCATGGTAACCCTTTTGTTTAAAATAAAGATTACCACTATATTTAAAATTCAATTTAACTGTTTTGACCAGTTTATAATTTTACGAGTACTAATTAAGGCGCCGAATATTCATCTTTTAATTAAGTTAAACTTCATTTTTGACATGATTATCCTCTTTTTAAAGAGTATAACTAATTAAAGTAAGTAAGGTTAAACATATTATGGTCCTTCTTTTAAGTGGTGAATAAAGCACTTAAAATAAAAATAAAAATCTGTTTTTAATTCCTTTCACAACACAGGACAGGAACCTATCGTTTTTCGATAGGGTGAAATGGCAAAATAATAACTTGATATTTATTTTGTTCCTTTAAAAGTGTAGTGCCTACCCATTTTCTTAAATACAACCAATCGTAGTTTTTCAAAAAATTGTAAAACTTAATTTCTTTCTTAGTATCAGGCTTTCAGCTTCTTTGTTAATTGCATACTAAACTTGATGCACACAAATGTTACAGTTTGATTGGAAATTCATAATTGTTATTTCTTTCTATTCAATGTCGCTTTCAAAGAATCAAAATGGCTTCAATGTATTGATGACTACCGCGTGAACTTGACCGACATGCTTACGTGCGAATATGACGTCAGCGAACATTTTGTTTACCTGATATTACTACGTCGCTCGGCCGCTTCTCTTGCAATTTTTCAGCATTTTTGTTGTTGTAGCAGAACAGCAACACGACGTACGGGCGCAGCAGTTAGTTACAAAGAAGCAAGTGATGAACAAACTGACTCTTCCGATCTTTTGGAGGTGGAAGGTGTGGATGGTGAAGCTGAAGCAGAACCAGAACCTGAAGACCATAGTGAGACTATAGAAAGAATCTTAGGGCACAGGAGAGGGAAGAAAGGAGGTAAAATATATGTACATTTACCATCAATTCTTAATTTGTTTTTGTTTTCATAAATTGCAATACTTTTACACATGTTTTTTTGCTGTTCTATTTATTTTTGCATTTTGGTGCAAATACACTGTTAAATTTTAGCTAATATCTTCTTATCATTATGCAGTCACTGGAAATGTGACTACACTTTACTATATAGAGGAGCATGGAGATCCTAATGAAGGCTGTGATCCAGATGATATTGAAAACACTGAACCTCAATATTTGATCAAATGGAAAGGCTGGTCACATATTCACAATACTTGGGAGTCAGAAAGGACAATTAATGAACAAAAAGTTAAAGGTCTCAAAAAATTAGAAAATTATATAAAGAAAGAAGCTGATTTGTCATGGTGGAGACAACAGGCAGGTCCTGAGGATATAGATTACTATGAATGCCAAAATGAGTTGCAGCAGGAATTAGTCAAGACCTACAATAATGTAGAAAGGATCATAGGTAAGTTGTGTTACTTGAGTAATTAATTCATTAATGATCCAATTTCTTTCCACATCAGTTCAAATTGTTTTAAAAAAGATGAGAAATGCTAGTTTTTATTTGAAATATTTTATTCTTATCAGACTACTGTCTGTTTAATTAGCGGAACAAACACGTGAATTAGAGGGTGGTGGCACAGCTCATGAGTATTTCTGCAAGTGGGAATCTTTACCATATGCTGATGCTACTTGGGAAGATGCATTACTAATAGAAAAAAGATGGCCTGAAGAAGTGGAACAATTTAAATACAGAGAAGCTGCTAAAACGACACCCTCAAGACATTGTCCCGTCTTGCGAAGAAGACCTAAGTTTCACCATGTCAAGGAACAGCCAGATTACATGGGCAAAGATGCGGTATGTATGCAAATTGTCAAATAAATTGTGTTGTTTTGGTCATTTCTCTGTAATGCATCATAGACCAAAAAAGCAGTTTAATGTGTTTAGGGATTGTCTATGCTTGTGAATGTCTATTGTATGACTCATTTTATTCTGAGGGTATTTGTTTATTTTTATTATCGGCGTGTGAATAACACATAATGTTATACATAATGAAAATTTTAAATTTTGTGTGGAATTGACAAAATTTTTGGTGTTAAGATTATTCTTTATTATTACAACTCAAGGAAAACTAATGAGTGGATTTTAACGGTTTGTATTATCAATCTAGTTCTTGCCACAGCGCCATCTACCGCTGTATCGCTGAAGTAGGTCGCGTAGTTAGTGTAAGCGATTTTTGTTGGCGTTAGCCAGATGGCGTCACTAATGACTTGATGCGTAATCATAATGAAGGACATTGACTACTTTGTAGTATGATAACATTACTTATTGTGAATTATGCATCAACTTTATGAATATTTGACGAATATTTTAATAAATATTACCTATTTTTAAGAAAAAAAAAATAATAATTGCCTATCAGAGACTTTGTATTAGTTTAACTCTGCATTATGTCTGAAACATTAACGAACATTTAATTTTTTGTTTACAGAGTTACGTTTTAAGAGATTATCAAATGGATGGGTTGAATTGGTTAATACATTCCTGGTGTAAAGACAACTCTGTTATTCTTGCCGATGAAATGGGTTTAGGTAAAACTATACAGGTGTGTATATAATTGTTTTG
Source organism: Trichoplusia ni (assembly GCF_003590095.1). NCBI lineage: Eukaryota > Metazoa > Arthropoda > Insecta > Lepidoptera > Noctuidae > Trichoplusia > Trichoplusia ni. Next base: position 15,219,137 of record NC_039485.1, read on the forward strand.
TTTATGGAAATAATGGTTAGTTGATGTGTTGTTAACATGTGTTGATCTTATGCATTGTTTTCAGACAATTTGTTTCCTGTACTACCTCTTTCAATCTCAACAACTATATGGACCATTCCTATGTGTGGTGCCTTTAAGTACAATGACAGCATGGCAAAGGGAGTTTCAGCAGTGGGCACCTGATATTAATGTTGTTACTTATATTGGTGATCTCAGTAGTAGGGATATTGTAAGTTACATTCTGCTTACCCTTAAATTATCTTATCGTTTCATATATGTAAATCAATCTATAACTAATTTTCTTCTTTCAGATCAGACAGTTTGAATGGAGTTTTGCCAGTTCGAAAAGACTGAAGTTCAATGCCATTTTAACTACATATGAAATTTTACTCAAAGATAGACAATTCTTAAGGTCCTTTAGTTGGGCTTGCTTATTAGTTGATGAAGCGCACAGATTAAAAAATGATGATTCTTTGTTGTATAAAGCACTTAAAGAATTTGATACGAATCACAGATTATTAGTTACTGGTACTCCATTACAAAACTCACTCAAAGAATTATGGGCCTTATTACATTTTATTATGCCTTACAAGTAAGTGTTATCTATCATGTACATGAAACATAAAATGCTAAATTGTAGTTGTTTTACTAAAATATATTTTATCTATTCTTTTAACAGGTTTGAATCATGGGAGGAGTTTGAGAAAGACCACGAAGATGCTGCGACCAAGGGTTATGAAAAACTACATAAGCAATTAGAACCTTTTATATTAAGGAGGCAAAAGAAAGACGTAGAGAAATCATTGCCAGCTAAAGTAGAACAAATATTACGAGTAGAAATGACATCAATTCAAAAGCAATATTATAAGTGGATCTTAACTAAAAACTATAGTGCTTTACGAAAGGGTGTTAAAGGGTCTATAAATACGTTTATTAATATAGTTATTGAACTTAAGAAATGTTGCAATCACGCCTTATTGACTAAGCCTGAAGATTTTGAGTCCAGAGCGTCGTTAGCTACAACGGACGCTGTAGAGGTAAATTTTAAATAAATCGTGTTTCATTTTTCCCTCATGTTTATGATAAAATTTTATTTTATTTCTTTTGTTTTACAGAAACTGCTGAGGGGCTCTGGAAAATTACTCCTGTTAGATAAACTATTATGTAGGTTAAAAGAGACAGGTCATAGAGTGCTAATATTTTCTCAAATGGTCAGAATGTTAGACATTTTGGCAGAATATTTACAAAGGAGGCATTTTCCCTTTCAACGTCTTGATGGCAGTATAAAGGGTGAAATAAGAAAGCAAGCCTTAGATCACTTTAATGCAGAGGGATCTACCGATTTCTGTTTTCTACTATCCACCCGAGCTGGTGGTTTAGGTATAAACTTAGCTACTGCAGATACTGTGATTATATTTGACTCTGATTGGAACCCTCAAAACGATTTGCAAGCTCAAGCGCGAGCTCATCGTATCGGACAAAAGAACCAGGTATTATATTATTGAAATTTACAGAGCTGTAATCAAAATCCAAAAAAAAAAAAAAAACGTAATAACATCAATTGATAATTTTTCAGGTCAACATTTATAGATTAGTTACCGCTCGGTCAGTAGAAGAAGATATTGTTGAGAGAGCTAAAAGGAAAATGGTGCTTGATCATCTTGTTATCCAGCGTATGGACACCACTGGTAGAACTGTTCTTAATAAACGCGATGCTTCAGGGACAAGCGCCAATAACCCATTTAATAAGGAAGATTTAAATGCAATATTAAAATTTGGTGCTGAAGAATTGTTTAAGGATGATGATGAGAATGATGAGGACCCCGTCGTACGTATTCTTGTTTACTATAAATGTCATTTAGACTAAAAAAAATCATGCAGGGTGCAATAAATGCCCTGCTACGATTAATCAGTTTTGTGACGATATGTCAGTTTCAGTTTAGTTCATCAGTAATCAGTTTAGTGCGTGGCTCTTGCAAAGCATTACAACTCGCAGGATATTTCTTGCATCATCTAAATAAGCCATAAATCTATAAAATTCCATAAAAACAGTTTTTCTGGAATTGGCTTCACCAAATTTGACAAATTATTTGTACATTTCCAGTGTGATATTGATGAAATCCTGCAAAGAGCTGAAACTCGCGATGAAGTCCCCTCCATGGCGGGAGATGAACTTCTGTCAGCTTTCAAAGTTGCTAGCTTTGCCTTTGATGAAGACAAAGCAGTAATGGAGGTTAAAAAAGAGAATGCGGAAGAAGAAAGCAAAGATTGGGTAACATTTCATTGTTTTTATCATTTGAAATGAATTTATTTTATGTGGTGGTATAGCATCAATATATTAATGGTTTGTATTTGCCATGATTTTAGGATGACATTATACCTGACCATGTGAGGAAAACTATCGCTGAGCAGGAGAAAAACAAAGAAATGGAAGACTTATACTTGCCACCTAGGAGAAAGAATCTACAAGCTAATAATGCTGATGGTAGTGAGTACTGTTTATATCCTACCACATCGTATCATTAGGCTAAATATGATGGAATCATTTTAATCATTTTCTTCAAATTATTTTAGTTTCTCGTTACGTTACTTATATTGCAATGTGATTTTAACTATTTTAATCTAGCAAGTATGACAGTAAATAAATATCGTATGAAGTGTAATATTTATAAAGTATATAAAAAAAATCACACTTTCCAATCGAAATAAATATGGTTATTTCTTAATTTACAATTCTAATCAGATGTTTCAAATAAATTCGTAGACTTATAGGCTAGAACAGTTTTTAATGGTTGGTAGTTAAGCTGAATGTTGTATTTCCATAACAGCTGAAGGTCGTAAGCGTCGGGGTCGTGGGTCTGGCGAGGGCGGCGATGGCGCGGACTTGGACGGCGACGGCGAGAGCGACATCTCCGACGCGAGTGCGGACGACGACCGCCCGCGAAAGCGAGGCCGCCCGCCTGCCTCGCATAGGGAGAAAATCAAGGGATTCACTGATCAAGAGGTATACTTATTGAGTTATCAAGCAAATATTTTACCACCTAAATTTCTGGCAATATAATTATATCTGCCCTATGTAAATATCACACTTGTTTCAGAAATAAGTTCGTTATTTTATTTTCACTGTTTCATTCCAGATACGAAGGTTCGTAAAGAGCTTCAAGAAATTCTCAGCGCCCTTAAAACATCTAGATAGTATCGCCTGTGATGCAGAATTACAAGAAAAACCACTCGCAGATCTCAAAAAGTTAGGTGAAATTCTACAAGAGCGATGTAAAGCAGTGTTAAACGACACTTCAGAAGCACCAAGTATGTGATATATCCAAGTCATTCATATATTAGTTTGTATTTTTCTAGTATCTAGGTTTGTAATAAAGCGTTAAATTTACAGATGAACAGTTAGACGGTCGCAAAAACACTAGAAAAACTTTTAAACTTGGTGGAGTACCTGTAAATGCAAAAACGATGGCTGCATGTCAAGACGAATTAGCACCCCTCGATGACTTCCTGCCTGACACCAAAGAAGAAAGGTTAAAGTGGCAGCTGGACTTTAGGTATGTATATTAAATTTTATTCATTGAATTATATGTAACTTATTAAAAGTAATGTTATTAACAAGAAATCTATTGTAAAACTTTTCTTGCAGAACAAGACCAGCAAACTTCGATGTGGAGTGGGGTGTACCAGATGATTCCAAATTACTAGCAGGAATATATCAATATGGTATGGGTTCATGGGAGGCAATCAAAATGGATTCCTCTTTTGAAATTGGAGACAAAATTCTCACAAACGAAGATAAAAAACCTCAGGCGAAGCATTTGCAGTCTCGTGCCGAGTATTTGCTGAAATTAATAAAAAAATTACTTGATACAAAGAATGGCAAGCAAAAGCAGAGAAAACCTCGGACGAAACGGGGTAATAAGGAGCCTGTTACTAAGGACATAGTGGAAGATGACGCTAGTTCTGGTGACGAGAATAAAAAATCAAACAAGACTGGTAAAAATGATAAATCTGATAAGGTAGGTACTTTACACTCCAAGTAATTAGAAATGTCTATCTCGCCGATCATTTCGCTTGATTAATAAAATAAATATATTTTTAGAGTAAATCTAAACTAGAAGAGTTGTCTACACATGACGAGACCTCAAATGATAAGAAAGAAAAAGATAAAAAACGCGGGAAGAGGGACAGTAACAGAAAAAATGATAAATCCAAATCTCGAAATAAGAAGCCCGCCGGTCCTATGCATTTCACTGCCAACAATGAACCAAGGGCGTTAGAGGTTCTTGGTGATCTTGATCCATCAGTTTTTGAAGAGGTAACTAATATATATGCACCATAATATACTAGCTTGTTCATGTATCTGAGACATATTTTCGATATGTTTATTTTTTGCAGTGCAATAACAAGAAAAAAATATTGTTGTTATAATTGTTTACTTCTTAATTATAGTGCAAGGAGAAAATGAGGCCAGTCAAAAAAGCCTTACGAGCTCTTGATAATCCAGATCAGACACTCTCTGAAGCGGACCAAGTTGCTAGGACGCGGGCTTGTCTCACACAGATAGGCAACCAAATAGACATATGTGTAGATGCATACCCCGATCCTGAGAAGAAAGTTGAGTGGAGAAGTAATCTCTGGTATTTTGTTTCAAAGTTTACAAATTTTGACGCAAAACAGCTTTATAGGTTATATAAATATGGACTGAAGAAAACTGAATCATCTAGTAAAAGAGAAGGAAAACATAAAGAAAACGTTAAGGTTAGTATTTATAAAGCACCATGATTAAATAATGTTGAAATTACTTTTTATGGTAATTATGTAAATATAATATAAAATTAGTAAATTCAATATTTAAATTTTGTTGCAGTCTAACAATAAAAATAATCACAATAGCAATCATGTAAAGTCGTATAAGAAAGATGGTAAAGCAGACAATGCTAATGATAAGAAAGAAAAGAGACCTAAAACGGATCGAGACAAATTCGATAAAAACAATGACAAAATTCCACACACGTCTGGAATAAAGAGAAAGTTAGAAGAAGGAGAATGTGACCCAGACCCCAGTGAGAATAAGCGTCACGAAAGGTATCGTAATTATTTAATTTTGCTGTCTTGCTCACTAACAAGTCATGATAAACTCGTCACACATGTTCACCCGCTTCCTCATTATTAATATTCATAACATGTTATATTCGCATCAAATCGCTAACCTCTCCTGTGTCGCTCACCACCATTATTGCTTCTTCCATCCCTGCAGACATAAAAACAAACACAAGGATCGCAAGGATAGGGATAGGAGCCTGAAGCGGGACGATTTGATGTACAGAGAGCGGAGTCGGTCGGAGCGGGAGCGAGATCGGGACCGCGACCGGGAGCGGGACCGAGACCGGGAGCGGGATCGCGAGCGAGACCGCGACCGAGACCGCGAGCGCTCGCGGACGCGGCGCGACAGCGGCGGGCTCGGCGCCGCGCGCTCGCGCCCGCCCTACAGCATGCCGCACGCGCACGCCGACCACGCCGCGCCGCACGCGCACCCCGCCTGGACGCCGCCCTCCTACCCCGGCCCCAGGCAGTACCGCGCGGACCGCACGCCGCGCCCGCACGACAAGCGCAGGTAACGATCACTCGTCTTATTCATAATTATAATTAACATTTCTGCTGCTAATTATGCTGAATAACATTTTCATTTCATTTTTATCTTCCAGCAGGTACAGCGGCTTCAGTGGAAGCATGCAAGGCAACCCCTATGGTGGTTACTACGACAGTACGACCATGGCGGCCGGCATGGGCTTTCCGCCTGTGAGGCCTTACCCGGATGAGTGGCGAAGCTATACGCAGCCTGATTACGCATACGATGACCGGGACTATGAGCGCGAAGTGTACAGGAGAGATTACGATCGTCGCGCACCTCCCACCTAGTACCGTCATTCCGTCGCGCGTTGTAAATAACTTTGTATTTAATTTTGTAAATAGGTAGCCTGTAGTATCACCTCTTTCCGAGAACGCTGGTATAACCGTGAAAGTGTAAAGTTTAAGTGACAAAAGTGCTGTGGTTTTTATCTATGTGATAAGCGAAAGCGCATCGATTTGATATGAGACGTTATTAGTGACATTTTATAAGTAAGACTGTATAGTAAATTTATTTATTGCCGAATCTGTCGATTGTTTGTTAATGTACAGAATTTAGAAAAAACAACCATTAATTTTATATTGTTCCAATTTAGTGGCAGTCTTAATTAATTGTTTTTTTTAAATCTCTAATCCAATGTTTTATGTAATTGATGCCTCATGTCGTTATTTATGTATTTAACTTGACAGAAACAAGTGATATAAATAGGTCGTAGTCAATGTACAAAATTTAGCAATTGTTAGTAGGTTTGCATGTAATTATAAATCATGTGCAATTTCAATAAATTGTGTATAGCTTAGCAGAAGGGGCACATAACTTTGTCATTGCATTTTAGCAGTGGACAGGAAAGAGTTTTTATTTGTAAATTCATTTCTCATTTTGCGTGCATTTCCGAGTCCTGACATGGCTCGTACAATCCTATTTTTATACATTATGTAAATTCTTATTCTCTGTTACATGCAATTGTGAATGTAATATGGGGTGAAAATGTCTTAAATGGTATATACCATGATAATAAATAAACATATTAAAGTTGATTATCTTTTATTTCATTTCTTAATAACACTCGACACTAAGTTATATATATGAAAGATGGTTACTAAAGAAGAAACTAATTCATTTCTTCTTCATTTGTTGGCTTGCTGTTCAGCCGTTTGCTGGACTATTTCATTGCCATTATCTTCTTCTCAGTCGTTGCACTCTTGGTAGAGTGGTCGTGGTCGTCATTTCAGCTGTTAGTGGCTCGCCTAACTATACGCCGCCATTCCTGTCTGATGGCCGCCTTTCTGGTGCAGACGTGCAGGGAACTGTCCACAGCTGCTCTTATCTGGTCCGTCCACCTCATAGGCGATCTACCTCGTGCCAATATAACTGCACGCAAATCATTATGCCCAAAAATGATACTGTAACTTCCTTCTGTGAGTGAGTCGCGGGGCGCATTGTATAGTTTAACAAAATCGCGGATGTAAAGGGCAACTTATTGGATGAGAAGCCCAAATATGTAAGCGGCTTACTGCTCAATTCACTATCAAGTGGAATGGAATTAATTCAATTACTCGACTCGAAAGTTGTAACTGTCATGAGACATCGTGGCTTATTTAAAAAAAAAAAATCTTAGGTGATACATGTGACAAAAAGGTATCACAGTATAATATGTGCATTTCGACCCATTTTGATTTATTAGGAATGTGGACTCCACTGAAATGATTTCAAATAATTTTAGTCAAATTACATAGTGGTTTCTTAGGTCTACGCGAATGTTAGACATTGAAATGAAACTACTTTTACGGATTTTATCGCGGTTTAATTTTAGATTTTAGTTCCCGACGTTTCGAAACCTTCGCAGGTATCATGGTCACGGGCAGACTGAGATGGCATTCGTCTTGACAGAAGACGTTGCTCGTTCTACCTTCATATTTTAATTAATTAAATCACATTACATGTCAATAAAATGATACAGAAATGATGCCACATTGCCACACGTATAATACAATTAACTAACGATAGTTACGTACCGGCTGTGCTGCTGTGCGAGAAGGTGGTATACTTTGTGCCAGTATCCAACTAAATATTAGGACGTCAACTTAACCGAAGTTATAAATTACGAAGTCTGCATTTCCCACTGGGTTAAAAAATATATTTTTAAGTGTTAGACGGACTCGCGACATTGATTGGGTTCGTAGAAATAGGTTGAAGGAAAACATAATATCGGTTGAGCGACAAATGCATGTGAAGTTGGGAGTCCACAAATAAATTTTGTGACTGCACGGATAGCCGAGTGGTTGAGGTCGCCGCGCTAGCCTACTGTGCGTGACCTGTCGCGGGTTCGATTTCCGCGTAGGACAAGCGTTTGTGTGATCCATGAATGCTTGTTCTGAGTCTGGGTGTCATTGTGCATGTGAATTGTATGTTTGTGAAACTCCCCGCCACACAAGGTTCTGGCTATATATTATATTTATGACCATAAAAAAAACGTTGCTGAACGCCGATTTTACTCTATGATATTTTTTTATTCAGCTGAACCTGGCGACGGACAGGCAAACAGAACCAGAACTTTTATACAATATTGATTAATGACTTAGATGCTCAAATATTTACTCACTTTAACTTAGGCACTTAGATACTTAACTCTTTTAACAAGATCACATTATTGACTCTTGCCACGAATGACGTAGGTGCCATTAAATTAGTCTAACCCGCGGGCTGAAGCTACCCTACTCGCGTACTGCGCATGATCCAAGTTCATTCAGACAAGTGTTCAGTGGCCTCTCAGCTTCAGTAGCCCCCTGTCGATCGGGGAGAACGAATAAACGATGGCGCTTCGTGCGCTCAAATAAAACAACCTCTTTTTAATGTAATTTGTTGATATAAAACATAAATTTGAATCGTTTGTGAAAACAACTGAGTGTAAATTATGTAAGTCTTTAGTGACATAGTTCTGATATAATTAAGTTTGTGGCTGAATATTTTCTTAATTTAATTTATGTGTAAATAATAGCAAACTTACTGTTGTTATTGATCGAACGAAACAAAAAAATGCACTAGTGTTATTATCACAGTTGTTATCATAAAAAATACGTTTGATTTTGTAGTAAATTGTGGCACGCAAATGTATGACGTGTGATGGTGGAAGCAAGAAGTGGCAAGTGTGACGAGCGCGTTGAACAATGGTGAGCGCGCGGCTACAAGCGCTGTTGGTGCTGGTGGCGGCTGCTGACTGCTGTTACCTGTTCCCGAGTGGTATGCATCTTAAAACACACAGTACCTATTAGACCGAGAGCCACGTACTTTAACCTAACATGCAGTGATCTGTGGGTTATTATCGGACGGGATAAGCTCATGAATCAATATGAGCAATATCGAACTATTAAGATTCAACTTACTTGGTGCCCAGGTAGACGTAACTTACCCATTTTTAATACTGTACCAGGTGCTTACCAGTCCTACAAGCTACCCCGTTCCGAGCTTGGTCGGTGTAACATTAGCTACTTAAATTTTTTGGTCATCTGGGGGCCACCAAAACACCTTTTAGTATAAGATTACTGCAGTTACACGGTGTAGGGTGTCGCTCATTCATACCTGGAATAGTAGACGGTGGTAGCATTTGGTCAGATTAAATTATATTGTTTGATGTGTATTAGACGTCCCGGATCCGTGTCGCGGTGTGACGTGCGGGCCGGGCGCGTTGTGCCGGCCCACCCCCGATGGCCGAGCCTACAACTGCGAGTGCCCCACCTCGTGCCCCAGCTACGGCGACCACGAAGGCTCGCGGCCGCTCTGCGCAAGCGACGCTCGTGACTACCCCGGCGAGTGTGAAATGCGAAGAGCTGCTTGCGAATCTAACACAAATATAACCTTCAAGTATTACGGTAAATGTGGTAAGTATTTTTCGAATTCCTGACGTGATAGTCAGACAATATGCTCTCGTCCTAAAAATCAAAAGTTCTTCAATGAAAAAAGATTCCCGCACTTGAACTGTAATCCTCGTGTCGCGGGGGTTTCACAAACTTTCAAGTTATACGCACATACATCCAAACTCAAACAAGCATTTGTGGATCACACGAAAGCCTGTCTTACGAGGGGATCGAATCCGCAGCACGTACCTATCCTACAGTGTGTTCGCTCGGCTCTCTGTGCAATTAGTTCATTCTGTCTTGGGTTATATGAATAAGAATTTTTTTTTTCAGACCCGTGTTCTGGAGTGACCTGTCCTGATCCTGAGGTGTGTCAGCTGGACGATCGTCGCGCCCCTTCGTGTCGCTGCGCCGAGCCCTGCCCGCTAGAGTTCTCCCCAGTGTGTGCGTCAGACGGCAAGACTTATTCCAACGAGTGTCAAATGCATCGGGAGTCTTGTCGCGCTAGGAAACAGTTGAAGATTATATTTAAAGGACAGTGCAGTTCTGGTTAGTAACATGTATCATTTATATAAGTACTGTAGGTATGTTCAACTGGTTTTAATCATCTTGTTTTTTGGCTCTTGGTTTTATAAATTGGTTTTCATCCGATTTAGTTTCAAAGACAACCAGGTGACCCTTGAAAAATAATTGTGCTGTTTTTCTTCACTGCTTTAGCAAGTCATCTATGCTTAGTAATACACACATGAACTCAAAAAGGCATTGCTATTTGCCGGGATTTGAACTTAAAATTTATTTGGCTGTCCGACGGTCACACCTTTAGGATGGTTTGCCCAATTCATATAGTGTACACCGAACGAACCTAAGAATACTGATAATTCTAGGCATTGTAGTAGCGTAACGTTCTCGTGATACCCTTAAAAATTATATAACCTGACTCTTAGGTTAACAACTCTTAATATATTCTGTTCCAGGTGTAAATCCTTGTGCGGAGGTAGAGTGCCGGCATGGCGCGGAGTGCCGCGTAGAAGGCGGTGGTGCTGTATGCGCTTGTCCCCCACTCTGCGAGCCCGTGTTACGTCCTGTATGCGCTTCGGACTCACGCACGCACGACAGCGAGTGTGAACTGAGACGTGCAGCCTGTCTGCTCGGGAGGGAGCTTAGGGTCCTACACGCTGGTGCTTGTGGTAAGGATATATTTCACAAAGTAAAAGGTTTCAAAGTGATTTTTTTGGAGAATTAATTAATCATGATAAAGTTAAAGATATAATTAAATGGCATTGATCTAGTCCCTTGTCACTAGCAAAAAATGTTCAAAGCAGGTATTCTAAGGTGTGCACAGTGTAGTGATATTATGTAACTCCACGTGACGTCACCCGGCGGTAGGTTTAGTCAGTAAGGGTCTGACACTACCCGTCCTCCCCCCCGGGAGGGCGGGTGTCCATGAGGATTCCCCCGCCAAAAAAAAAAGGTATTCTAAGGTGTCTAAATAATTTACCTTACCTTCTACTAAATAATTTAATGTATCATCAGGATCGAACGGCGTGTGTGCTGACCGCGTGTGTCCGCACGGCGGGGAGTGCGTGGCCACGGGCGGGCGCGGCGTGTGTCGCTGTCCGCACTGCTCTAACGAGTTCGCCCCCGTCTGCGGCTCGGACGGTATCTCGTACGGCAACCGCTGTAAGCTGCAGCTAGAGGCTTGTCGCCATCGCCGCGACGTACAAGTATTGTACGACGGACCCTGCAGTAAGTAATAACGCAGTTGGAAACTGAGTGCGTTAAGTAACGAAAGTAGCAAAAGTCAAAACATCCACTTACCTACCTATTGTTTGATCATATTTTTTGAATTTGTTGGTTTAAGCTATTAAGGCCATAATCAGATCGTGAACTTAAGGGAGAAAATTTGCTGTTCAAAAATTAATTTGTTCTGATAAATAAAAACGTGTGATGTCATGAGATAATATTGTTTTGGCAGACGGGTGTGAGAACAAGAAGTGCGAATTCTACGCAGTTTGCGAGAGCGACGGTGTTTCTGAAGCTAGCTGTGTGTGTCCCAAGCACTGCGAGGAGGGAACTGTTAGTATACACATTAAGCTTCTAATATTACTCCAAGTTGCCACTTTATAAAGCTTGCGACATAACTATTGATTTGATTTGGTTTTAATAATTTCATAGGAGACGGAAGAAGTGTGTGGTACAGACAATAAGACGTACAGCAGTGTGTGTGCTCTGCGCGACACGGCGTGCAAGGAGAAGCGGCGACTGCATATCAAACACATGGGGTCCTGCGGTACATATGAACTGCCTCTATCTATATTTGTAGAAGATTGATTTGATCCATCAAATCTAGTGTCGCATACTTACCTAGTTATTTTCTAAAAGGAATTTGCCTTACCATAGGATCATTATTATACTTCACATTAAAATACTTTTCATTTAAAATAGGCTGTTGTTGATTTTCTCAATGAATAAATTCCTTTTTCATTTTCTTTATTCTTATCGTATTCATTTCGCTTTGAATGCACGAATGCATTGGCCTAACCGTTCAAAATCAATATCAGCTCAAACAGATGGGGCAAGAGCTTAATTTTTTAAACATAGCCACTTACTTTCTTGGGAAAAAATAAAAAAAAATCGATGGATAAAAGCAAAATTTCAAAAAGGATCAGCTACCAATATACAAATTTACAAGTACGGATGGTATTTCAGAATCGTGTTCGGAGGTGATATGCCCGGCGGGCAGCTGGTGCGCGCGGGGCACGTGCGGCTGCCAGGCGGCGTGCGCGGAGGCGGCGCGCGAGCCCGTCTGCGGGGACAACCGGCGCTCCTACCCGCACCACTGCGCGCTGCGCAGGGCCGCCTGCGAGGCCAGGGCCAGGGGCGAGCCGCCGCCCCGAGTCGCCTACTACGGAGAGTGCACTGATCAGGACGAGAATAATACTGCTGGTAAACTATATATCTTTTCCCGAGCCTATGATGTCCCGTTGCAATAATACTGCTGGTATACCATATACGTGTATGATCTTTTCTTCTATGTAATGCACCACAACAATTGGAGAAAAATTTTTCGTCACGCGACTTTCTCTGTCACTTTTTTTTTGTTCAGCCTACGTTGTTCCCACTGCTGGACAAATGCTCCTTAAAATCTTCAACCCTATAGGTCCATTTCTTCTTATGCCAGATTTAACTGCGTGTATCTAATTTGTACAATGTCACAACAGACTTTTATTCAGTGTAATACTTAATTAATATGGGTGGTAAACGCGAAAAAATCATAGCCTCCAATTATTTGAAAATACTCGACTAGCATTCCTGGATGAAGAGAAATGGAACGAGAATACCACAAATTGTTTTATTAATGGCTACCAAAAGACACATCGGACACAAAAACCAATGAATAGATTTGGGACAGGAGTCTTTCATTGAAAGACTATCGATTTATGGTATTAAGTAGATGGAAACAGATCAGCGAAGTTAACGGATCTCAGCAACGAGATCCGGAATGGCGACGAAAACGCGGAGAACTCGAGCGAGGCGGTGACGGGCACGGCCGTGTGCGCGCGCGTGCAGTGCGCTTACGAGGCTACCTGCGCTGTAGATTCTAATGGACAACCCAGGTATGTTGACATTTTACACAGTTTTAACTGCTAGATCTGTTACTGTTAAGAGCTATATTGTTAAATACTCGTAGCAGGCTCTTCCAAATTTTTCGCTCTGAAAAAATAATCTACACATATGTTTCATGGGAATTTAAAAAAAGTTAAAGAAAACATCACAGATAACTAATAAAATCAAAATAAGTACGGAAGTTTCGAACTCATATCATCATTGGTAAAAACTGAAAGTCATTCAACTTCATCACTAAATACCTACTTTGATATACTACTTCCTGTTACATTCGGGGGAAAAAAATCTGCAATTTCTCCTAATTTTACATTCAAAATTCTCAATTTAATTATTCTAGGTGTGCCTGCCTATTCGATTGCGCCGCAGCGGCAGCCGCAGCCACATCGTCGGCGCCGGTGTGTGCCTCCGACCTGCGACTCTATCCAACCCTGTGCCATATGAAGCTGGAAGCGTGCAGGAGACAAGAGGACTTGAGACTCAGGCCCCTAGCTTTATGTCGAGGGCTTGAGGTGAGTTTAAATAAAGTAGAAATTGAGCCACCAAAATTAGCATCTTCTTGAATCAGTAAATGTAGATTTAGAAGAAATGCCACTCTAAGCTCAATTGCTATTTTATGATTTCGAAAATTTAAAAGCTGGTAGAGGTTTGAATAAAAATAGACAAAACAATATTTATGATCAGGTAGAGCTAAACAATTTATTAATAAACTCGAGAAGAAGTCGGTTGCTTAAATCTATTATTGAATATATTTCAATTGTTTTCTGTAGTCGGTATTATGAATTCAGGTTTCAATAATCATGATTTAAATATTCCCGAATTAGGTTTCTTCTGTTTAGGGTTACTATGACATCTTGCTATCATCCAAAATCCTAACGGCTGTTAATACTCGAAAAATAGCTTAATTACTATAACTCTAAGGTTTAGAATTGATTAATCTGCTCTTCCTCAACAGTTCAGACCATGCGGTGAAGATGAGCCGCTCACAGACGCTGAAGGCCGGCCTATAGACTGCGGAGGAGGGCCTCATCGTAAGGACTGCCCTGCGGGGAGCTTCTGCCATCACACCGCTAAAGCCGCTCGATGCTGCAGAAAAGGTGACAAAGACTTACATGTATGTAGGGTATAGACTCACTTAATTCAACAGTCAGATCAAATATAATTCAGGATGTTACTTGATCAGCGCTTTTTATAAAATTCTGTAAGCTGTTGATTGTTAGGCAAAAAATGGTGGCCATGCACCATGCTTCCTATCGTCCAAAGACATGACACAGCGGATTGGACGTAAGGAAGCATCATATATGAGATCAGGTCGGACAGCAGAGCCCTTAAAATAGAGTCCCGCTTTTACACTTTAGTTACCAAAGATCCTTATTATATTTGTATGGAACTCTCAGTCCATAAATTATGGCTGAGGACACCTTCTGCCAAATTTTTAAAAGACAGTCTAAAAAATACTACATAAAGTTACTTTTGAACTTGAACGAAGTCGCTGGCATATCTAGTATAGACTATATACATAACAACAGCGCGTCAAAGTACAGCATGTATGTACTGTAAATACATGTATGTACATAGGTAAATCTGTACATGTACAGAGTAGGCGAATATGACAAGTCATAATTAAATCGGAGCCCGTTTGACGGGACCAGCGCTCAGCGAGAATTGAACACTACAATAGTACGCCAAGCAAATACAGACCCATGTTATGTAGTTGTTTGTATAATTTATTTAGAAAGTTGCATTGCTTAAGACAAATATGAGTTGTCTTAATATTTGTATGATCTATTTATAGTGCTCAGTGAAATGCATTACCAATAATGACAGTGCCTCATGTTTGGAGAGCATACATCTTATTATGCAGTTACGTGTAACTTGCCTTTGATATCTATGTAGGTATGTTGATATGACTGGTACTATGCACGCCAAGTCTCTTATTGATATTATTATTGTTTATTATTGTTAACAATAAATTTTATTTACCTTGAATTAATAAGATTAATTTTTAATCTCTGTTATATGTATTTTTAGAAAGAAAATATTAGCTAAGTAGTAATTTAATAGGCTATAATCATTGTGAAGTATTACTTAAGCAGTCAAAGCCTGCATTCACTGTAACTGCAAAGACCTGCGCAGAACTATTAAAATGATATCACGGAAATAACCTTAGACGTTTACCTATAGATAAAGCAGTGGTAGAGAAGAAAGGTTGCCAAGAATCGTGGCACGGTTGCTGCGCGGACGGCGTGACGGCGGCGCGTGGTCCGGGCGGCGCTGGCTGCCCCGCCGTGTGCGGCTGTCACCGGCTCGGCTCCGTCACGGAGCGCTGCGACGAGGCCGGACAGTGCGTCTGCCGGCCCGGCGTCGGCGGCCTCAAGTGCGACCGGTGCGAGCCAGGCTACTGGGGCCTGCCGCGCATCGGGACTGGACATACTGGCTGTATACGTAAGTGGAAATACACCTCTTAAATTTTATTTTGTCTCTCAGTTTCATAGTCATGAAACATAATAATTGGGGAAAATGCTATGTTGTAGCGTGTGGATGCTCAGCTTTCGGTTCAGTTCGGGAAGACTGTGAACAGATGACCGGCCGCTGTGTATGTAAGCCTGGCATACAAGGACAGAAATGCACGGTATGCTCCAACCATGAACACACACTGGGCCCCAACGGATGTTTCGACCGTAAGTATTAAGATGCCAAAAAATAATTTCAAATTAGTTCTTGCGGATGTCTAATTATAAGTATGATCTGCAGCGGAATCTACGCAACTGCCGGCGACCAACTGCGACCACATGACATGTTACTTCGGCGCGCACTGCGTGGTCCGTAGTGGGCTGGCGGCGTGCCAGTGCGGCGCTAGTGAGTGCCCGGCGGCGGACGGCCCGCCGGTCTGTGGCAGTGACGGCCGCACCTACCTGTCCTCCTGCCACCTGCGTACTCACGCCTGTCGCACGCAGGCCGACGTGGTCGCGCAGGCCTTTGGGCCCTGCAGCGAGGAAGCCCCGCACGTGCGCCGAGGTAGCCGCTCCAGTAGATCCAACCGCTCCTCTCTCACACGACAAAATAGCGACCTCCAAAAAAGCACCCCAGTGGAACCCGATAGAACATCGCTCAAAGACTTCGAATACATCAAGCACCAAAGCCCAAATGCACTGCAGTTCACAGACGCTTCTGTAGATACAAGTGACAGCGGCAAGCCCGACAGTCCGGAACCAGAACTAACATGTATTGACATTCTCCCACCGATTGGATATCGCTAGTTGTAAGCTAGTTATTTGTAGAGTTCATTTCGCTGTAGAATACGTCTTAAATTCAGATTTAAAACTCTTCAATTATTATTCGCAGAGAAAATCTACACTCATTCTAGTAGTGTGATAGAGAATAACTTTGAAGGTAATTGCGGTAAATCGAGTCCAAAAGAACAAAGTCAAACGTTAATAGAAGATTCTGAAGAAGAGTTCGACTTTAATGAAGTAGAGGATTATTCCATGTTTGAGGAGCATGTGGAAGAGGAAAAGAACGACATTTACGAACTGCCATTGTTTGATGGTCAGGCAAGGATGACAGCTCGCGCACTGTTCCCCGCCAAACGTTTCGATATTTGGGCAGAGGTGTCTACAGTTTGCAGGAAAGGAGCACTGCTCAGTGCTTCCGGGACGAGGGACCATATTTGGCTCGGATTTGTTGATGACAGGGCAGTATTACGTTGGGACGCCGGTAGCGGACCGTTCGAATTGCATACGGGAAAGGTTAAAACAGAAGGGAAATCTAAGATATCTGCGAGGAGGTATAAGAAAGATGCAGTTCTGAAGCTTGGGTCTTCGGTAGCGAGAGGTTCTTCACACGGGCGCATGACTTCGCTTGATGTCGATCCGTATATCTACATCGGGCATCCTCCGGACAACGTTACAAAGTTAGCGTCATTTCTTATGTTTTTGTTGTTGCCTCTCTCTTTTGTTTCAAGTGTTTCATATGATTTATTGGTTCAGGTTATCAGGTGCGACAGAGATACCTGGCTTCGTGGGTTGCGTTCACCGGTTGCGCGTCAGTGGCCGTGATTTAATTCCTCCTTCTCGAGGTTTGAATATCCAGTCATTCGGATTACAGTCCTGTACCCCTCATAATTTGGCCCGACTTGTATGCCCCTGATTTAGCCAAAAAAAATGCCGCTATGGATTCTTTAACAATATTTTAACTTTTTGTTACAAGTATTCTAGGAACTTCGTATTTACTAACCTACTTAAGTATTTCATAACAGTTAACAAGTTTAATAAATGTTGATATTTTACGTATATGTCTAAAGTAAGTAGATTATCCCTGTATTGTTAAAATGTTTACGTAACTCTAACTGTACTGAAACTCTTACTATGGCTATACCTTGCAATGTGATATTCGTGTAACTTGAATTTCTAAAACCTTCTGATAATGTAACATATTGTTATCTTTAACATATCTAACTCTATGCATTTTATAATAAATTATCTCCTTTTATAATACAGTTATTTGAAATTTTCGTGTCGTATTTATTCACCCTGCCTAGGAATAGTCCCACCTCCGTTTTATCACTAAATGACCCCTAGAAACTACGTGTGCAATTGAGTGCATGTATATTCAAAATCACTAATAAAAAAATACATTTTAGGTCTACAAGTATATTTGAAAACCGAAAAAAATTACCAGACAAATCTTAGGTACTGTAGATTTGTGTGGACCTACATATAGTTTTCATCCCAGACGGCCTAGACAAAACCAATAATGCTTACGCGAGCATTCATAACATTAAAAGCACAAGGCACTGCTATGTTTATAATATAAACGTAACCGGGAAGCACAATCACCAAAATCGTAGACGTATAAAAATAATTAATAAGCCAGTCAATATTACGTCAATTACGACGTAGGAACTATATTATTAAAGCCATAATAGCCGAGTCTCCCCCATTTCGTTGGCGGGCCATTATTTCCTTATCAGTGTTTCACCCCCACTTCCCTTTTATAATCCCTCCTTATCGTTGTCTACTTCATAAAAGCCGGCGTTTCAAAATTTAAAACCATTATTCTGTTGCAAGAACAAGTGGAAGTCGTAAAATATTTTATAAGCTTTTTCATGCGATGATAATAATATAGTTTTTAATGGTTGTTTGATTTTAATCGGTGTGTTGTTCATTTACGGCGTGTCCTGATGTTGATTTTGTTTATTTGTTCGCTTTATTAATAGCTTAGTCATCAAAGGATATAATACTTTCCTGGAAATAGGTTTAATTTGAGTATTGACATTATTACACGTTTATGTTCCGCGCTAGTTCGTTTCAATTACAACTTTTATTATTATTTAGACCGCTTGGTAATATTTGTCTAGGATCAAGCTTGTGTCACTGTCCCTAATAACTTAGTAACCTAATATTTTCGATGATAAGGCGTTTGATAGAAACATAAATAATAAAATTCAAAGGAAAAATATGAGTATAAAATCCTCCGTCAGTCATAACTATGACGTAAAATGTTTTAGTACTACTGCTACATCCCGGTCTCATTTACTGCGAGAGAAAGCCCGTACTCATTCTGATGAGTAATGTTGAGAAAAATACATTTTTAACTCGCAAGTGTTGTCTCCGAGTCATTAAGATTGAGGTGAACCATATGAGCACTCACTTAGGCGGGCGACATTAATTTCGTCATAACAGTCGTTTGCCCAACCGCCTGCGCCGCAGTAATATAGCTAAAAGCCTCTATTCATTATTTCTCGGTTCCCCTCCATCGCTTAAACGTTGTCGTATTGATGTGACTTTCTGCGCGGAATGGGATGATGGAAATTATGATGGCGTTTGAGCTTCAGATTTTGATATTATCTACCGTTAAGCCGCCGTAGTTACTAGTAAGAATGTAATCCGCTACGTAGGTATTCCTTTGGGAATATATTAATAAGATTTTCTTTTGTCATCGGCTTTCTGTATGTAATGCCTTGTATGTAGCTTATGAAGTTATGCCTTCAACTTCTTACACATATTTCTGACGGTTAATAGGCTAGAGGCAGAATATGTGTGTTGTTATAGCTGTCACACAAACTCATTGTAGGCAATTATTAAATTAGTTCCGGGGTTATTACAAGCTCTTATCGGGTCATAACATATGGGCTCTGTCTGTACATTGTTCCGGCTAAGTGCTTATGAAGTATTTGTTAAGAATGACAACAGAATGGATGCCTATTTAGTATCTACCGATGGTATAAAGAAAGGGTCCGGGGTCGAGGGTCGACCGGTTAAAACGGCGTAACAAAAGGGACTTTATAAGTGGTGTTAGTGAAACCTGGAGCTCTTTAGTGATTATATAGGCTTATCTGAGTCTACGCTTTATTATAACACAGACCCGCCAGATTCAGCAAACGGTATTTTTAATTTGATTACGTTTATTTTAATTCTTCGCCCGGTAATGGGAATCTAATTACTTGGGATCGTAAATGCAATTACATTTGCTGATTACGACTTTATATGGCTTTATGTGTGCTTTTAGAGTAATTATTTTCTGCAGATTTCCTCCATTTGATTACATGTGTTCAATGTAGGTGTTCCAATAAATAATTACTTTTTTCAGGTTGTATTTAAAATAATGAAAGCACTCAAAATATTCATAAAGGCCGCAGTTCATAAAAGGTATTCAAAATGCCTGTCTAGCTGGCGCTGGAGCTACATAATGCGTTGTTTATTACATAACGTTTTCATAGGAAGCACCTAGTACACGACATTGTTAGAATTTTCAAACAGGTTAATATCAAGAGCGGCTGAGGAATGTTTAATTACCGCTGTGACATCCTGCGAGCGAGGCGAGGAGACAGTTGGCGCTAGCATAGCTCGCCGCGTGCCTGTGTAGGCTTTTCAACGCATGTCTTATAATACAAGCACGGAACTACAAAGTAACCGAATACTTGTTTGCTAATATCACACGGCGTATTGTTTGATGTTTATGTCAACGACGTGCTCGGAATATATCGGTCGAAATTAACATTTTAGGCCTAAATATATTCATCTGAGTGTACTGATTTAAAAAGCAATAAAAATTCTAAATTCGTACAAAAGCAACAGGTTACGAAGTCGCGGGCAATTTTTCATAAGAGCGCAAAGCGAACGTTCTCATAGATTTCACTCTTGGCGAGGAATTAGCGCGAAAGCCACGACAATTATTTACGACGTTTCCAGTGCGGAATTACAGCCTGCCGCACCACCGCGCCACCGCGGCCTTTTATGTTTATTCACGGGTTATAATTCCCCGGCAGAGAGGATTATTTGAAAACGTAAACGTAGGTGCGCCCATATTTCACACCGCAGCCGCTGTCGGGTGGCAGTTGTGAAAGTAATCACTACAAACATGTCGAAAATTATCCCCTCTGTACGCTTAGATGGGAGAGGTTACGGCGCCCTCATTTGTAATGCACTGACGGAATGCATAATGGAATACGGATTTGTTTCAGGCCAGTCGGTAAGTTCGTTAACTGGCTGGCTTTCGAATGGGTATTGACTCTCCATGTAAAAGGGAACGGATCTTGTAATTGGAATGACATCATAAAGTCAACTTTATTATTGGTCATTAGAAGCCGATGTATACTGTGTTGTGTAATGCGTAAAGTACAAAGCAAATAGAAGGTATTCGTTGTAGTCGTAAATAAGCTTGGCACGGGCATGGGCTATCGGCAATAACAAACGGTGGACTACAGCCCATAACTACATTCCAAATGAGTATTTACAGGAAATGCAAATGATCAAGGTGTCAAATAGCGACCATTAAATTTGGATAACGCAGCTTACGTTTATATTCGCACGTAATCCGGCCGACGTGTAAAATACGGCGCGTCAGTAAATATTAAACTCGGCAATAATTTCGCTTGTGTCAGTGTCATAAATATTGTCCAGAGATTTTCATATTAATTGCAACTCCACTAGAGCACCTCTGGGCATGAATTTTAATTTTATAACCCTTGTTAACATCGACCTTTGTTAAATATCAACCTAATTTGTTGATAATATGCCGTTAAAATTTGCCCGTCACAGTAATATAAAATGTTTAATAGCTTAAGTACTTGATTTCATAGGTCTTCGTACCTTTAAATTACTTGCATTAATTGGAAACGTAGATATAGGTATATATAACGACTCCCACTTTAAGGGGGTCGCAAGCTCAGGACAAGGGTTCGTGGATTACAAAAATGTTTGTCCTACGCAGTGATCGAACCCGCAACACGTCACTCTTTGTGGGCTTTATATGGTTTAAATATTGTCAATCTATCGAATGCTTCTTTTATACCTTACTCACTGGTTATACTGCTAAATGCTGTATCCATAACATACAAGCCATAGCCCATTTTAAACGGATTAAACATTATCCCAAAGTAAAACTGGGTGTCAGAAATCTAATGACTTAACGACATTACTCTAAATTAAGCAACCTCTTAGTAAATACGTTGCCAGTAATTGTCTCTCACAAATTAAATTGCTACTAAGATTTGTTTCGCAATAAAAACGGCAAAGAGCGACCGGCTCTCGAGGGGCAAGAAAACAAATTGATTTTTGATGTCGCCGCCTCGTCCGTGATAATGATTTTCTGCGGTACGTTGCAAGCTGATTGACTGACAAAAACTTTATTTATCGATAAACTTTAATAACCGCCCAATGTAAAAGGATCTTTTACTGAACACTATTATCTGTGATTGATTGAATTAAGTTCATGTTAGCAGATAGTTTAATTATAAATTATTATTTCATCGCGCCTCCGCAATACGCACATTGCCTCCTGTATAATTATGAGTTCCAATTTAATGAGTACATTACATCATTGGCTGTGAACGCGCTGTGGGGTATTTTGTGTAATTTTGTGACTGTCATTGACTTTTCAAAGTGTTAACTCATATTTTATAACTTTAATTGTCGCAGCTGCAGATTCTATAGAACTGAAATATAAGAAAGGATTATAGAACTTCATATGTACCGAGATATACTTATTCTAAGTTATGTTATGGAAACAATATATTATGTTTAAAATACTTTATTTTTATAGAGACGTTTGGTTAACAAATGGACTTTCTATGCAGGCATGGATAGGAAAACATTAGTTCGTTTTCTGGGACGACAAATCAAGATAGTGTCGCGATAAACGTCCCATCCAATCACCTGGTGTCCTATTACCAGGTGCGTGGTGGTATTTACGCCGAACCAATCGGTATGTAAATATGTAGGGTAGGTGAACGTTCTGGAGTGAGTGGGCCGGGGCCCTGCGCGCGCACAGCCTCCGGCGCGCCCTGCGCTCGTGCGCACGTTTATAGCACCGCTTCTAACGTTGCAAATCCTACCGTGAATGCTAGCCTTATCTGATAAATGTGAATCGCACGTCGGGAAATTTACTGTTGACTTATCGGGGACGTTCATCCCGCCAATTGTTTATTTATCATCCGCGATGGCCCTTGGTTCGTTTATACTGTTGATGTTTGCTCTTAAGCTGGTCAACACGGACGTGCAGTTGACGCAGGATGAGCCGCGGCCGCACGCCCGTCAACGTCACGCGATCTCTGCGTGCAACACGAGTGTCACTTACAACAAAGTGTTGCTGAAACACGTCACGCTGCTGTCAAAGTACGTGTTTACGGGTAAAGTGTTCGGTGTGAAAACTGGGTTTAACGGAACGCGGATATACAAAGTGAACATACGTCGGGTATTGAAGGGTGATTTAAATGAGATAGGAGTGTTGGTGAAGTTCGGAACCGCAAAATCGCTCCGGTTCAGCGATGCCACTGTATTCGTGGAGAGTTCTAGTATAACTTGTGCACCTCTACGAGTGCGTACTTACGGTATATTTATTACTGAGAAGCGACGGAACGGAGGCTCATTGTTGCTGAGCTTAGTTATAGAACCTTTGGTGCTGACGTTAAGGAGCATACAAGTAATTGAGGCTGTTGTCAAAGGTAAGATATTTACATTAGTTATGTAAGGACGAATACAACGCTTGCTTTTAAGAGCCACAGTAATTTTAGTTTCCTGAAACAAATATTTTATGAAGCAATTGTATTATGAGTTCTCAAAAATGGTTGTATTACCATTTATACTCACATCTGAAGATTTATTAAGCCGGTTCTAATCCGAAACACACATATATTTCATCCAACTCATAACTTCGACTTTCTTACGTAAATCAGCATCCACTTCAGGCGGTTGTGGTTTTAATAGTAGTGTAAATAAACAAGTAGGCGGCAATTAGTCGCAGGGCGGGGCTAGTGTCAGCGCGGCCCGCGACGCGACCGGCAACTTATTGCTACCTGTTAACGTCCCTGCATTATAAACTCCTCGGGCAAGATTCTTACGATCGTCAAAGCGAGACGGCACAATACTTTCTGCATAGCGTTGTCCTGCTCCCACACCGACAAGACTTTTCCTTTCATATCTCACAGTGCAGACACTGGTCCAGTATCAAGACTCGGTCATCTATACCACCTGCAATTTTTAAGTCAATCAATCTAATTGCTGCATTTTCTCCGTTCTCCCCGTTATAAAATGAAAAGGCTATTCTAGGCCAAATTAATAATTTTGCCTTTTGCCAAAAGGTTTCATTTTTGTGGACCATCGGATAACACCAATTTTATGTTTAGCTGAATCCATTGTTTTGGAAATGACTTTGCGAAGTATATTTAAGTGTAGATAGATAATTTTGAAGGCTGTAAAAACAAGCTTTCCCCTAGAGAAAGGCAGATTGGCCACTGTCCGTGTATAGATTCTATTCATTTGATAGGTCTATTAATATTTTAATAATCCGACGTCTCATAGTTGATGTTTTAATGGTCTCGTCTTTTAGCGATAATATTCATTTAACTACATTGGTAGTACCTACAATATTAAAAGGGCCTGTCACACAAATCTTCATAGATATGTCTAAAATACTCCGTTTCCTCGATTTTAAAACGAAAACTGCAAGTTTACTTTGGAACCTGGTTTTGTTCTAATTTTGATTACGTTCGATTCCAGTTTCCTATAATTCTCGAATTAAGTCCTATTCAATTCAACTGAACGAACCAAAATCGAGGACTGAACTCGCGAATAAGACACTGCCCGAATAAGAGGTAGCAATTGCCGAGCACCAACTCGATCTCAATGTGATTGAAGCCCAACTCGATTCTATCGACAAAGTCTACTGCATCCATACGAATAAATCTCTATATAATTATAACTTCATATAATACCTTACAAATATTAATTGAATGTAAGTATACAGATTTCCGCCCACCTGAGGTCTGGCGTAGGCAGCTGCGATTGTGTATTGTGGTCATTAAAAGGTTAAAGATCTTACTGCCTAGATATATAAACGGCCAGGCAATTGCTTTAGAACAGTTGTGAATGACGCACCCTGCTTGAACTACGTCATTCCTAGTCAAGGATTGTGACAGTTTAAGGATATCTTAGCAAGAATGACGTCATGAATGGCGTTCCTTTTGATAACTCAACCTCTTCTGAGATATCATACCAGCAAAATCCATCACTTACTGGTACCAAAGAGTTTGAATTTGTATTGCATAAGCTCAATCATACGTAAGTCTATCTTGCATTCAGAGGGTTAAGACAATGTTAGATCACAATAAGTCATCGCGTTTATAAACTGTATATGTATGGAAATAAAATTTTGTTTCGACATATCGATCCTGTCATCATCATGCATTCTGCATTCGTGTTTTCTATTGACGATAACGATTGTAGAAATGTCTCTAGCTCGAGGGTCAGACTCTGTAAATGCAAAATAAAAGCTTTCATGTAAAAATAGAAACACCTGAAAAGACTCTAAAGTCAAAGGACTCATTACAGAACAGCAATCAAGCAGCGAACTTTACTTTCCTCAAAATATAACACATCACATCAAAATGTACGATGTTTAGCGAATTTAAACCTAAAGTCAATTTAGTTGAGGACGTAATATTGTTAACTTAAACTACACGAATATTAAATTTACTGGCTGCATGTCTCCACAGAGTTTATGTTTTGAAGTTTCGTTTACCTGCCTGCTGCACTACGAGATATTAAAATTATGAAAACCCCAACTCGACGAAACTTCTGTTAGCAAATAGATGAATTCGACTACCTTGTGCCGCTTGCGCAAACTTTGATACTGCGACACAAGTTACTCTGTATTTGCTTAGTTATTCGGATATTCATATTTCTTAAAGTGGTATTCAGGAAGTAAAGAGTATATCTGTTTTATGTTTCGTGGTTGGGTTCGATGTAATCAGGATGCAAGAGATTAAAAAAGTATTTTGGATACGCCTTATATGTACCTTATGTTTGTGTAATCGTACTTATATTATCAATCAAAAGTATGTGACTGTACGTTTGCTACTTGTTTACTCTCAAACGGTTAGACCTTTTTCGATGAAATTTGGTATGGAACTAGCTGACATCTTATACTAACACCTAGAGTACTTTAATCCAAATGCGTTAAAGGAGTAATGTGTTTGCAGCTATACGGACAGGCGGGCGAAGCCGCGAGCAACAGCTAGTGCTTTAATAAGTTAATCAGTAAAGTAAGGGTATCCGCTTTTATCCTTTCCGCGTCTAATAGTTTTCAGTATAACTTGATGACACCGCCGCCGTCGACACTTTTAACCAAATTTGCAGTATTCCAATCTAAGAATGGCAGAAATACATTACTGTTTTTTAAGTGGTTTCTCAAGTAAGACAATTTTATAGTTACTAGTTGTATAACGTATTTTTGATTAGAAAATTAAATGGCTACTTTAAAACTTTATGGCTGTAGAAGCTGCGAATAGAAATCGTCAGCTGTATGAAGATTTTAATGTCAACTATCTCAAGTAGGTAACTATTTAATAATTTACGTTCCACTAAAGTTGTCTTTAGTTCGTACAGTCAACAGCAAAAGCAGGTGATCAGAATAAGAAAATCATCACTTAAAAAACGATTCCCGCATTAAATTCACGTGTGCACGTGAATTTAATGCGGGAATAAATCTAGAATCAGAAGAAACATTCGTGGATCACATAAATGCTCGAATGTCGAATTCGCGACACGTCGCGCTGAGTAGGTTTGGCGTGTTGACCTAAACGACTAGGCTAAACGTCAGAACTTCTTTTTTCGATTGAATTGGGCTGGCTAATTCAGTTCACATTCTTTTTAATCACGTCGCCGCCACACAGTTTTGACGCGAACTTCTTTCATAAGCTTTGATTTTCTGTTGTGATAAACTACTTTTGCTTTTGCCTGTACTCGTCTTATAAAAGTACAGTCAAAAGCAAAAGTAGTTTATAAAGTGATGTTCAAACACAAAGACAACGTCTTATTTGCTGAGTTATGAAAGCGTGATACGTGGGGGTTTTATGTTCATTCCTGTAATATATTTTCACAGATCGCCTCCGTTATGGTTGTAATAAGAATGCATAAAGTCTGACTGGTGTTTTATGCCGACTCAAATGACTGTCTGATTGCATACTGCGAATCAGTACTGTGATCGAATAGCTTTTTCACATTCCACAACTTTCACGCCACGCCATCTAGTCTCAAACTGGGCAGAGCTTTTATTATGAGTACTGGATAATTGATAAACATACTTATATTTCTAAATTCTTACATATTATAGACAAATTAAACTCGAGCACAGAACAAATAATCGTGCTTATCACACAAACATTTGTCCTGAGAGGGAAGTAAATTTTGTAAAAACTAGTTTTTAAAGAACTGTTCGTCATCCGTGTGGTTTTATGGTGAGACATTAAAACATTTTTGACATGTCACGTTCATGTTCATAAATGGGTTATACAACATTAGTAAGTTAATACCAAGTAGGTAAATGGTTAGTTACAATAGTTATAAATCGCTATAGATGTAAATGGGTTACGCAGAAGAAGCCGTGGGGTTCGGCTAAGGGCTAGGCGCTAGGCTAGTTTAAAATGACGACAACTGCCTTCGACATTATTGCATACCTTTACTTGTAAAATATAAGTTACTGTTAAACTTATGATATTACTTATTATACAATGACCGTATACCCACGCCTGGCCCATACAAGTGGAAAATGGCAAAACTCTTAACGTTACCGAGAATCATCGCTGTAATAAACATATAGTAATTACAATTGATGGTTAATTAAAGCTAATTTCGACGTTAACTGTCCATAACTTTGTATGACGGAATTGCTCACTCAGTGGATGGGGTAAAGTTTAAATACCAACGCCTCCTCGTGTTCGAAAGGTTATAGGTAGGTAGGTAGGTAGGTAGGTAGGTAGGTACTGCAATCGGTCGTTTGTAATATATCTACTCCTACGACACTAACGACTTTCCAAGAACAGCTTATAATTACTTGCCCGTAGTCGAGCGTGTGTGAGCCAAATGATTAACGCTAACAATTTGTTCAAAAACAATATTAACTATGAAAGTAGGGCGTGCACTTTTTATTAGAGATATTGATTTTTAAGCAGCTCTTGTGACTCATAAACGTACGTCATGTTAGTTGATTGATGGTGTCATTCATTTTGCTGTTTTTTTAAAGGAGAGCTTTAAATATCAAACTTCAATAATAGAATTGACCGAATTAGGTATCTAGAAGCAGGTTTAACCTAAAGTCTTTTTAGAGTATCATTCCCAAAGACTAAAAACGAAACCCTTTTGCTGAGACCCCGTTGTCCTTACGTCCATTCGTCACCAGGTTGTACCTTATGTGCCAGCTAGACAGTTATATATTTTTTTTAATTTTAAGAATAATAAAGCGTTGCCATTTAGGACTATTGCAACATAAGGTCGTCAAACATTTTGATCAACTTAAAGCGATTCTCTTTGGTGACAATATAATTAATTAGGTATTAAAACAGGACCCTTATACTAAGTCACGTCTTTCTAAATTTATTCAGGACCACTAAGTGGTAATCAAAATATAAGTGACAAAGTAAAAGTTGAAAGCTTAATGTCTGAAGTTCGCAGGTCGTTAAACTTGATGATCGAGTTCGCCCCAACTCTGACCAACTTCAGATCCCAAAGGAAAACAACGGCAACTATAAACCGGGCAGCCGCATGCCACGAGTCCAGCGGCTACCATTAAATTGAAACACCTTAAGGCTGTATTAAATGAAATCGTCGGACTCTTGATACATAATTAACTCGTACTGGATATCATTAAAGGAGTCACGTGTTCGATTCGACGAATTTATCGGATATAAATCGGTCTTCCATAATTGTTTATGTGGGATTAATTGTTCCGCGTGGGTCGGTTTGCCGACGGCGGCGGGCGGTTCGCTTCTCGTATATCACTAACCCGACGCGCGATTCAATTAAACCGCTAACTGACAGGGGATGGTCAAATGCATAAAATTCATAAACCCTGCATGTTTCTTCTTTTACAAGCAATTTGCATGGCTGCCAGTCATCGTATTATCAGTTATATTTTACTGATTTCACTCACAATCAACGTGATTTGTTGGGTACTGACATTTTTGGAGTGTAAGCATCTCATTTGAAAGTTGAGTTATTAATCAACTGCAACGGCTTCGGCTGAATAATAAATTCCTTTTCTTTATAGCGGATTACTTAACAGTCCATCTTTAAAAGAGGAATAAAGGTCGTAATTTTCGTTTGGGCTTTAGAGTTAATCAGTATACCTGTCGAAAATTGAATTCGCGCAGGTGCAGAACATTTCGAAATAGGTATTCTATGCTGTAATATTTCTTCGAGACAATTCCGCGTCTGACATAACTTTAATGTTGTTATTTGAATGTTTTAAACATTGTATCTATTGAGACGTGGAGCTTTTAGCTCTATTATACAAATTGCAGTCGTAAGCGTGTTAAATTGGTAATCAGTACTGATTGACCTACAATTTTCCAGGCTATGGAATGTATAAGAGACAATTGCAATAGCTCACTTTATTGGTCGTAGTGAGCCCCAGAACGAATTTCTAAGAAGCTAGCAGACTTTATTATAAGTATTTTAATACTCAGTAAAATAAAATGAAACAAGAAAAAAGCTTTGTTCTTTCTTCTCATATCCAAGAATATAAAGTATCTCATATTCTTTAAAGTTAACGAAAAAGAACAATAAATTTCCCGTTGATTCAAAGTCTTAAACAGAACTGGACATATTTATTAATAAGAAAATTACAGAGACCCCAAGAATGAAGACAAATTTGACGAAATTCATCCATTTACAATCTCAGTTTAAATGCGTTTTAAAAGTGTTAAAACCGTTGTACTTTTATCATGTACAAAGAGTTTGGACGTTTCAGACAGTCTCAAACAGCAAGTGTTACCATAGCAACGGGAAAAATACCCCCGCGAAGTTTCAAGCATTGAGCGACAAGGCAGCGCGATTTAACCGCCTGTCGCACTTTGTATGTAAATCCGTCAGATTATACTCTAAGGCGATATAGTCGGCTGAGCGAGTGTAAATAAATCTACCTGGAGGCCTTCCACCACATCGGCTAAGACTACTGTAGAAGCTAGACTTGTGGAAGAGAGAGAGCGCACTACAAGGCAAGTAAAGCTGTTACTCTTCTACAACTGCATCGGTAATACGTTTGCTGCTTTTGTGTGTGTGTGACGTCACTGGTTATGCGCGGCAAAGTCGCCACCCTGAAACCAGTGTTACCTGCGCAGCGACTATTCCTTATTTAAAATTCCTCTTCGAACAAAGTGTATAATGTTTTGGTTTTCACTCTCAAGGGTAAAGTTTTGCCGAGGTTTTCTCTGCTCCAGTTGTTTTGGAGATAAGAAATGTTGACTGTTGCAGTTGTAAAAAAAATAATTCTGATTAGTTGAATAAAACCTTTATGTTTGTATGAACTTTTTGCATTTATATTTTACCGATATTTGTTTAAACAGGTACGCAGTAAGTACGTTTGACAATAACTTGCAGGCCTTATCCTTATTTTTATAAAATGATATTCTTCATAAAATTCAGTTTCTTGTGGTTTGAGATAAAAAAAATACAACTGTCAAGATAAATGATCAAGGTCCTTAGGTGAAGAAATTTATTTGGTGCTCAAAATACATAAATCGCTATACAAATAGAGAGATAAAAACCAGGCTAAACTCTTTAAACTTAACGTTTATAGTTTTTGAACGTGCGAAAATAGCATTACGTACGGCTCCAACGCGCGCCCCTACACAAGCAATCTAAAAATAAATAGCAAAAACTAACATCGTTCGAAATTTTCACAAAATTATGACTTAATATGTGTTTCAATTAAGTGTCGAAGCACGATACTGCGATAGCAAGTTAGCCAGTAACGTTAACGTCTCATCCGGGCGCGGGCGTTAGGGGGACCTGTTAAATCTGGCGCAGATAATAAAGTGGACCGTATTTACGACAAGCTCGTAGCCAAGTTATAGGTCGATTCGATTAGTCCGATACAGAGTTTACTGAACGTGTTTACGGCAGCTGAGCAACTTGTGTATTTAGCTGCCACACGTTCAAACATACTATTTATTTGGTACCTTCTGTTATATTTTTATTTAGATAGGTTATGATTTAATTTTGTTTTTTTGCTTACGTGTTTTGTTTACATTTTCGTGATCGTGCTGCCAGTCGTCACCTTAAGAGCCAAATTGATTTACATTGTAAAACGCTTCACCAATTTGTTAAGCATTGAAAATTGGTTTATATGTATGCTAATATGCTTTATAGTTTTAGCACGTTATACATACCTGATGTATCACGGAGTTACATGATTACTTAAGTCCTTAGTCTAACGATGCGTGCATGTGTACGATCTTTTATGAGTGTGTAGGCGGTAGTTGCTTGGAGGCTACGTCCATGTGATATCGAAGGCGTTAGGTCCTATAAGATGAGCCTTAAAATACAAATGTTAAAAATAAAAGTATCTGTATCATTTGGTTCACTCATTTATTGCTAACATCTTCGAAAATTGGTCTTTGGATGTTTACCGTGTAATTCACTGATTCTCGGTAGTCCTTCGACTGACCTTTGCAAACAGCATAAGTAGGGTTTGGTTATTCGCAATTAATACGTTGTCTTGGTACAGCATTGTTGTTGGCATTGTCCTAAAACAACATTTTGAATATTTGGTCTGTGCAGGGAGCTGTGATATCACGTCTCTCGCCTACTGCCTTATTATGCAAACTGTACGACATTTGCGGTGTTGAGTCGCGGAGAAAATGTACCTTTACTGACTGTAAAAAAGACTATTCCAATAAGTGTTCGTACTTACAGACCACCCGCATTGTTTGTCATATTTATCTTGTACCCTCTTCTTTATATTGGATGTGAGTCGAAGCTTTTCTGTTTACACGGCTTATTCCGCTCTATCATTACTTATTTAGAAGAGATTTGTTTTGTTAACATTTGTTATTTCAATTTATAGTGTAAATTATGTTATGGCAAATAGTTCTGTTGTTGTTGTACGTGTTGAACATTTGCGCTACTTACGACTTGAGAGTAAATTTCTATACTTATTGTGACTGCCATGTATGACAAAATTGTGTCTCCTACGCTGCCTATAAATGTCAGATTATATTGCCGCAAAATCTCCAAATACATTTCCATATTAAAGACAAACTCGCAATTTCGAAACTTGGTTTTAAAGTTATTGATACTGAAAACTAGCTGTGTCACTGTTTACGAATTTGACGGTTTACTTGTAGGCGTTTTCGAAACTATCCAACTACTATAAGACTCAATAGAAAACGTAATAATCCTTATCGCGGCGACAATGTCCCGTCGACCTTCGATCTAATTACTAACTACAGTAACTACCCTACTAAAGCCAATAAAAAGTATTATTAGAGTAGTGTAAGCGAGAAGCCACTTTACGCCGCGTAGCACGCTTCCACAAAAACAAGAATATCATTTTAAGGCTTTCCACGAATACCATTTTCTTCACAATTGTGTCCGTGTGCAAACAAATTAATTTAACAAAAGTTTTAAAAAAATTCGTCTGCTAATGCATGTGTTATGATTGTTTAGGCTCCTGTTTATTTTCCTGTCCGAATCTCGTGTATAAATACAACCCGTTGTTCCTGTAGTTCGTTTACAATGCTCAGTGGAATTGTCTCCAGTAAACATTGCTCGCTGTTACTAAATGTTAACCGGTACGGATTTGTTAACTTGTTTCATGAGTTTTCCCTTTATTTATTGTATGATGCAAAATATGTATGAGAGCGGTTTTGTACTTATGTAGATACGAAAGTTTTAGCGTTACACGGTAGCGGGAAAAACGGGTCCTTATATTGGGCTAGGGGTGTGTTGTATGTCGGTCATCCACTAGGCCATATCTCATGTACTTTTACAGCTAGAGAAGAGTTGGATTTTTTCACAGATCATGTATCTCGATTGTCGTTATTATAACAACAAATAATGAACCTAGGATGGAACAATTTATTTTACAAATTTGCTAATTTATTTACACTTTTATACATTACATTAATGTACAATGGCGGACTTAATGCCTGAGGCATTCTCTACCAGTCAACCATAGGGTGATGCAGAGACATCAAGAGGTAGGTGTGCCTATAAATAGAAGTCGTAATATATGTATCCAAATTAAACATACATAGTGTGCAATATGTAGACTTACTTATTTACATACTAAGGAAATCTTCTCCATAAAAATGACATATTGGAAAAGCACAACTAGAAACATACTAACGTCCTAGAAGAGCCTGAAAAATGCCTACCCGAGATTAAAACTTTTTATTTTGATTTGATTTAGAACGTCAGGTGTGAGTTATACTCAACATCAATAATGCGTTCGGCATGTAGCCGAACCTGAAACGAGGCAAGAGTTCATTAGTTTCTTAATTTAATAAGTTAGTTTCGAAGCAGGCGTCGGCTTCGTGCACGCATAAATTGAAATCAGCAACTGTTATGGCTTTCATTAAAACCTTTTATGATACGGTAGCAGTTCTCATTTCGCCTGCTCCATGCGCGCATGTTAAATTATTATAATTTTAATGATACCTACGTACGTATATGCAAAGTATGTAGGTTCAGTAAGCACTTTCAGTTGAATGAAATTTTATTTTATCATTTTATAGTAACGCGGGAATAATCGCATCCAACTCTTTATTAAGTTGAATAATGCATATTGCAGCTTCATTTTATATTATTAATAACGAGGGTGGTGTATTCAATTTTTCGTTTAAAAGGTAAAGGTAATTTGGTTACCACACCGTTATGGATTCAATTAAGAAATATTATTTCAAAATTATTTTACACTGCTGTATATTGAGTGAAAAATATCCAAACTTTCTTTAGTGGTCATATTTCAATCGGTATTTCAAAGGGGCAAAGCAAACGCATGGGTTCAGATGACTTAATACTAAATAATAAGAGCTTAAATTATCTTAAACGGCACAATTAAGATTACATCGTCGAAAGTGGTCGTAATGTCATTGCCGGCAGCCCATTTACAAGACAGGGGCAAGTAACCAGCTAGTATCAGTTTTATTGGCTTTATTTATATCAACATGTGTGCTCTGCGGCTAATAACGAGTCTTATTCGAAAGGATGAATCACGACGCCGGGTACTGAACGAAAGGTATGCGATCGAGTAATTTAAGTAACGTAAGCCCGAATATTTATAACTCAATATCTTAATACTTTTTTCTGGTTGTTAGGAATTTTTATATGCATTTTAACATCTTAACATAATTATTTGTAGAAACACTTAAAGTTGAAGTCTTTTTAAATTTTCTTTAAAAAAAGTTGATTACGCAAAATTAGGCTAATGAAATCTTCATAAATTCTTGCTCTTTTTAAATGACTCCCGCATTAAGAATTTTAATCCTTGTGTCGTAGAGAGTTCCACAAATATTCAATTCACATGTGTAAAGACACCAGACTTAAGACAAGCATTCGTGGCTTACAAAAAATGTTTGTCCTATGCGGGACACACCGCACTATTATAAACATCAATATTATAAACATTAACATTTATTTCCTGATATAATTCTATCTATTTCCTACATAAACAAATCCTTACATCTAATGTAACTCGATTTCCCGATGTTTACTAACTTCGTCCTCAGGGTTGTGGTAAGCGTGCGTGACGCATTTATTATTTAGAATATCCACCTATTTACTTATTGTCCAGCTAACGAGAACTTCGCGTGTTGGACGATGGATGCTCTATATCTACATCTACATCTACAATCCGTCTCATCTTGTCTTAAGGGAATGTAGAACGGGTGTTGTGTTGATATTCTTACTACGACTGTTTTGTTGTAAAACCTCTTTGGATGTCTAATGGCTAGTCTTATTACTTAAAGTAAGGTAGTAAGTAGGCTTGCAGAATACTATTCGGTTAGTCAAGTGATATTTTGACAATATTAAGGATCAATTAAGAATGATGAAATGTTTGAAAGTTACATATTTGAAACGAAAAAAATAAATATTGTTCAATTACATTTGAGATATGGCTCGTGGCTAAGCTATAACCGCATAAGTGAAACGATCACAGGTTAAGCTATGCTTGACGCGGTTGGTCCGTAGATGGGTGACCATCTTTGTCATAACGAGTTCCTCCGTGTTTCGGAAGGCACGTTAAATTGTGGTTCCCGGCTGTTATTCTTACATCTTTGACAGTCGTCACAGGTAGTCAGAAGCTTGAAAGTCTGACAACCAGTCTAACCAAGGGGTATCGTGTTGCCCAGGTGACTGGGTTGAGGAGGTCAGATAGGCAGTCGCTCCTTGTAAAACACTGGTACTTAGCTGAAACCGGTTAGACTGGTAGCCGACCCCAACATAGTTGGGAAAAGGCTAGGCCAATGATATGCTAGCGTGTAGATATGTAACTCGGCTACAAGGGC
The DNA here is from genome assembly GCF_003590095.1 of Trichoplusia ni. Classification (NCBI taxonomy): domain Eukaryota; kingdom Metazoa; phylum Arthropoda; class Insecta; order Lepidoptera; family Noctuidae; genus Trichoplusia; species Trichoplusia ni. The sequence continues at coordinate 15,254,037 of NC_039485.1, forward strand.
TGATAGTTTGAAGTATAAATATTTTTCGTTCAATTAAATAAGACTAAAATAAATTCTACAGGGCGTCTTAAAGCACTTTGTTCAGACAGCTCTCAAATACTAATGGTTTTCTATTATAAAACAGATTTCTGATTATTTTTGATTGATACACAAACAGCTTTGTTTTAATGGACACCGTTGTCCTTTTGTATTTTTATAAACAATGTAAATGTGTTGAGTTCGAATTGGCCATTACCTACTGCTTTACCTTCCCCTTTAATTAATAAATATTAGACACATTATAGGCACATTTTGTTCCATGACCGTCTGCTAGTTTTATGAATTTTATAAACCGTTACTATTACCGTTTTTATTGATCCGTAGTATCTAGGAATAGACTTTCGCTTGACATCACTTATCTGTAAATTGTACACAGAAGTGACGTCACATATAAGTTTTCGTAATGAGCCTCCTCTCCTAAACTTTAAATCATTTCTTTGTCATTTATATTGCTCAGATAAATGCAAAAATGCGTTTGAAAGATATTTTGATCACCTATTTAATGGACTAAAAAGATTTTTCATCATCATCCCTATTTTCACAATGTAGATTGCATTTGCTTCTGACTAACTGAATCGTACAATAGACGAATGAAAAGTTTCCATTTTAGATTTTTATTTGTCTATCGAACAAGGCAGTACAAACTTTAGGTGTACAGTTAGAAACATACTCGTATATCATCAGTTTTTAAGTGAACGAATCGAATGCATCCATTTGACCAAAGAGTTATCAATCAGTTGCAACGTACTGCGTTTTTTTCGAAATTTTTCATTATACTTCCCCGTTCGTTTGTATTTCTTCTTTGTTTTGAAGTTGAACCGATGCCGATGGGCCGTAAGCACGATATGCTGGCTGTTTCATGGCTGGCCTATTGTTATTGCATATTGCAAAACTAAAGTTCTTGACCGCAACTATCTGTTCGTGTGATGTATGGTATCTTGTCCTATATTTTTTGTAGTATTTTTGTGGGTTCGGGTTGATATTGACAAAAATATTACATTTTAATTTGTTGACAAAATATGTCATGTATGGAAATTAAAATTTTACAGTGTACTTATTAATCTTATTTCGATTAATGTAATTAGATTGTTTGAACGGTAGTAGTAGCTAATACTTTTAGTCGTTTTTATACTATTCGTTATAAATATTATTTAAATATAACTAAAACTTAGATACTTTCTTTAAAAGTAAACAATATACGCTCATTTATTTCAAGGGAACTGGGATAGGCTCCAGCCATGATGGTGTTAAATGCTTGTTCAAAAGCAATATTTTACTGGGCTCACTAGTGTCCTAAAGGATTATTGCAAATATCTCGCTACGAGCCTCGTTTTGTTTGCCTCTGATTAAAAATGTTTTTTACGCGTTTCCGAACGCTTTTTTGTTTCGGTGTTGTTGGTGTTTATTAAACTGTGCGATGGAATCGTGGTAATCTGCAGTTTTGACGCTGTTATGATTGATTAGATAACATGGATTTGATTGTTTTAATACTAAATGCCAGGTCAGATAAAAATTCAAACCTTTTATTTAACTATAAAAATATTTATTAGTGAAAATTGCTTGCATATTTGATCGTTTCGTGTTAAATTAATAACAAGATTGCACGTTACTCTCATTAGAATGTATTGTTAATTGTGACAAGTTTTAGGTGACAACTAATTTGAAACGCATATAAAATGAAATATACAATACGCAAAACTCAAATTACTCTACTAACTATTTTTAGCCTACTACCAAGTACACCTACAGAATGGGCTCTTCCATCTAAGACTTCAAAATTAGATCCAATTTTCTTTTAAGGACCGCAATATAAACCAGCCGATAGCACTGAAGTAGTCATAATGAAGTCCGTTTGATTCCAATTTATTATAACTTTTATGTCTCACAATCTAATTCGTATCGGATTAAGTCGCACAATACTGCTTAATTGTAGGTACGAGTATTACGTAAAAGGAACGAAGAATACGGCTCGGGGTTATTGTTGAATTTCACTTTTATGGGACTGGCAAACGAGCGTCTATTGTGCGAGAGATATCGATTTAACACTGCAATATTTTATACGAAAACAGTGAAAGGCGATTGCGATATTCACTCCATATATCTCGTGTTTTTTGTCACTTTAACCTACATCTTTATGACCCACGAAGTTATTTAAATTATAGATAGTTTAATCTCAGTTGGATCGTTATACGTTTAAGCTCTGTGACTACAGCTTAATATCCTCGTGAAACTTGCATAAGCAACTTGTCGGGTATCTCGTCCCGCACAACAATTGGGTCTAGAGTTAGACACGCCACCATCGCCGGCGCTGTGCTTGTTAATCTGTAGCGACATAAATCCGCTTCGCCCAATCTAGGCCACCTACTTACTTTGAATAAATTCTGGTAACGATCCCATTGACATTGTCGGCACGGCAGCCGATGTTGTCGCGTCTGGAACATGCAAATGAAGACTTGACGCCGACACCGGGATGTTTATGAGCAGCAGTGGGGAGCGAGGCCCAGATGTTAACACTAGTGTCGTGTTATCGCCCTCGCCACCGTCTTAAACACGTTTTACGTAACGCCGAGCACTCGATAGCTATCTACATAAATTTGCGGTTATTTGTAGTCTCATAACGGTGTAATTTGCGGGAACAACGTCCCAAGTGCTTCCATTCGCTTGATGTTGTATTCCGGCAATATAATCAAGGGTTTAACCGAGGTGAACGCCGCTGATGCCGCCGTCTATAAAACGATTTTTGATAAGTGTAGCGGCGTTAATAAGATTCTTTTCTTGGAATATAAATTGGTCGATGATCGACAAAGTAGCGTTCCATGATCTACATTTTGTTGCAAACCAGTTTGTGGCACTTTACTCAATCATCGTACCTAATTGACATGTGGGCGCTAAAGTCATTGTGTTGCTCGAGATAGTTTCTACTTTACGAGATGAAATCGCTAGGCGAGATAATGCCGTTATCGTAGGATTACTTGCGTAGTACATAATTATAGTTGAGCGGGTGGCAACCATTTGCCTTTGTCTAAAGTGTAATTAAACCGAGCGGAGCGTAATGCCCACGCGCACCATTAGCTCGGCAGATTCCCTGCACCCCGTGCCGGGTCCCCCTTTTTCCCCTCCATCCATTTCGCCGTGAAATAAGTGACAGCGGCGAGCAATTTATCTCATTGATCCCTTTGCATACGTCTCAGTCAATGCGCGCGCCGGCGACGCCAGCGGCAGGGCCCGCCTCGAATGGATTTACGGGATTTCATACCAACAGAATAAGGGGGATGTGGGACCGTTTATGCTGAATTACTTATACATTTTTGTAGTACTATCTGATCTCCCTTTTTAAGTGGAATTTATTTAAGAATGGAGATATTGTCCCATATTAAATCGATAGCTTTTGTAAGACACTTTCACTTTGAAAAGTTTATGAGGTTTAACTGGTGTTTTGTAACGAAAAAGCTTTGATTAGGAATCATTCGTTCTTAATTCAAATATTAAAACCACAACTCTAGAAAGGCTGGAAAAGGCGATCTTCATATGTCATGGGCCGGTTATTAATTAATGTAGACTTGAAGCAAAGTACAAATTTTATTGATGACACGATAGCAGTTTCCTATAATTTAATAGATAAGAGCTAAATCAATCATTATAACACGAAGTGCTTACTTTCTCCCGCGTCAACAGTTTTACAAAGCGATTGATTTTATCGTTCACTCCGGCCAAGTAATGGGGGCTTAATGAATTTGTTCGCTTACATTGATGTAATGTGCCGTAAAGTAAATAAGTTCGCATGTGCCTCGGTTGTTTTACTTGGACGCTATTAAAACACCGAGAGTCCAGCGTCCAATGTCGCGTACAGACTACACTAAGTCAAGGTAATGAATAGTGTTGTAAAACAGCTTTCGATTGCCGTTTTTCTTTTTAGAACTCTCATTCTTTTAAGTTTGAAAAAACATTAAACCAAATAAAGAGGTGTAATTAGCATGTTTAATGACGGTAGTAAAGTTTTATTATGAGTTAATAATCATGTCAGAAGGCGAGACTTTGTTACACATGTAACACGAACATTGCCATTAAACGTCATTGCAACATTTAATTTATGCATTTTTGACGACGTTTTTATGCATTTGTGATAACTTTAATCCAGCCTCTTAATTAGATACTTTATGACCGATATTTGCTTCGCTTCTCGATATTGGTGCAGAACGAGTTTTCATTGCAGAAATGGATTGCTGAATAAAAAGTCCTCTTTGGTATGAATGGTATGATTAAAACTCCCAGATGATACCTGCCTCTCTTAGCAAGTGTCAAACTTCATCATCGTTAACGCCAATAGAGAATGGCGAAATTAATGAATGATATGAATGTATGGAAATGATATTTAGTTTTGAGAAATTAAGACTTTTAACTTTTATCTCTCATTAAATACATATTATTGTCTATCAATCTATCAATCTATCAATGCTAACAAAAGTCGAAGTAACAGCAAGAAGGTCACTCCATAAAAATGTTAAGGACTCGAGATTTACAAGTAACTTGCCGATATGACAAAAACAGACAATAACTAATGAAGTTACGAATAAAAAAAACCACTGAAATGAGTCGGTGCCTAATTTATTTGCAGTTAGCAAGACGGTCGCCATGGATCATTAAAAAATGCAGCTCAGTCCGACTTTAATTAACATAATTGAAAAATTAAACCACAAAGTATTCAAGCAAAAAAATGTTTAATAATTTTCACGGAACAACAATAAAATTAACGATGCAATTGAAACAACGAGAGGCTCAACTGACAAGCTTTTAGGATTGTACGGTTAGTAACGACATTGAGGGCTTCGCACAAATGGTGTCAGTACTATTTACATTCTGTGCAAAACAGCTAAAGAAATTTGGATAAAATATTTAAGTCAAATTTATGACCGTACCAATCATTACTAACCTAACTTTTAATTTGTAATATTTACAGCGGCAACTCAATACATTTTTAAAAACTTCAACTGTCTAACTATCACGGATCATGAGACAAACGGACGGCCGTTTGTCTGCTTGAGCCGTTGACACATAGCGGAGTCTTAGTATTAGGGTGCACCCTAGAGTTTCACCATTGAAATACCGAAGGAAATGTCAGTCTACAGAACATTGTTGTAAGACGTTTAGTCGAGTTTTGTATGGCACTAAGAAAAACTGCGAATGACAATCGATTGTGGTTAAGAATCTTTTAAAATCAAAGCATTCACGGCCTTTCATTGCTGGCTGTACATAAAGAATAAATTTAAACCAGATTGAAGTCTAAACGCTGAACCCACGTAAGCCTGGATAGCGGTATGAAGAAAAAATATGGCTTCTAAAGCTCTCCGTTGTAAATTTGTTGCTGGTATCAACAGTTCTCTTACAGAGATATCAGAGGGTCTACAACACCCATTAAAGTTATACCATTGTAGTTGTGGGAGAGTGACAGCGCTATACACCGTGTAGAACGTCATCTCTTTCCCACTTTAAGAGGTGGTGCTAGCGTCTCAGCTTTATCATAGGTAACGTTGAGCTTTGTTGGTGATTTATACTATCGAGTTTCTTGATCGCTTTGTCGACTTAATGTTACTTACGACTAACGGCCGCTTTCTATATTCGATCTCAATCCCTAATTTACGGATCGAGATTGACATTTGAATCCATTTTCAACTTTTAGTGTTTCTATAACCGATCCATGGATCGTTTTCTCGATCTTTTTCTTCAATCTATCTTTGGGAGGGCGGATCGAGATTTTAGATTGGTATTTATATGAAAGTGACAGTTATGCGTTTTCTATAACCGATCTCTGGTTTTGACAAATCGATTTTCGACGTTTTTGATCTATAATCGCGATCCCCAAATTTTTACGGATTGTACTGAGAAATCTGTGAAAATGGAAATATTTTCAAGTGATAGTGATAGCGATCTTGAAGTATTAGCTCAGCTATCGGACTGGGATAGTAGTGACAGCGAAGACGAACAAAATCTGTCCTCAAAATTTGTAATTGTGATTGTGATGTATCGAGTGGCTGTTTTTTTTTCTGTACTTTACTTGTAAACGGGGGTCAAGGATTTAAGCTGAAGACCAGCGCTCAGTAATTCTTTTGGATTGCTAAGCATAAGCTGACGCTTAAACTTTTTTTCTTTCGGTTTTATAGTTTTTGTGTACTAAGTACACTTTTACCAATATCTGTAATACTGGAATCAATAGATAACGATTATAATATTCTCGTTTTGATTTATTTATTTAAAACCATGAAGTATCATTACAGGGTTTACCCTAATGCGACAACTTAGAACTTAAACTAAACAAAAATTGCAACACATTACATTATTAAAAACACATAAACACGTCAGTCTGATTTTGAAGAAGTTGGTGGTGTGGAGAGCTCTTTTAAGAGGTGTTTTGGCGAGCAAATTTGTTCTCGCTGTAGGTGCGGGCTTCGCCGCTGCCACACGAAGCGGTCCGGTACACACGCTCAAGCGCTGCAATACTTCCGGGTGATTCTCCACTCCACGAAGCACCTTCACCAAGAAGACGACCAGTGCAAACTCCCGTCTCATATACAGTTGATCATTGCCAACCATGCTCAGAACAAACAGAGTGGGATCCATGAGTAGGTAGAACGGATACACCCCATACAGTTTCTTGTACAGATGGCGCGTGAACTTATTCTGAACGCGTTCGAATATTGCCGCTGTATTCTATTCTATAACTGAGACAACGGAAAAACAAACAACAAATAAACTTGCGATTTTAAAATATATTATGTTAATGTCAAACTGACTGACAACTTTTGGATTGACTGACGTTCCGTTGCTGGTCAATAAACGTTTATTGTCGTTTATGCTTTTTCTAATCTTGAGGTAGAATTATAGAATTTTACCGCTACGACTTCCCAATCATTTATTTTTGTATTTTGTGCACTTTCTAGTGATTATACATTAAATAGATAAGCTTTAAGAAAAAAGTCACCATTTTACTCATTAATAATCGCTGAAGTACTTTTTCTGCACATGCGTAAAACAAAACGTTTAGCAGGGCGATCTATCCGTTTTTTTTCGATGGATTTCGAGACGAGATCGATTAATGAAATGCAGATTCAAGCTCAATCGAGGGATTGAGTAAAATCTGGATTGATCGGAATCTTAGATTCCGGATCGAATATAGAAAGCGGCCGTAAAACATACAAATTGAACGAATGTTAAATGTAGTTGTCTGTCTTGTGTTCAGATAATTTGTACCGCTGTTAGTTAATTTGAACAATTAAGTTACACGAACAAGATGTTTATTTATGCGTCTATCGCGTACGTTTGACTTGTGTTAGTACATTTGTGTAAGAAATAAGTTGTTTATCTTTGTGTGTTTGTAATGAAGTTCTGTAGAACCGTGGCTATGTTTTAAATACCACTTTTCGGCTTGGGAATTTGGTTGAAGTACTGAGTAGTTGCTAGATCGTAGTTTAACTTGTTTTATGACATATTTTTTGTCAGAAAGTAATTTAAGTCTTGCTTATATCGAGAAAATAATCATTAAAACAGAATAAACATCATAATAGCCCATTACGTCTCATCTCTAATGATGTCAAGTAATCTCTTCACATATTAGCTTTTAACGTATTTCATACCTGTCTAAATATAGACAGGTTATTAATTGAAATCATGGCATCGGATACATCAATTACTGTACAAGGAATAGCGATGTCAATTCAATTAGCTGTGATTCGATTAAGATGCAATTGTTATGCAAATATGTGTACGGATACTTCATTGTCTATTTGTTTGTTGAGTGGGTCCCAGTTGGATGCTAATTAATGGAATCTATATTCGGCCGGGACGAATGCCTGCAGTCTTGCTTGACTCACAATGGGATTGATCGAGGCTTCTGCCCGCCCAAGGGTCTATTATTTCTCCCATTGCCTCCCTGTAGCGCCTTTGATTTCCATGCATTCTCACTGAAATATAGTTACAGGGATTTTTCCGCATGGTTACGCATTTGCACGAATATTGTTGTCGTATATTGTTTTGCTGTTTTAGTCAAATATGATGTCTGTTCCAGTGTTAGTTCAGTCATTAGGTAGTCGGATTTTTTTTTAATCTTGGCATCCCCTTTTTTGTCATGTGTGTCGAATATATCTAATAATCACTGTATTTCGAATAATGTACCACATAAGAATATGTTGTACCTTTGATAATAGTTTGTGATATCAAAAAGCTAAATGAAGAATTCTTATGTGTAAGTTTCTTCAACTCTGAAAACGTATTTTTTAAATTAACAGACTTGATAATACTTGTGCCTATGCTCGCAACGTTAGAAAGTTGTAAATATAAAGATGGATGATAACATTACTCCGAATGTTCACAACTCATGACAAGTATAATACATCAGAAAAGATACCCATACATCGCGGGACGATACTGGCCTAGTATAAACAGCAACAGATTTATGATAACTCCAAATCATTTCCATGTATATTCAAATGACGCAGTAGACGCCAACCCTAGTTTTGGGGCACTTTCCATCCATTACCGCCCACATTAGGCGGGTAGTCAATATCTCAGTTTCTCAGTGCGGTATGCAATATCGTAGTAGGTGCCGTCCGTCGGGGATCGCTCGCATATCTGCCATCGAAGCCTCTCCGTGTAGGCATGCTCAGCTCTTGTTCGAACGCTGTTGTCTATAAATCCATGTTCGTAAATACCTCACGGCGGGGATTTGAGGTTCGGCTAAGAACTTTGTTATTGAAGCTGCACATATAAGGCGATTGAAATATTTTGATGGATATTTTTTAAAAATTTTACTTTGGTTCCTTACATTGATTCGTTTGAGTCGAATTTGTTGCTAAGTAACTACATCTTATGTTTGGCCATTTCGGGAATCAAATCTGTAACAAGCAGCGCAACGGTTCAGGTACGAAGTAAACTGGTACAATAAACAAAACAAAATATACCATATTCCACTTTTGAATTGTTTGTAAAAACATCCGCCATTATAATTCCATTTTGTTAACATATTAACATTCTTTTCATTCCTGGAGTATTCGTTTCAGCCAGTGTAGCGAGTAGGCAAGACCGTTATAGCGAAATTAAATTCATTTATGAGTGCCAGTAAGCCGTATACAGAAACCTCAAAAGCCGTATTACGATGTCACATACGTTTTATACATACGTACGAGACAGGATTACTGTAATTGCATTCGATGCGGTTATCATCATGCGATGCTACGCTTTGATTTTATTAATTTAATTAAAATATATTTTTAATTTGATTATTACGATTCCGTTGTATTGAAAATGGCGTGCCATAATTGGTGTCGCGATTTTAATGAATACGAAATTAATTTCAGTATGATATTTTAAATGATCTTCTTTAATAGTGTATGGTTATAATTTTAAGTAGGTATATTAATTGACATGAAATGCATTAATTAGCATGAAGCGATGTTCAGCGTATTTTATTATTACGTAATGTGATGCTGGTTGAGTATGATTTACATTTGACTCTTTTTACGAGAGCGCCATAAAAAGCATAAAAGTAACGTCTTACTTTTGTTCGGCAAATCTTACAACACAATGGTTCAATAGACACGTTACAACCACAAATCATTCTTAATAAAAACATAAACACATCATTCCGGTTGCCCAAAAGAAGGTTCGGTTTTCGTAACCTTAACAGTTACGGGCGAGCCGATGAATAAGAGTGGTCGAAATTATGGTATTGTATTTCTTCGGAACGGGTCGGTAATAGGCATAAATATTGATATCAGGAATCTATTGGTGGCGGGCACATTGTCTGAACACCTGCCGGTCGCGTATCGCCGTAGTGAGCAATACCCGCGGGCAACCCCGCATAAATATCCATGATGTTTCAATTTATATTCATGATATTAGTAAGTCAGACGGAATGTACGTCACATTTGATTCCCTTTGTTGGTAAAGTAAATATGGATCTATGAAAGTATTCGTGCACCTTTGTCGCATGGACTTGCATGATCTACGGGTACGGGTAAAAAAGTTATTCATAAACATGAAAGTGAATGACATCTTCTTTCGGTTTCGCGTTAGGGTTTATTTTACCCTTTTGATTTTAATAGGTTTTAAGTTTTTTTTGTTTTCATTGTGTATTATTCAAACATCCGTAAGGTGTTATTCAAAATGAGGTTTAGTGTTAATATTCTCTTTTTTGTACTCTTCTGCCTAAAAAATCTACTGAGATTGGCTACTACCTAACATTTTCTACATTAACTGATCGACCGATCGACCGTTTATTAGAAAAATAAACATGTTCAAGAGCAAAATGTACTTTTATAGTAATTTGTTAAACCATAGCGCGATCGATGGCATTGACGTCGAATTAGATCGCGCTATGGTTTCGTTACATGAGTTGACATATGTATTTTGAAGCATTTTCATTATATGACTCTCTCGCAGACCAAACAGTGTTGTTTTAATTTATCAGTGCAGTTCTTCAGCTCGGTGCTTAACAAAACAAAAGTGATACGGAATGGCAAATAAATAATTTTGTGTGCAGTAAAACTTTGCTAAAAAACTGATATTTCAATTTATTTCATTTTCATAGATCAAATCCTACACCTAGCAGACACGAAGCCGCTATCACATTTCTGATCAATGTCAAAGAGCCAGTATCCCTTTAGTAAAACAATGTCAGACAGATATGACTAGAGGGCTTCCTATTGTGTTCGAAACTCCAATACTGGTATCAAAAGTTAATTAAAACCAACTACAGCTGAAGCAGAGCAGCGTCGTGTGAAACTAAATGTTATTAGTAAGTTCTAAACATTTCTAATGCCTCGGGAACAGCGCTGCCGTCATGTTGAGCATGAATTACTACCGTTATCGAGAGCGAACCATTCGCCGGTGACTCCGAAGCTTATCTTAATATTACGACCCCGGAGGATAACGTAACACCATTCTTAAAGTCAACATTTTGTAATAACATTTATTATAATATACCGTTGTATGTGCCGTAAATAACTCAGAGTAATGATTGGAATAAATATTTAGACGGTAGCGCTGTGTGATATCCGGTGAAGAAGCCCGAAGGTGTCGCCTTAGATTTACAGATAGCTTGGGTTTACTATTGCTTGAAGCAAAACTTGTAGTTATAGAAGACAGACGGCTCTACGCCATGTAGTACACTCTCCCTCAACCACAACGACAATAGAAAGAAAAAAATTAATGTAACACACAGACATTCACAATATAGTGATACGTAAAACAGGAACTGTGGGACAAAGATCAGACTTTGTTAGCCATAGACCGGGATAAATGGTGGGAGGGAGGGGGCAGGGAGGCTAAATAATTAAATGAGGAAAACACATTAAGATTTATACCATATTGGTAATAACAACAAATACCTGCATAATCAATAAAACAATAATTGCTAAAACCGTAAAACTTATAACCCAACTAAAATAATATTTTGATTACCTACAAACACTATCGGATGCTATCAAACATTGATGACGTTTATCGCATTTGTAACAGTACAGCGATGCCAAATGGTCTAAATGTAAGGTCATACATAATCTGCTGGGCTATCGGCGCGGTGTATCGACGCGTCATTATTCCTTTATTCGTTCTGATATACTGATGTTTTATGCAATTTTTGTTCCCAATCCGACATCAATATTTTAAGCCCGTCCAGTTCATGCATATTACGAACTGCGCACTAGATTATTGTGAGAATAAAAATCATTTTTATTGTGAAAATATTGTAATCTAGGTCTTTTTTTGTAGTTTGAAAATTGATACCTACCGGAACGAGCAATTCGATGCGTTGTTGGGCAAGAACTAGATATAAAAACCTTCAGATTTATGACTTCTATTTTTAAATTGGATTAGAATAGAGTTCTTTATTATACAGAATGTGATCGCAGCGTTTAGTAAGTAATTTCCGTGATAAAGGAGAGCCGCGTCACATAAATATAACATTTTAGATTGCATAATTTTGGTTTCCATATGTGTGAAAAAACATTTTCTCAATAATTATGTGACGTGCATCAAATATTGGTTATAAACTGTCCGATTTATGAACTTTCGTAGACAGTCGCCTACGAGAATCGTAGCCGCTATCATTGTCAAATTATTTAATGTTTATGTAGCGACTTCTATGTATCAGAATAATCAAATAATACAATTTCATGTGAACCTAGTGGAGTTGCGTCTGTTATGAAGGTTGGAATTGGAATCAGATAAAATATACATATCGCAGGGTAGTGGTATCTCCCGGAAGCGGGCGTGGTGGGCAGATAAATTGAATCATTGATGGGATGTCCTCGTCCGAACCGGAACTTCTGCCGGCACCCGTCAATGTAAGTTCCGCCCGTGGTTAAGTTTCAGATTGACGCGCCCAATTTAGTCTAAATTTGTAACTAATCCATCGTCCCCTGATCAGTTGACGTTAATTACATTCCGAACAGGATCAACTCGGAGCCTGTTTAACGAGACGACGAGTTGACATCGCGGTTATGTTTTATAATTACTTTGAACAGTTCATTAAAAATGTATAATCGCAGACTTGTTATACATTTTTAGTCTCAGATAAAGACGCTGAAGTTATCAGCTTTTTTCGCTTCGTTAAGTTTTAAGCTTGAAACAAACTTGCGCATCTCTAGAACTCTATAATTAAATTAATATTTGTTGAAAGTTATCTTGATTATATTTGCCAGGTATAGATAGCAGAAAATAATACCGTAGATAAATGGTAAGTGATTCCCATTGTATCAACCTCGACCTCGACTTCAAAAATTGGGTTCTTCCTCTTATCTTCTTCATTCAGGGAACAGTAAAGTAGGAATATAATACCTTTGTACATTTCTGGCCAATCGACAACATGTGTGTTTAGCACATTAGACACCGCAACTGCTGTTATTAAATTCCGGGTCGTCATCAAGCAATATGAACTGCTCTCAGGGCCTAGTGAGGCGGAACCAGAGTGTTTAGTAGGTAATAAACCGAACATCGAGGGTTCCCTACAAAAAGGGGAGTCTATCTGGTAGTTCAGAGGAGTAGGTACATTTGGTTCGCATCGCCGCACTCGCTCAAACGAACACGGGGGAGGCCTTAGAACCCAACACCTTTGTGCTCTCAGGAAGTTCTGGTCTGTTGAACCGTGATTCGTAAAAGACTAATGATATCCCATTTAAAGGTGTTTTTATTCTTTTTGAATTAAGGTGATGTCATTGGAGCTTTAAAAGACTGTCATTTGGTCCATACTTTAACTTGAAATCATTTGGAAGAATAGATTAAGGAATATGGTTACATTGGATTATTAGATTAACACATTGTTCGTTTGGCGTTGATGTTTTGAAGTCTATAGCATATAATACATTCATAATCACACATTTAGCATCACTCAAATGATGTAATAAAAAGATACTGCTGCAATTTTTAGGCTTAGTTGACTTTACGTTCAGTATAGTCGTCATGACTGAATCTTCAAGTACCTTTTATGCATATGGCAAGCCATTATACATCGTAAATTCAACAGGCATGGCTGCCACACCAAAATGACTTTTCGGCGTTTATTTTAGGCGAGAACATTGGCTTTGATAGTCGTGACCCTAATTACAGCTCTACCACATTTACATGCACAAATGTGCGTTAGGCGCCTCTTGTTGAGCGGGCGAGCTTACATTATGACGACTGCGGAAAATACTAGTCATTGTCAAGAGCTCTATCTTACGTTTGCACAAACAGGGTCATTACCAACGTACTGTGACAGATTCAACACAACATTATTAAAACAAACAAGAAAATTGTGTTCAAAATGATAATGTAAATTGCCGTCTTATCGCTGAACTTTTGGCACCTCATATAGGATTTAAATATGTAAATGGGTTATGCCACCGTGTATATTGTTTCTTATCCTGCAAAGTGTAAATTGGTCTCATTCTTGTTTCTTTAGTTATGACAACGATCTGCATAACTTAACGCCGTTGAATCAACGATTGTAACTCAAACTAAGTTGCTTTATAAAAGATCCCACACAAATTTCATTTAATTAAATATTGGCAATTTATGCCGCTTTATGAAACCTGCTGGGAAGTTATTAAATCTTAAAGCTTTTGTAGACCTCCCACCTTTATTTACGTTAAGTATCTCCTAATATTGATGACGTCACTTTACGATAATACCCGGTGTAAATTTATATAAAGTGAGTTTTCAACTCCGGTTTAATGTTGTCTACTTCATAAAGAATATTTTTAACGAGAAAGTAATCCTAATAAGCTCTGTGCTGGCATCGATTTGCATTTTAATTTTATGCCTACATCTAACTCGCCAACGTTTAATCAAAATGTTATTCTATCGCTCGTAGTTAGAAGGGATAGAGTCGAATGCTTTTTTGTTAGATACTTACGGCATTTTTCTTGGTTTTGTCTGTATATTAATTGAGTTAGTCAGCCGTAATAGGGGTGTATCGGTGTTTACTAACCGGGGCGGGCTTAATGAGCGGCTTGTTGCAGTTTGACAGAGTGATTTAATATCGCGGCGTGATCGTTTCAGTAAATCGGGATTAGTTGGGGGTGAGTCCGATGCGTGAATTATTGCGGGAATATGCCGCGTTGCCGGTACCGAAATTATATTCTGCGTCAATATCATGTGTGTACAATCAGCTATGTCCGTGGCTTTGTCGGTATGCTTCCAACTTGCTATTTTAGACTTTACGCCTGAATAATAAAATCCATTTCAGTATATTGAGTTCTAGCAAATTATACAACGGTTGTGGCTGACGTGTACTATATTTATCGGTGTTCATGAAGTTTCCCAATTGTATTCTGACAGAAAGAAAATCTAATTTCAAAATTGATAGCTCTCAAATTTTGGAAAGGAATTATCAATATAAGACCGCAATATATAAAGTTATTTGTTTCTCCTTCGATATAGCATCAGGATTTTGAGCCAAATTTCATAAAGGATTACTAAAATCAAACATCGAAATTAAAGGTTTGCGATTAATAATATTAAATGAAACGTAACAACAATCTGTTTGTAATTGACCGTTCATAGTAAATTTATCTTTAAGAAATACGAAAATGAAATGCAGAATACCCACACAGACAAACGGTAAGTGGTTCACGAGCACATCAATTACATGTGTAGTAGTGTACAGGAGGTAGGTCGGCGGGACAAAAGCATGCCAACAGCCCGAGCGCACTCCTCGGGCAGTTATTAACACAAACAAACCTCCATGTGTGGGAAGATGTGCATTGTGCATACTTTTTATTCTTTCGACAACGGCCTCGGTTTATTATTATTGCATTACCATACCATTTTTGTTCTTTAACTCGTTTAATCATCTCGTATTTAGACGTCAATGGTGTGCTAATAGAACAAGAATGTAAGTATATTATGATGATGAAAAATAATTAAATATATAAAATATGACTATAAATTATCGGTTGTCGTTCTGTACAGCGTTCCGCCATTAGTGTTGTAGTTTGTTGCGGAGTAGATAACATTCCCGTTTTGCTCAGTTACTGTATCAACGTAGGTATACTGCAATTACACCTCAAAGATTTGTTAGCATCGGCTACAGGTGTGGTGTAAATTATAAACTGTATGGATCTTTAACAGATACCGAGATATCTTTGTGTTGATCAAAATCGTTTATTGCAATCCATTAGGTATGTACTTACATGTATGTATATACAGGTGGTAAAAATAAAATAAAAGTGAGAAACAATTACTAGTTTTTAGTGCTAATAAAGAGAAAAACGACAAACGTCTTGAATTAACAGAATGATGATGTGCTTTTAGGTTAGATTACCCCATCGACACTAAAGCTACTAATTGCTATTAAAAAAATCATTGAAAATGTTTTTAAAATTTTCTACCAACGCGAAGTACTTTCCTCCTACCTTTCGAATAGCAAACTTTTAATACATTTAGTGATTCCTCCTCAATATTAAATGTAATAATTAATCCAGCGCAGCGCTTACACCTTGCACGGCGGCGTACCGAGAGGTGTTCGCGGCGCCACATCCCGTTCGCCCACGCGCTCACGCATCGCGATCGCAGGCTTTCACAACTACGCTAGCGTACCACGGACCACGGACTCCGGACTCAAGCCGGTCCGAGTTATGCACAACACTATCTAACTCTACCAGATGGATTTATTTCCCTTCGACTGCCTTCCAGAGCATGCTCGTAATGTGGTATGTCGAAAATGCTGTTGCGAGTCGCCGTTTATACTATCGCCACGATTTGTAAGCTTTGTTGCAGATTCTAGGGTACGAACAGAAATGTATTTTATGTTGCACCTAGTATTCAATAAATAGTAAAAGTCGAGTAGATTTACAAAAATCTTGTAAGTTTATGCTAATAAAGTAAAGAAATAAAATGTAATTAAGTGTTTTAATACTCAATTAAAAGCTAATTAAGTGGTAACGATTATAGTGTGTACTGGCTTCCTTAATTTGGTGGCGGGAGGCTGCGTGTGACAGGCTTCAGTCAGCGCCGGCGAGCAGCGCGCGCGCACGCGTTCCTCGCACGTACCGCTTTGACAGCGCTCTCTGGTTGTTTACCAACAACCCGATCGAAAGCCCGTGAGCGACTCCCGCCAAAACTCTCATGCCTATGTTCCGAATAAATGATAACTAACTTTAATAAACACATTGGTTTTAAGGACTTTTTGCTCAAGAATTTT
The DNA here is from genome assembly GCF_003590095.1 of Trichoplusia ni. Lineage (NCBI taxonomy): Eukaryota > Metazoa > Arthropoda > Insecta > Lepidoptera > Noctuidae > Trichoplusia > Trichoplusia ni. Next base: position 15,270,748 of record NC_039485.1, read on the forward strand.
AATATTCAATATTGACTTTCTGTTAGTGAGATGTCAACGCCTCGACCCTTTAATAAGCCGGTCGCCGGCAATGTTTTCGCTTCTGTGACATAAATAAGGTGCATAATGTGACAGATACATTTGTAGCGACTGCTTTTAAGAGTGTTACCGACGATTTGCGACATGAAGGCTTCCATGGTTATTGTCTACGTTATTGCGATGGCGATCGTCGTCGGTGGCGAGATCAGGATCCGCGGCAGAGTAAGAAAGAGATTCACATCGCACCGGCGACACCGGGCCGTCCTGCCCCCGTGCAACTTCAATGAGACGATTATCAATGATGAGTGGTCCTTGATGGAGGCGATAGGGAAATCCAAGTACATTTTTACCGGCAAAGTTTTAAATGTTAAAAAGTTTCGGTCTGAAGATGAGACTACGAAGAAGAAATCTAATTTGTACACAGTGTATCTTCGGAGGTTGTTGAAGGGGAATATAAGTGAGTTACGGATGTTTGTGAAGTTAGAAGGGTCGGAGGAAACTTTGAGTGGGTCTACTTTGATGGTGGAGAGACCGCGTGCGCGGGAGTCGTGTGCGCCGTCGCCGCGGCCTCGCCTCTCCGCGATCTTCCTTAGCGACGGCACCTACGCTGACATGGGCCGAGGACCGACGCCCAGGCTTCGGATCCTGACCGATCCTGTCCCGCTTACTCTGTACCATTTGGATAGAGTAAATGCTGCTGTTAAAGGTACAGTCAATTTCCTCATTCTAATCGTCCATATTGATGACAAGCGTGTCTTCTTCTTATACCATTTTATGAAAATATACGTATCTACTACCTACCTACATGTCATTTTACCAAGGATAACCTATTAAGCTCTCCTTTAGTACCCAGTCCTTTTACAGTACAAACCCACATATAGTTACATAAACACAATAAATAAAAGCGAAGTAATGCAATGCAATCGGTTTAACATCATAGAAATTACAATAACGTGTGGGTGTTGCATCCATAACGTACGGAGCATCGTGAAGGTATTAAAAGTCGATTCTGATCGACATCTTGACAACTGTTCGTTAACTTAATGGAGTGAATGCGATCGGAACGTTTGCTGCGGCCGCCCGCTTAACATAAACATAGGTTTATACCGACTGCGATCAATCAATGTATACCGCAGCTGATTATTGTCTATATTAATGTTTTTTAATTAAAATAACATAGCCAATAGTAAAATATCTCAAGTCGAAGTAACAGGTAACATAAAATTCATTTGTTTCTCCGTTCTTAACTAAAGCAGTTTCATTTGTTAATCTGCAATATTACTTAGCGCTCATGAAACGCTGCAAATTCCTCATTTATTTGTAAGTCCAATATCTTTAATTCCTTTTATAAAAGAGGGTTGCCCAGTAAGAAAGAATGTAAATAATATTACGCTAAGATGCTCTTTAATTGAATTCGCAGTGGGTCACGAATAGACTTTATTCCGAGTCAAATACTCTGTAATAAATTTTATTGCGAAAGCCATTTTAACCTAAAAATTCCAAGAAGATCCAATTTAAGCCTCGCATAATCCGGCGATGAGATGAATATCGCAGCATTTCATCCTAGGAGTCCAGGCGGGGCGCACGTTCCTTCTCGGAATGTGGAATCGCAGGCCTATCGCGGCCATATCTAGGAGCCGCTGACACGTGACTCTCTGTTTTGTTATGTATCACTTCAGCGTCGCCTTAGTTAGTGGCTACGACGTCGCCTGCGACCGCAAGATACCTATCAGATCACAGGCCGCACGATCCGTGAGAATCCTTACAGATAAACTAGGAGACCCACAGATGAATGTGATTTTATCTGCTTCATTACACAATTAAGGGCCCATGCTAAAGTGAGTCGCGTGAGGCTAACATAAACATTGACAATGAAGATTTTTAAGATGGCTTTAGTCTGATGCAATGTATTAAGGAATGCCATCGCATCGATACGTCGATACTTCACAAGGCGGTTTCATATCTAAAACTATCATCGCAGGAGGCGTTATGGACTACAGAGAAAGTAATGGCAGAGTGTATTCGTCACGATAGCAACGTACCACACACGACGAGTACATCTGATAGTATACAGCGGACACATAATGACTATAAAATTAAAATACCTTACGCGTGTAATAGGGTAAGAATATTCAATTATCATCTTGTTATAAACATGGCTACTTACTTAAGGATCGATTAGGAATGAGATATTGATTTGACGCGCCGTCAATTGTGTTAAACGAAATAAAGTGCAACTGATTCGAATTCCAAGCGAGGTTGAATGCGTGCGTGTGTCTGCAGCAGAACTTCGAATATAATGGTAATTCCAAACATTGAAAAGAGATGATGACGTGATTTGTGGGGAAGTTATCGGCTTAAGTGTTTTTGAGTATAGCTATAAAATAAACACGTAAACAGGCTAGCCTGTGAAAAATGTTACAAAATATAAAGTGCGACGTTGAAGATTCGTCAAGAAAGCGAGCGAGCCGACTCGCCCGCCCACGCTTGTACCACTTTCCAAATTCCTCGTGTAAGCGCTTGCAATCATCTATGTACGTGCGACGACGGCTAACAACATTTTTTAAATCTCGTTTACACAAATTTATGCTACTACATACAAGTTTACCGACTATGGATATAAAAGTGTAGCATTTTGCTGAAATAAGATTAATAGCATAATTTTGGTCCTCTCTGTTAGAAGGCACATCACCATTAGGTTTCTTATGATCTAATTTAGCAGTTTTCTTGGATACGATATGATACATTCAGATTAGTAAGTAATAATACAAATACCTGAATGTAAAATAAAATTGTTTTTATTTAAAATGTTTTAATTTTACATATATTTTTTTCGCTGTTCAAACTACTTGCTTTGAATCAAATACCAAAATCCGAAACTGAGATTAGTGGGTACAATAACAAAGCTGTTTATTCTGTTTAATGTATAATTAAATTACTGGAGAGCAAAGAACTTTTACTGACAGGGTTTTATAAAAGCAAAAACTTTTCTCAAAATGATTAAACTATAAACTCCAGTAAAAGCGGTTCTTAAATATTCTAGTATTTTAAATAACTACTAATTACTAGCGAGGTAAACCGCTGCTGAAGTTGTTTTAAATAAATTTACACTGAATTATATAGCAAGTCTGGTATAACGGGCTGCCGTGCTTTAGAAATATCGTTATGATCTGACGTCATTGCCTTGAATTGACCACATTTTTATATCTACGTAAGTGTCTAAAGATTTATTTTTAAGCAATTGTTCGTGCATAGCATATAGACATTCATCTTGTATTTTTTGCATTTTTAGATCAAATAATATTACAGTTTTCTAATTACAAATTCGAATGAAATAACAACAAAAGTATTTTATTCCCAATAGCATGTCGAGGCGCATTTGTTGGTAAAAATTTTAGTATGCAGTATGAAACACAGGGAAAGTTTCTCTGCTAGTTCACCCCCGAATTTGTACATGAATATTCAGAGGCGCAGTCGGGCGCCACTGCGGCGTTCGGCAATAACTGTTAACTTGTGCCACGTATTGCTTTATCCTATCTGTTATCTGGAACCACGAGCTCTCTATCGCTGACGTCCATATCAAACGAATATTCAAATTCTTTTGGTGTCAGATAGCTGAAATAACAGTTACCGCCAGTAAAAGGGAAAGCTCTTCACTGACACAGCTCTACCACGGGAATACGGACAAGCTCACTTTCAATATTTAAAGCAAAGATGCCAATTAGCATGAGGTGTACTAATTACCTAGTCGAGTCATAGTTTAACGTAACGTAAGCCCGTGTTTGTTTACGTTGATGAAGGTTGTATCGAATTGCGAGGTCTCCCAGTCAACGCGCGAGGCTGCGCTAGCGCACGCGTCTCGGTGGCGCCACAGCGACAGATTGCGCAACTTTGTGTACGCCGTGAGTTTACGATCAAATCAAAAGTTTCTACGTATTAACCCACTGAAATGGCTCCGATATACGTATGACATTGAAACAAACACGGCTATAACCACAAAAATGAAGCTAAGATTTTTAGTGTTATTGCTTTATTGCTTCACGATCACTCATGCCTATGCCCGTATAAGGGGTGAAGTGTGGAAACGGGATACGGTGTACCGCAAGAAAGACATAAACGGCTCCAAATGTGTTTTAAATGAGACGATAACTAATGACTACGAGATTCTGTCGTCAGCTGTGTCTGAATCTAAATACATTTTCACAGCCAGGGTCCTGAGCGTGAAGAAGATAAAGCGCGGCACGAAGCCCACCGCCAAAGTATTTATGTCTTACAAGCTGTATATACGGTTAGTTATAAAGGGAAACGTCGACGATTTAAGGAGTCACGTCGTTTCAGGAGACGAGCGCACTTTGAACGGGGCGATAGTGTTTGTCGACTGGCTTCGGACGAACAAGTGTGCTTACAGACTCTATAGACATTCGTCAGGGATATTTTTGAGTGACGGGTTTTACGAAGAGTCAAGCAACGGGAACAAGCCGCGTCTGCGACTGTTGAACGAGCCTCTCCCTCTGTCACTTTATGATTTGGATAGAGTGAATGCCGCTTTGAAAGGTAAATGTTTACTGTCTTGAGGTGTCGGCATTTGTGACGACTACGTATGCACACAACTTATAAACTTACGTGCTTTATTGTTCTCCGGTGTGTACTCACTACTCAAACTTAATTTTTATTATCCATTGGTATTTATACATGACTTTTATATTAGCTTTCATATTATGTTTGTACTGCAGATATCTATTTGAAATGCCATTCAAAATATTGTTCTTTTAATCCTCCAAAATTAAACGGCTGGTCAGGAGTTATTTATATAAAAAACTGGCAAAAGCTTTTACATTTATGCATATCATCCCGAAACTGTCTCGCTCATGATTAACGCTGACGGTAGATAGCAAAAATAAAATGGTGGTATTTAACAAACAAGAGGGAACAAAAGCCTGACGGATACTTTTGAACACGTTTGACAGCTCGCAGTTTTATCGAAGTATAACAATGTTGATACAAAATTATATTGACGTGCGCGTGCATAAAGTTCTGAGGTTCTGCTTAAAATGTGATGTTCTCTTGTTTCTGTTTCTTACATATTAAATTGACGAATACTATCTTCCTATGAGTTTAAGTACGTTCAAAATACGTAAAGGTATTTAGTACATAATGCGTTGAAACGAGCGCTCCTCAGATGACGTCATAGTATAATTTATATGAATGTGTGCCTCTATATGAACGTTTATGGAGCGGTATCCAATTATCTGTGTTCGCTTAGCAAAATAATTGATTTAAAACGCTGACGTACGATGTATAATGCACGTCGTAAAATAATAAAAGATGACTGTATAGGAAAATCTTATCGAGTTTTCTTTTTATTGCGTTAATATTGTATCTTTAACCTATTTTTTTGTTATCATAACTATTCATAATTAACGTATATTTCATGTCGATGTTAATAACATTAACTTAAGTCTACAACTTACAGTTTTGTAAAATTAACCTTTGTAATTCCTAAGAGCTTATTTGGGACTAACTTTTACATGCGGTTTCTCACCTGTTAAGATCATTTCCTATCGTGTTTTGGGGCGTATGCTACGAAAATGATTTGGATATTAAGTACCTAATATAAAATTAGCTCAATCGGAAAAATACCGAAGATAGACAACATTTTCAATGTTAGTATCCGGTGGAGCGATTTTTGATTTAAAATTCAAAATCTACAGCATTTCACATCGAAACACTTTTTTTTATTATTTTACATGAAATTATATGAAGTACAGTTTCAATTTACAAATTAACTTGAACGACTCACTGGCATAAAATCACAAGTTCCACTCGCGCTGCGTGTAGACAAAACTAAAAAAATAAATAGGCCATTTGCAGAGTCATTACGGTTTCACACGCCGGCGTGGGCGGAGGTCGCAACGCACCATGCAATTTACTCCCCCGAGTACGAAATAATGTCTTATGCTGAATTAGGTACTATTGTACGGTTCACAATTCCACATGTTTAATAAGGACAGGTATGCGAATATCAATCTTATGTCTTTGTAATAAAGACGTGTGAAGTGGACCCTGCCTACGACTGTTGCAATGCAATCGTGCGTAGTACATATATTACTACCTACATAAAAAGGTTTGCATTTACTCAATAGATATTTTAGATTTAATGTTTTTGTTTTAGTATCGATAGTTGCAAAAGTAGCATTAAATACTTAAGGCTTTGGACACTTTTTGATAATTACAATTATTAAAATCGAATCATTCAATTTCTCCCTAATTTGCATGTGTAGTTGAATTTGACTTCTAAAACTAATATAAGGAAGTCATACAATTATTTTCAGGTCTATTTTTTAGAGAAATTTAATGACAGATGATTTTAACGCATGAATTTTACAAAAATAATATTACAATACAACTTAGTAAAATAGAAAATAATAGAATAATATAGAATTAATATAATGTATAATACCATACCAAAACAAAATTATTTATTAGCCTACAATTATAAGTGTCGCAGTAACTCGTTTGACGAAAACTAAAATACTGTAAATGACTCTACAATTTACTCTTTGGTTTCTTGAGGTAATCTCGTAATATTCTCCTTAATATTTTACCACTGGGAGTCTTTGGGATCTCTTCTATAAAATGTACGCCGCCACGTAGTTGTTTCCAAGATGACACCTGAAGTACAAATATTATTTGAAAATTGTGTTTCTCACCGAATTGTGATGTCATTTTTAGGCAAAGGAATCACAAAGAAAGTTGATTTGTAGAATCTTAGGCGTGTTTTGATTTGGTCTTCGTACCATCTAATTAATGTCACGTTTAATTCAAATCTAAATACTCTTACTTGAAACTATAAATTTTTTAGTTTTGCCGAAAACTTCTAATACTGGTATCAGTTTAGATAGAGGTCATAATAACGTTATATTAAAATAAATATCAAAATCTAAACTAAAAGTATAATTTAGCGACAAACGAAAAGCTCCCTTACAATGTCAAAACTTACATAATTTGTGACATTTTGACGCTGAGTGAGTGACTTTATTCGTGACGGTAAGAAATGGCCACAATGTGACAGAAAATTTTCTTTATTAATGCTGTTGTAATACTTATTAGCTCAGAAATTTCTTTTTACTATCACTTCTGCTTGTGAAGATGTGTCGAACATAACTAACACATGTACAAATTTAGTTAGTTTATTAATACACAAAATTGATCCTGGGATTTTAAAACTTATTTAAGTGAGATTACAAAATGCCCTTAAAATTGGTGATACAATTTTTGTTAAGTCATTAATTGATCGATGGTGACATTCATGTTATGACGTTAATTTAAAAATTATGTTCTTGCAATAACCGAGTTCATTGTTCATCTCTACTTACATTTAAATGTCCCACTGCTGGGCACAAGGCTCATCTAATATAAGGATGATTTGGGGTTTTTTTGGCGATATTTTCCTTCACCATTTATGGCATAGACTGTTCAAATATATTACCCATTTTGCGAAGATTTTAAATTAAAAGGTAGAAAACACAGTTAAAAATTTAAGATTAGGTTATTTTCTGATTAGCCATTATCACAGATTACGTAAAGCTTGTTTATAGTGCGACCGATTTAGATACGTGTGGTCGTTTTAGATAAAAAATAAATAAATAGGAAAGTATCAAGTCATCATCGATACGTATTATCAAGACATTATCTCATACGTAACATTGATATGTTGATCATATAAACATAGCAATTGAATTTATATGGCTATAAGATTATTGAATTGTTTTACACCCTAGGTAAGGTTTTAAAGAATGAAAAACGATTGTCAATTGTCATTCCAAGCTGGGTGTAATTATGACGCCAGATTTTTCGGTCCTGGATCACCTCACATCCCGTTTTGATATATCTATTTAAAACAATCTTAATTATTATTTAACTAACCTTGTCAGCAACAAAGTCAACCAGTTCCTTTTCGCTAACATTGGAGCCTGGTTTCTTCACTACGAAGGCTGTCGGAAGTTCCCCAACTAGAGCATCGGGCTTGCCAACAACTCCCGCATCCTTTACTTGAGGATGTCGGAGTAAAATTGCTTCTAACTCTGATGGAGCTACCTGAGAACCAACAAGAAAACATTTATAATATAAAGAAATATTTCGTATACAGCGGACCTGACATAACCTCTTTAAGTATTATAATTACGGGGGTACAAGAGAGACCGCGATTATTTGTGTAGAGCGCCGTCTTGCTTCTAAAAAGGTAGAATTAGGTCGTCAGATCATGTTATATGATTATTTCTTACCTGTCCAGCCTTGTATTTGATCAGCTCCTTAATCCTATCTACAAAAAAGAAATATCCATCTTCATCATAATAACAGATATCTCCAGTCTTGAAAAACCCTTCTTCGTCTTGTTCATCTGCTAGATTTTTCCCTATGTATCCGGCGAATAATGCTGGACCTTTAATTCGAACTTCACCTTCTTGATTTGGTCCTAAAGTCTTTCCAGTTTCGACGTCTGCTATCTATAAGACATTACAAAGATTAAATCATCTTGGTTTCTGTCATAAGATATTGGAATGGTGGTACGAAGGGGGTGATTTACCTTAACGATATTGCCAAGCACAACTTTTCCCACACTTCCTTGTCTAAACGATGTATCTGTTTCTTCAGTCAAAGCTCCCGTAGACTCTGTCATACCGTATCCTTGGAATACGTTTCGTAAACCGGAGAACCTGTTAAAATCCTTAAATTAGTACATACTTTGTTTCAAGATGTAACGACATTTGAAATTTCTCCATACCTTTTCTTTATTTCATCGATTACTACTGAGTCCAAAGGAGCGCCTCCACTGTAAATGTATTCGACGGAACTGACATCGTAATTCTTTAAGACCGTTGATTTGGTTAACATGACTACTAGTGGTGGCACAACCATTAACACCCCTACCTATAAAGTAAAAATTGTTAAGTAAAGGGATTATTTCAGTCAATAATACATAAATATATTTGTAAACTTACCTTGTTTCTTTGGATGCATGATAAATATTCATCTTCTTTAAATTTTGACAGATACACTACTTTCCTGTTATGGACTATTTCATCCATTGTACAAATGATGCCAACTGTGTTAGACCAAGGTGCTATCGTCAGAGTAGTTAAGTCTTTAGCTATGAAACTGAAATAATTCAATGTTTAAACGAATAATTTTGTCTATATTATAGATAGGACGAAAAAAGTAAAATTTTCCTCTAGGCTAAAATCGAATCAACAGGCTTACTCTAAACTGGTTTGGTCCTGACTTTGATATTTTTTCGAACTCGTTGTACCTACTTGAAAATATATTCTTATGTTCCCGAACAAAACCGAATTAAGACCAACATCCAGAGACGATCAAATACGTCATCAGAATTTCCAAAAACTTACTAGTCATTTTGTATTTTCATTGATGAAGCTTAGAATTGACTCTTTCCACTACACGATCTGATATTCGTCAAATAAATAGATTATCAAAATAAGGCCAACACAACATCGGTTGATAATTTAATTATAGGATACCTACGTCGAATTCAAAGCATGAAGTTTATGGAATTAAGTTTACCTGGGTTGGTTGACAGACGTAATTAAATTCAGGTGTGTTAACTTTGCTCCTTTGGGCAGTCCCGTTGTTCCGGAAGAGTAAAGTATTAAGGCGGTTCGCATTAACCCTAAAACATTAGCGAGAGATATATTATTCAAGATAGAAGAAAGAAGTAAATATAAGACTGACAGCCAGAAAATGCAATGTGAGGTTTCTTGAACGGCTAGTATGTCCATCGGAAAACAAATGACCAAACGGGTTGACGTCATAAAGCATGTCGGTAAACTGTTCTTTTCGAAATTGGCTCGATCGTTAAGAAAAGAGATTAAAATAAAATGAGGTACAACAGTAGAACAGTGAGATTTCACTTATTGTAAAGAATAGATAACTGAGCGAAAAAAAATATTACCATTAATATCAGTCTCTGGTCTAAACTCATGGATGTTAAAATGAGTTTTAACGAGGTCATTGAACTTCAGTAACTTAGGATCATTGACAGTATTCCCAAATATGAAATATTTATCCACTATATTTGTAGTAGTCATAGTATCATAATAGGTCTTATAAGTCTCGGGCGAAAGAAATACATATTTAGGTTTTGAAATACCCATTGTGTGCAACAATTCATCTGAAAACAAAATGTACTATTAGAGGCATTGAATTTACCTTGAAGGAGGAATAACACTGTCTAGAAGGCAACTCAAAATTATATGAAAATATCAAACAATACCGAAGAATAGGCTAAAGAAAAATAAATCGGTTAGCTGACAAATATACGACCGTAGCTACATTTGCTTAGCCAGAAAGACAGACAGCGGTCACTCAGTCATAGAGTGTCGTTTTCACTGCTTGGCTACGGAACCCTAAACATGTTCTAAAACTATCTATTTCTGCCAAAATGCATCGTCAAACACAGCAAAAATCTTAGCAAACGTGATTGAACTTACTTTTCCCATAGGCGGCGTTAAGAAAGGTAACCGAAGCGCCACTACACCATCCCGCGATTGCAGTAATTAAGAATTCCGTTCTGTTCTCGCTGCACACGGCGACCACTTCATCACGTTTCACACCTAAGCGTATTAGCGAAGCAGCCGTGTTCACAACCAGCTGAGCCAACTCACCAAACGTAGTTTGTTCGTCTGTCAATCCATTAACCTTCAACAAACAAACATTACGAATTGTCATCACATCATTATTTACACTAAATTTAATTAGACCACTTGTAATCTGTCTTACCAAGGCCACTTTATCTTTGGTTCTCAACATAGCATCTAAGGCCAGCAATCCAAAATTCATGTGGGATGGAATCCAAAAATTCTGATCACCGAAAATTATCCCACGATTTTTATTGGAATCCATTTTGGTTGTGAAGTGTTACCGATATGACTGACGTATACGCACTGATCTTGGCTGTATCGTACTATTTTGTGTGTTATGAATTTAGTCAAGAAACCTTGACTGATAAAGCATATGATTGCAAGCGATATTTCATATCTGTTGATACCCTTGTGGCACCCACTAGAAATATTGTTTTGGTTATAGAAAAGGGCTATCAATTTGTAGTTAATTTAATAAATCTTTTCATAAATAAGAATAAAAATCTACATTTCTCATAAAAAAGCCTAAAAACACAAATAACGCAAACAACGATAAGACTCTTATCGCACCAAACCTAAACAAAATTAAACTTTATCTATTACTTAATAGACCCTTACGTAATTGAAACTGGCAACATTTTGTTCCAGTACTTGTGTACCTAGTCTGTTAGCTCACAGGTCACACTAATTGAATACAGGTAAGCTTGTCTAAGATTAGCTGGTTAGAATGATCTCTAATCTAAGTAAACCGAGTGGGAGTGAATATTGATTGGAATTGGTTTGATCTAGTTATGTAATATTCAAGGAGATAATTGTTTAAATATTTGCTGCCGTGTTTTTTAATTTATTTATGTGATTTTTTCATTGTTATTGGATCTTTTTCTTGTTCTATTTTTGATTTCAGTGTTGCCAAAACTTACAACATTGAGATTACCTAGTATTAAAGGTGCGCATTGATCTTCAGTTTTAAATGAAAATAATCGAATTTCTTTGAAAGCTTTGCTTCATACGCCTGTGATGGTAGCTTAGGGTTAATGTTTAGCGTTTTTAATGAGTTTTTACATTTAGATTCTTGTATGTTCTCGGCGCCAACGGACATCGCGCGGTCAGTGTGTTTATAGTTAGCTCATTTTAGTTAATTTTTCGTGTCATTTTAGTTTCTTCCAATACCAATTCGTATAGTATTGTTTACCTGTTCATTTCTTTTTATCTTCGTAGCTCACTCTATTATATATTTTTATCGTCTTGTACTCAATATACCTTTGGGTAATTTATAATGCTCTTGAAGCTGTTATGACGTTTTTGTAAATCCAACTTATCAGTAAACGTTTTATAAAAGTCATTCCATACCGAAAGTACAGTAAGGAACGAAAGTTAATACGCTAAATAACTATTCAAATAATTGATAATGTTATAACAAAAACATCATTTTATTTTTTTCTTATTCACAATTATTGACTTATCACAAAGTATTGTATTCTTAATTAAATTTTAGGTAGTATGGTTTTATGAAATATCATTCAATATGAGCAGTATGACATGTTGTAAAAAAGTATTTTGAGTTATAAGTTATCAGCAAATATTATTCAGTTTATCAGCTTTCGTTGGTGACTGTACTGCGAAAATAGCTTCAGTAAAACGTCGGTTTATGATAAAAGATAATTTTGATATGCCCCTGATTGCTTGGTGCTTGGTGATGGGCTCCTTTTTCCGCACGTAGGCTCTAAGTCGGCCCTTTGTGCGTCAGGTGTCTTTGGGAGGCTGTCAGTCCAGCCATCCCAACTCCCTCCAGAAGCGCAGAAGTCTCCTGGGACGTTCGCAGGCTTCTGTGACGGAGCTCGGTGAACCGAGGATCCCTGCCCGGCATTCCGCGACCCCCGTGCACTCCAGGAGCACGTGTGCCGCTGATTCTTCATGTTGAAGACAGCCTCTACATAGTGGACTATCTGTAACATTGATGGTGAAAAGGTGTTTATTGAGTGGAATGTGCCCGGTCAGCGAGCCCACCACTATTCGTAAGTCGACCCGCTTTAGCCCAATCAGGCTGCGAGACAGTTTCGGTGAACGGATAGGGACCGCCTCCCTTGACTGTCTGCAGCCGTTAACTGTAGCCCAGCGATCGTTGTGATTGTTAGTAGTCTGTCGCCTTAGCCATAACCTGCACTGGCCAAAGGGCACAGGCAGGTATGGCCGGGGGCCAAGGATCCGCGTGTCCGATCCCCTCCTTGCCAGCTGATCAGCAGCGTCGTTTCCTAGGGATCCGCTGTGGCCTTTTATCCATTGCAGGGTCACCATGTTGCTTGCAGCAATGCGCTCAAGTGCTTGGTGACACTCTTGTATCAGCGACGATGTGATGATGTAGTTGTCCAGTGCCTTCAGAACCGCCATGCTATCGGAGAGAATCCTGATGGCTTGGTCCTGGATCCCTCTTCTTTCTATAGCTCTGGCCGCCTGGGTGATGGCTACACACTCGCACTGGAAGATCGAGTTATCTGCACCCAGTGGTATTGATATGTTGATGTTCAAGTCCATTGAGAATACTCCTGCGCCCGTGCTTGAGTCCGTCTTTGAGCCATCTGTGTAGACGCGTACCTCGTGTATTCCCGAGGAATCTTGTTTGTTTTCTGTAGTTTGTATCGTGTATGCTTTGTTGAAGACATACATCCTAGGTATTCGGTCACATGGTGCATTCAGCATTGGTATGGACTCAAGGCTTTTGTGCCATATGTCACCATGACCTCTAGATTGTGCGCGCCACAGTCCCGAGTGTTGTAGTCTTGTAGCAGCCACCGCTGCCTCTTGTTGTATGAAGAGATCCAGCGGTGGCAGTCCAAGCAGCACTTCCAGAGCCGCTGTTGGTGTTGTTCTCATGCATCCTGTGACAGCACAGCATGCTAGCCTTTGGAAGCTTTGTAGTTTATCCATGGCGGTGGTTAGTTTGGTCCTGGGCCACCATACTACCGCTCCATATGTGATGATTGGCCTTATTACGGCTGTGTACAACCACAGGGTAATCTTGGGTGAAAGGCCCCATCTTTTCCCCATTAGTCTTTTACATTGCCAAAAGGTGATGCAGGCTTTGTTGAGTTTTTGTTCTACATGTTTATTCCATAGCAGTTTGTTATCCAGGGTCACTCCCAGATATTTGACGTCACTGGTCAAACAGAGTTCGGTGTTGAATAGTTTTGGTAGTTTTAGGCTTGGCAGTTTGCGTTTGTTGGTGAATAGTATGAGTTCCGTCTTCGTTGGATTTACGGAAAGCTCGTGGTCTATGCACCATTTTTCGACTGTCCTTAGAGCAGAGCTCATGAGATTGCACAAAGTACTCTCACATGGTCCGCTGATTAGGACGGTGATGTCGTCCGCGTAGCCCACCGTGAAATGGCGTTGTGCGTTGAGTCTTGTGATGAGCTCGTCGACCACCAGGTTCCACAGAAGCGGCGAAAGGACTCCACCTTGAGGACAGCCTCTCGCCACCATGGCCCTGGTTGTGTCATTTACGGTGAGTTGTATGGCCCTGTTCCTGAGCATGTCATCTATCCATCCGGCTACCGTTGGATCAACGCCATGTCGTACTAGAGCCTTTGCAATGCTAGTAAAGTTGGTTTTGTCAAAGGCTCCCTCAATGTCTATGAAGACTCCCAGGGTCGACTGCTTTGCCGATAAGTCTCTTTCGATCGTGCTGACCACACTGTGTAGTGCCGATTCTGTTGATTTGCCCGCGCTGTAGGCGTGCTGGTTTGGGTGAAGCGGATGTTGTAGTAGCGCGTTTGACCTAATGTCCCTGTCGCAGAGCCTTTCCATCGTCTTCAGAAGGAAGGATGTCAGGCTGATAGGTCTGTAGGACTTTGGTTGTGTGTAGTCACTCTTGCCGGGTTTCGGTATGAATACTACTTTCACTTCTCTCCACTTTTGCGGGGTGTACCGGAAGGCCAGACAGGCTCTGTAGATACCTACCAGATGCTTTATCAGCCCCTCGGCGCTCCATTTCAGCAGACCCGGGAATATTCCATCTAGGCCCGCTGTTTTAAAGGGGAGGAAGGTGTTTATGGCCCATCTGACTTTGTCCTCGTCGACAATTCTTCGGGCGGTGCTCCAGTCCGACGCCTGCGGCACGTGTATCTCCGTTCCCAGCCATCCTTTCTCCGTGGTAATCCTACAGCCCGGGAAGTGGGTTTGGAGTAGAAGTTCGCATGTTTCATCGTCGGTTCTGGTGTATTCACCGTCAGGTTTTTTAAGGGATCCTATATTGCGCTCAGGTTCGCATGATAGGATCTTTTTTACCTTGACTGCTTGGTTGTTGCTTGAAATATCTTCGCAGAAACGTCTCCAGGCTTCCGTCTTCCTGAGTCGGATACGCTTCTTTAGACGTCGCTGGGCTTCCTTATAGAGCTCCCAGTCTTCTTGGTATTTGGTGTTCATTGCTCTGTTGAACAGTTGTCTTGTCCTGTGGCGGAGTTTGTCTAGCTCAGGTCCCCACCATTGGTTCGCACCCCTCGGTTTGACCTGGGGTAGTGTTGAAGGACAGGCTTTCTCAAAGCAGTCATTCAAGAGATGCGTTACTTGTTCCACATGCTTCTCGATGTCTGCCGTGGTGCTGTGGTGGATTTCGGCGTCTGCCTCCCTCAGACCTTCCGCGGTTAAGCTTCTGAACTTGTTGCGGTCTATCTTCCGGGGGTTTCGTCTCGGTGTTGCAGGAGCGATGGCCATTTTTAGTTGGTACCGAATCCACCTGTGGTCCGAACAGGTTAGCTCGTCAGACACATGCCAGTTTGAAACGTGCTGAGATATCCGTTCGGTGGCTAGGGTGATGTCGATTATTGTTTGCGCTCTTGAGGTTACAAAGGTCTTCTTTGAGCCCCTGTTGAGGATATTAAGGTTAGTGGAAAAAAGGTAATTCATGAGTTCCTCACCTCTCGCGTTGGACTTATCCATGCCCCAAATGACGTGGTGCGCGTTGCAGTCCGCTGAGATGATGAGTTCCAGACCTTCTTCTTCGCACCGGGTGATTAGTGCGACCAGCGAAGCCGTCGGTGTGACCTCGTCGCCCGGCAGGTAGGCAGATGCTATTACGACACTCGATAGGCTATTGGATGGGTCTACCAGGAGCCTCACAGCCGTGAGATCCCTGGAACAGAACTCAGTCATGATTATTGCATTGTAATGTTTTGGTATTAGTAGGCAAGTACGTGGGTTACTTACGGTGCTGTTGACAATCAGTTTGTGTCCTGCGTTGGTGAGACCACAAATCCTGCCCTTCCTAATCCACGGCTCTTGGATTAGGGCTATGGTCTCCGTAGAGTCCTCCAGCTGCCTGCACAACATGGCCGATGCAGTCCGGCTGTGCTGGAGGTTGGCCTGAATGGCTTTAATGGGGTTTGGTCGGGGAGCTGTCGGGTCCATCACTACCCAGCAGCATCTCCTCCCTCGCCTCGTTCTCGACGCGCCTCCACCAGTCGACAGCCTCCGGGGTAGATTCCCGGGGCCGGGCCGGCGTGTCTGCAGACATCTCCTGGTCCATGGATGGACCCGGGTGTCGCAGGACGCTGGTAACCGCCTCCACTGGAGCCTCTGTTGCCTCGCCAGGGGCGAGGTTAAGAGGCTCGTCGCTCGGTGCGTTGGTGATGGGCGCCTTTTCCCTCTTGCTGTCGTCCTCTTCCCTTTCGTCTACGAATTTAACGTAGACCGACCCCAGCTTATAACGCAAGCGCCGTTCCTTTTGCTTCAGGACTTCGGCCTCCTGCATGGGTATCCCCAGCAGTAGCCTGATCCCGTCGCATTCGGGCGTACGCTGTGCGTTATATAGACACCAGCTGTTGATGTCGTAGGTGTCGGCGTTGGCTTTGTGTAGACGGATGCGGAGGCGGTCCACGTCGCCGTCGGTGAAGTCGGGGACGTAGATCGCCCCCTTGACACGTTGTGGGATATCCCTTTGCCGACATACGACCAGCTTGGTGCCGGGTATCGGCGAGGGTATCTTATTTGTCGTGCGGCGCAGCCAGTTCAGGGCGAACTCGTCCTCGCACCACATCTTGATGACGCCTTCGCTGAGGAAGGTTCTTCCTCTGAACGCTGGCGTCCGCACTGTGGGGTCGGTGGAGAAGATGGTTGTATCATACTCCTCCATTATTTTCTCCTGAATGAGCTGATACTGCTCTTCAGTGATGGCGCGGTGAGGGTCATACCGCACGGCCACGCAAAGGTCGTTAGACCTCAGCGCGTCGGCGTAGTTGACCGCTCCTGGTCCTAGGGATGACCGGCTTAGTTTGGCGCGCTTGTCTTTCTCTCGCGGCGTCAGAGAGTCGTCGGGTCTAGCCCTCTTACCCCCCTTCGCCGGTCGAGATTCCAGCGCGGCCTCTTCCCGCCTCACCCATCTCGGTCTGCCCCCGCGTTTTCCACGCGGGACTGCTCTCTTTGCAGCTGCTTCATTGCTGGCGACGCCGCCAGACTCTCCGGGGCGACCGCGAGAAGCCCCCCCGCCTTCCGCGTCACCTGCAGCGGAATTGATTCCCGCGCTGGCAGCGGAACTGGGTCCCGCGCCTTGGTTCGGCTCAGACGTCGGGGCGGCTTTGGCCATTGCTGACCTCGCCGGGGCCGTTGGTCGTGGGACCTCTGGCTGTGCCCTTCTCGCGACCGCCTCTTCAAGCCGGCGCAGCCGCTCAGCGCGCGCTCGTCGTCTACGCTGGCCTCTCGAGAGTTTCTCGAGGCCTTCCCTTCCTGGGGTGCTCGGCGCCTGTGTGGTCTGCCTGGCCAGCGTATCCTTTTTGGATTTACCCTTCCTCTCCACCACCTGCCACAGTGCTTCCGCAGGGCGGGTGCAGGGCGGCATGGCAGCTTTGAGGTTGGACAGGTCCAACGGGTCATTGCTGTTTACCTGCGCGCAAGGGAGCGCAGCAGGTTGTCGGTTGTGGGTGTTGGAGGGATGCTCACTGGTTGGCGTCACATCCCTCACCGGCGCGTGTGTCGCTGCCGGCCTGGCTTTTGTTATTTTCGTGTCCCTTTTGGTATCCATGGGATCTTTTAGTTGGTTTCGTCCTCGTAGCTTCCCACCCTCCTTGGAGCCCGCAAAAGGGGGCGCTGAGCACCGAGCGTACCCAGACGCCAGGATTACTACGAGGATATAGGTCCCCTCCCATGCAGCAGACGGCGCAGTCCCCCGCCGAGATCGTGGCCGCGATTACCTTCAGGTGGAGGGTAAGAACCACCCGAAGTCGCCGACCTACAACCGCGACGGAACCGCTCGCCTCCACATGTTCAGGAACCTCGCCTGGCAGCCCTCTGACGGGTTGCCGCAGCCGATTGGCCTGGGGTGGCTGGACCCAGGCCTCCCGTTTTGGCAGAAGTCCAGACCAAAGAGGTGTGTTGCTTCCAGACGACATCTGACCCGGCCATCTTTCAGCTCAACCTCCAGGTTTCCTTCGTCCTGCCTTACGGGTCTCCACGCACGGCACAAACACGCGGGAGGATGTTTACCTTACCCGACATCACGGACTGTTGTGATGAACGGGCCCGCGCCAACATATCCTCTTATGAGACGCGGTGCAGGTGGAGGTATTTGTGTGTGAGTGTGAGATGAACTTACATAGACTGCGTACATATATACATAGTGGGTAATATATATCTGCTTCATAAGGTATAAATTACATAAACCTATATATGGTGCGTCCCATTGTGTCAGTCAGCCATCGTAAGTGATGACCGAGTGCCCCAAAGGGACGCGGGCCCTCCTCTTTTATCCGGGCTTGGGACCGGCACCCCAGCCCCCTATGCGCAAACACAGAGGCGAGCTGTGGAGACAGTCCCCAGTGCGCAAGCACAAAGGGGCTGCGGAGGCAGAGTTCAAAGGCAGAGTTCAGTGCCCCTGATAATAATGTTATTATTTTTTCAAACTAAATAATACAATAAAACCCATGTGCCATTAAATATTTTAGACAGAAAGCTGTTTATATAACACTTTAATTTTCGTATTTTATTTCATTACGCGAAATATTAGAACTCCGCAATAATTGTCTCAGTTTTAATTAACTTATTCGCCATTCATAAATAAGAGAATTTGGAAAAATAATAAACAAAAAAAGAATATAATTTATAGTATAGTATCTATCGGTAATTCGTTCAAACTGTATAAGATGTTACTATTAAGGATGTTTCACTTTAATTATAATAACTTTCGTGAGGCGGATTCATAATTCTGTATTTGATAACAGTTTACTCACTGATGTTTATAGGGATTAACCGACTAGTTTCGGACCCAACCGGACTCCTTAAGCCTGGATTCTTAATTCCAACGAAAGGCAAACCCCGAATCCGCATAAAATAATTTAAATCAATGTACATTTTTCAATTGTTTCTGTTAACAAAATCGTTCAAGCTAATTTTGTGATTGTTATTTTAAGAATAGCAGTATCGTTTTAATTAAACGTGACGAAATCCTCTTATGATCTGTGTTCTAACGTGTACACAGTCTGAAAGTGCACACGTGCGTGTCATTATAATCCTTGTTCTAAACCTGCGGCCCGCGCATGCGCCGATTGAATGATACCGAATCTGGTTGCGTATAATACAATACAAATTATTTCTTTGTACATAGTATATAGTGTTAGTATTTTGTTAGTACATACTCATACAGATAATGATTCATAGAAATACAAGTGATATGATTAGAAGCAAATTTTTATTTTTTTAGAAACTTGTATTTTATTCTGCGAAGGTTTGACAGTATCTTTGATACTTACTAAAGAAAATGTGACAGTAATGAAAAGTATATATATTTAAATTTGTTGAAATCAGAATGGTTTGTGGTCCTTTAAAAAATTTAATCGAAATGCATATGACAAGAACCACAAAATTTTATTTTTCATACCGACTAGTCACAGTAAATTCTTGGAACGTACGTAAAGTACTTCTATATTAAGTTGCGCTGATGGCATCGGTCGCTTTTGAACAAGAACCGCCGATTACAGTGATTGGGTATTCAATTGTACCCACGCAGCATGTGCGACGACCTTATCAAGTTTACTACGCCGAAGCCAAAACGATGCCGCTTTCACCCATTTCAGACACAATTTAACAAATGCTCATGCGAAATAAGTTATCCTCCTCTTCTCACTAAGACTATTAAAGCTAGCTATTTAAAATTAGTAATTGGCTATCTCTAAAGAGTTTGCCGTATTGAACAACTATGATTGAAAGCATGTTATTTAGAAGGTATAAAGTTCTTTATTAGGTAAATCTTCTGGTTGATACATAGCACCATTCACGGCCTAAATTAAAAATCCAATTTTGGCGTCGTCTGATATAATGACAAGACGTCTAATAAATGGAAAGTGGTTTCGTTTTTATTTGTTACGCAACATAATCCAGTGAAATAAATATTCTACGTTTCATTATCTCGCCCAGTCTCCGCGTAAGACTTGTTGTCGCTTTATATCTCATCTTTTAAAAACTACGTTGGTGTAATGTTTCATAGACTTTATTCGACTTCGCAAAACATTGTTTACTAAAGGTTTACGTAAGTTGTTCCTAACAAACTATGAGTAGAACTTTGCTTTCAGAACATTTAGCAGACGTCTAGTTAAGCGTTTCTCACGCATTCAAATGACCGTATTATGCGTATAATATTATAATTCAGAGGGTATCTACAGTGCTGGATGCACGGTACATTAAGTTACTCGTGGACTTGGATTGTTGTGGTCGGGAGTGGGTAAACGTAATTTGTTAGTGCGCCAGCGTGTGCGCAGGACTGGCTCGCCCACGCGCTGCGCTTGCGACGCTCAGCGACTCTTCTCACGCCGTGACTCATACGGTCGTGATTATTTTGTACCTTATAAATATCGATAAGCGAGACAACTTAAATAAAGGATGCTTAATCAATGCCTAGACTTGAAATTTGTTTAAAAATAACTCACACTTTTGATAATCAAATATATACTCACAATAAGGGTGTATATTTGAATATGTAGAGTTAACACAATACCGAATTAGAAGAGTTACTTTAATTTAGTGTTTTCTAACACTCGGACCCTCCGAAATATAACATTGTAAACAGTTTGTTTATA
Organism: Trichoplusia ni; assembly: GCF_003590095.1. Classification (NCBI taxonomy): domain Eukaryota; kingdom Metazoa; phylum Arthropoda; class Insecta; order Lepidoptera; family Noctuidae; genus Trichoplusia; species Trichoplusia ni. The sequence continues at coordinate 15,291,482 of NC_039485.1, forward strand.
GATCAACATTTCATAACAGGACAGCTACCAAAACTATAAGGCTCTATTTTACAATCGTACAACCATTTATAGTTAGTGATCTCTTGCCTCTTGCCTATTCGGGGTCAGGCTCACTAGGATGGCCCCACGTTTACTCAATAAAATGGCCCCCTGTTGTGATGGGACAATTCATGGTAATGTCCAGAGACCGGTCGACTCGTCCAACATAACGTCCTGATTCATTAAGCTATCGGAAGATTACACTGCGGTGGTCGCTACTCACAGTACTCACTAACTAATGACCAGTCTGTTTAGGTCGAGTGAGCATTTCGTTGCACTGCGGACGAAAAAATGTATGAAAAATATTCATATTATTCGATAGCTACACCCCCGGAACGGATGCGATATTTTAATATTCTTTTACAGGTTTTGTATCCACTGTACTGTTCCGGGCCGTTAAAATATTAGAGCTGAAGCATTGTTGAAATTCACAAATGAATTGTGTTCAAAATACACATAGTTTTAAAGGTCAACGAAAAATAACTGCACGATTTATTTTACTAAAAGCCATATATATTAACATAAAGTAAATATTTTCCCGTAACCCACACGATATTAATTTATGAACAAGATTATAGTAAGGATTCGCTGACGTAATAAATATGGAATATGCTGGTGGGTGTTCATGGCATCGATAGTCGATTACGTCATAATTACCTCCCGCGTTCCACAGATATTAGGCAGATATTAGTTTAGTTAATGCCTCAATATAATGGCTCGGAGTGTATTGATGATCTAAATCAAATGGAAGCTATTGTTTGATGTCGTTAATATAACAATGAGATTAACCTATCGTGATTTTAACAAAGTATCGGTTACACGACCGGTTAGTGCTCGTTTGTGAACATCATGTATAAACACGATTTTCATAATGAATTCATGTTTATCTGAGCTTACGATACTGGTATGTGAAATTTGAATTGTACTCAGCCGACGAATTATGTGATTTTATATTTTTTAAATGTTTTGTTAAATGACTAGAGATGCTTAGCTAGTGTATTGTTTTAATAATTTTCTTCAAAGCCCTAAGAGCTTTTCTTTAACATTCTTCCATCTTAATTAGGCGTTGAAGTGTAGTCGAAAAATCGAAACTAAAATTAGCAATCTTGTAAGCAAGTATGTACCTAACTTAAACATTTTCAACATGTTATTACCATTTCATAGGTCTGGTAATTAGTACGGAGTACGTAAAAACACCAGTACCAACTAATATCTAAACTTTTAGGCGTAAGTTTATTACCCAGACAAGTATGAGAATGACGTAAACGAGCAATTTGTGCTACTTTATGGAAAAAGGGCGGGCTCACTTCAACACCCATTTGGAGGTAGTTTGCAAAAAGTTTCGTGAGTAAATTTAAATATACGCAAACTTCATGGTAGATACTCCATAGTACAGAGATGATTATCCTTGGCACAGGTGCATTAGTTTGGAATGAGATGCCATTTGATTTTCGAAAAATCAAAAGCAAAAATATTTTACTTCAAAAAGGTGTTCCAGACACTTTATAAAATTGATTACAATGGCATGATTTTTAAATGTCATTTCCATAGAAAAGAATTATCAAGAATCTTCATTGTTTCAGTTATTATTATTTTATTTTATAATTAAGTAATGTACAATGAACAGTTGCACATAGACACAAACAAAATTATACTTGGGTTAAGATCCGTTGGGAATAAAAAATATTTTAAACTACAGTACACGTATCAATCAATAGAATACAATAATAAAAGTAATGGAAGACTTGTATCTAATCCTAGTACAGTTGTAGTCATTTTAAGGACAAGGATTTGCCAATAAAAGTGCCTGTCAAAAGATTATGTTAGACAATTCCAATCAGTTATTAGATAAAATATGTATATCTTTTAGTTTTAGTAGTTTATTTCTCGCTGTAGTTAAGAAGCATATCAGATTACCTCGGTAACGTATTCTTAACCTTAATTGACACAAGTGTACTGCAGCAAAAGTCGTGTATACATGACAAAGTACGGCGTTACTGAAACATTTACCGTAATACAACTCGGCCGCCATTCCGAGCGCGCCACATCCATATTCAGAAATCAAGTAAAGCAAGATTACATCTCACTTAACAGCGTTTAAAGAATACATTAACATCTTCTACCGATGCGACATTATTTATTAATATGCATATAAGTGGCCCGCCACTTATGGTGCTCACACACGCCACATACGAACTCACAAGTGTAGGCCCAAACATTGTAACAACTTTGTTTTACAGTCAGTCGGCACGAAGCTCACCATTATTACGTGTCAATAATGGTAATAGAAATTAGTACGATAGTCAGAAACGGAAAATATGTGGGCGTCGGTCACACCAACATGCGATACCGGAGCCAACATCGACAAACAGAAGAATGCCATTCCAAGACTGATCACCTACATTTACCTTCGCGGTTTAGTGCGTAATTATGAAAACAATTATTAGGTTTTCCTGACCCTTAATGAGGGTTAAGTAAATATTTGGCGTGGGTTCGTTTTGACCCGTAATAAAACATCCTTTAATACTGGCGATAAAGGCTGCTAAGATTAATTTAGGCTTTCATTTATCATTATGATGTTGAAAACATAACAAAAAGTAAGGATCGAATTTAAATTGAATCGTGATATTTATGTAGATGGTTGCTACATCCATTTCAGAGCGTATCGTTAAGATAGCGATAAGTATATCAATAACAAGTGTCGTTATCTCGCATCTCTATGGTTTACAAGTTTTACAAGATGCACGTTTGCAGTGCGCCCGACCCGCAGTGGGCGGGTGTGAGCGTGAGAAACAAATAACTGGTGTCGCGTCCACGGCCCCCTTCAACCTTATGAAGAATTGGACCCCGTCTAATGGCGGCCGCACTGCTGTTATAATTGCTTTTAGGCAATCACAATTTATTACTTGTCGCGTGTCGTTATGGAGTTTTACAGCGCTTGTACACACCGCCGTGAAATATCGAACAGTTTGTAAGGATACTTGTATCGAGCGACTCGAAGCATAAATAAATTGAATTCCCGGTTTAAATATTTCACTTTTTCCCGTGTGTACTTGCCAGTATTTTTTATTGTTACTGCAGTCATTTGTTCTTACCTGAGTTGCAATGTTAACAGCTGTATTGTGAGATTGAAATTGTATTCGATTAGGTGCAAAAAGATAATTTCTATTACTATAGTGATAGTTTGAATAAAACTGACGATACGATAATTCTACTCTGTATTTTTTACTTTTGAATCCGAATACGAATGCTTATTCCTGTTTCGTATAGGGAACAATTTACAGCTACCTTTAGAATGCAAGGAACTATAAATTTTCAATAAACGCTGGGCGTTCCGAGTTGTTTCTTGCAATATTTTACGCAATCAATGCCGCGCTGAGTACCGCTATCACTCTCAATTTAGTATCGACGACCATTAATCAAAAATGCGCAAGGTAGATGGAAATTGAAATTGTGATTTCACAACAAGTGAAAGGTACACGTCAATACTCATTAAAAAGTTGCATGGGACGGTTACAATAGTGCGAGAGCGTCTACGAAATTGCCATACATTCTACGTATTAGTGGAAAATGTTATGACACTTGTTCCGCATATTTTATATTGGTCAAAACGAACAGAGAGCTATAAAGATGCGGCAACCATTGACATCACATTTGCATGGAATGTGCCCGCCTATTGACTAACTTCCGATGAATGGAATATTATGTGTTCCATCATTTTAATGTTTTGTAAACTATTGTTTAACATTGATGTTTAATTGTTTATGTTTGGACTTTAAGCTGTTGCGTTAGGTTATGAATGCGATAAAATTATTTAACTAAATATGAGTGAATACGATGCAATATTACTGCATAATTTTAGTGTGGTCTACGCATTCAAGAACCAGAATGTTTTAGCTTGCTTGTCGCTATGACGAGATAAATATAAGCCTTTTTACTAAGAATTACATTAGTAACGTTATCCATACGCGGTAACGTAGCAGGTCGAACGACTGCATTAAAGATCTATAAAGCTAGCGTGACTAAATTGCTTTCCCCTTCAAGATAACTGGACAAGATTAATGAGCGTAACGTGCAAAACGTTTAAACCCATTTCCAACTGAAATCCGACTAGTCAGTTCCATATATTAGCGCCAGCGAAAACGTTCCTGGCACAAATTTCCATCACTAACATTAACCAAATTAGTTAGCTTAAAACCGTCCCGGGAACTAGCTGGACCGCAGTCGTTATACAAACGAATTGAATAAATTATCTACATCTGTGCACACAACTCACCCATCAATAATTCTTGAGAATAGAATTGAAGTAATTATCGAGTATATCAGGCTAAGCCATAACTGCACAAGTTGTTGGACCGCAGGTTAAGCTACGCTGTTGGTCCGTAGATGGGTGACGATCTTTCCCATACCGAGTTCTTCGTGTTTCGGAAGGCACATTAAACGTTTTATTTAGACATCTTTGACGTCAGGTAATTGGGTTAAAGAGGTCAGGTAGGCAGCCGCTCCTTGTAAAACTTAACGGTAGGTAATTAGCTGAATCCGGTTGGACTAAAAGTCAACCCCAACATAGTTTAGAAAATGCTAGGACAATTGATTATCGTTCCAATCAGATTGTCCTTTGGGTGAAAGTTGATCTCTCTTAGGCGATTGCGACGCGTTCCAGGAAGCAAATATCCGTAGCGAGAAAAATTGCAGTAACTGGAAATACTACTTCCATATTGGCCGGGAAAGTTGCAGTAAAAAACGATTTTGATGATTACAACCCACAATGTGAAACCTGATTATGAAATTTAAACCAGATCATGCGTTGAAGTTACGATGTAACGTGATTTCGCTATTGCAATCGAATAGTATTCTCTTTCAGATGTTAGTATCGTATGACAATAAACCTATATCGTAGGTGGTCGCACATTGACTTGCGTTTACAAACATATTTTTATTGTACTGTATAATGTTTTACGGCGCCATCATACAAATCTTTATGGTGCCAAACATCAAGTCTTTTCTCGAAAGCATAACAATATTGCGCAATCAATAACGAAATGTTTTAGATTTTGTGGCAATTTGTGTCGTAAGTCGATACTGGTCATAAAGCATCGGTTACCTTTGTTTTTGTTTAAGTCGAAGTAGTTTTTAGGGTTCCGTAAATAGTTTGATAAAGGAACTCTATTACTGAAGCACCGCTGACTCTCCGTCCCTCCATCCATCTCAGGTATTGTGATAGCTAGACAGTTAAAATTTTCACAGATGACGTATTTTTGATGGCACTCTAACAATAAATACTAAATAGATTCAAGGTGCCATAACAGTTTGCATTACAATAATAATATTCCACAACTTTCACAACATGTCATCGAGCCTCAGACTAAGCAAAGCTGTATTATAGCTGTACTAGACAACTGATAAAAGTAAAAATCGCTAAAATGTGTTTGTTACCTAACGGATATGCTTTTTTAAACCCTTTTTACGGAAACCTCAGCGTCGTAAGCCTGCCTAACAATTGACCGATTTTATTTAACATCCATCATTATAAAACTCTGGTTTTAGGAATAATTTACAATCACAAATAGACCACTGGAGAATAGAGCTTTAAAAAAAGATTTGACATAAATTATCTGGAATATATGACAAAGAAACGAAACAATGTGAGGAAAGAACCTCGGTAACGTGAACTCAACTGTCATTCAAGATATTTACTTATTTGTCTTCCAGTATTTATTTAAATACATTTCTCATTTATTTTGCGCACAGCTTAAATTCTCGTACCTTTGTCTTTGTTCACTCTGTTGCACTCTCGGACGACGTCAAAGCACTCTAAAGCCCCTGATTTAGGTCTGACTTGCTTTATGATCCATTCTCTGGCTGCAAACATATCAAGTATATTCTTGTCAGTTTTCTGCACTATTCTTTTGGAATTTACATTCAAATAGCGTGGGTTAGTGTTGAATAGACTCAAGACACAATTGGTTTGTTAAAAACCTTAAGATGTTCTTTCATAAACGATAAATATAAATGTGAGACATATATTAGCACGCGCCCACTAGCGTGAATGGAAGTTATATTAAGGTCACAGACATGCAGACACTTTCTAAAGTTTAATAATTGAGTCAATTTATCGAGCGTCTCCTCGTCTGCAGGATCGGTGACACTTTAGCGGGCATTGATTACCAAGTTGTGAGCGATTACGCCTATGTACGGTGTGTACTGACCAGTCCAGCAGGACCACTCGCTTAATGATGCCTTAACGTGTAGATTCGTGGTACTTTATAAGTACGGTAGATACGTAATTAGAATTTGTAATTTTTCTGCCCAGTGTGAACCAGCCAGACTTCAATCGCTATAATATCTTCTTTGGGTTTATGTCTGGTTGATTTTTAATAATGCTTGAAAAACATAAGCTTATTTAAACAGTTACATCAATGAGGCGTAGACAATAACAGAACCCTTTTTTACAGTTAGGGTTAAGGTTCTCTTTTACGGTCTGAAAGCACCTGTAAACAACTCGAAATTATCTCAAAGGAAAGTAGAATGCCTGCTGAAGACTTGTCTGTACCTGCCCTAAGTATCTAGCCGTAATTAGCTGGAAAACATTTGCACAATGCTCATGTTTACGGCCGCCGCTAAACTTGTGCGTAAAAAACAAAGGTAGTCAATTGGGATCCCTTTTTGTTTTACCTCATATTCACGAGCGGTGCGGGCCGGGTTCAACGTCTAGCCTTCCTTTAAATACAAGACGAAGGTTAAGTGGTTCGCTGTCTGTTTCACTTAAACCGTTGCCCGCAGCCCTGTAGTAAACGGTGGCCGCCACTTGTATTCACAACATAATATTATTATGACGGCAAACCCGCGGTTTAACCGAGACAAAACAAAAACTAAACGCTGAATTCACAGATTCGTATTGTACTTTACGACGGGCGCTTTGTAAATTGAAGTTTGCCGAGTACTTACGCTGAATGCACTTTAAGTGCCTACAGAATTTAATTTCGTGTCGTGGTCGGTTGTGGCTTAAGAGTGTCAAAATTGTATTTCAATATTTTGGGCTAGGTATTGGTTGAGAATAAATAGTTTTGTTAGTGCACGAGTTTGCGGTGAGGCGAGGGCTCTCGACGGCTCTCGTGTGGCGGTCAACTCAATACACACTCGTCGCAATCGTTTTCGCCGGCGTCGAGATTGCTTAGGTTGTTGCTTCTGATTGAATTCATCCGACGGCCGCCCGCCGCGCCGCCCGCCTGACCCGGAAAATTAACCCGCCGAGATAAATGCCGATATATGTCAAGTGGTTACCACTATAACACGACGACGACTTATGCCTTGTTACGGGCTGGCGTATTTATGTCTGACTCGGGAAAATAAAACCAGTAGGAAATTTAAATGTAATACGAAAATCTCGTCAACATGTCTTTGTTCTTCGTTGAGTTTCTTATGCATGCTTTTGTTGTGTATGCAAATGCATAATATAAACTCACATGCAATGTCTTTGTTTTACGTACTTAACACACATGAGTGAAAGTAAAGCTCAGTCTGTTACACAGTAATGATGACGTTGTAATTCTTTAGAACAAAAGTGCTCGTGTTTAATTAACCGGTTGGCAATCTGTTCACGGCGATAAAAGTAACTGAGGGTAACAGAAGCTGTACAATTAGGTGAAATTTACGTGAGTCAAAAGTTCTGCATAAAATGTGAAATAGAGAAATGGAATTATTGAATTAATAATTATGGTTTAATAAGTTTCCTATAATCGTAATAGCACGGTCCATCAGATCTCAACTCAGTGTAAAATCCGTGCGGTTTTACGAGTGGCATAAATAAAGCAATTAACACTATGAGGATTTACGTTATCCAATTTAAAACGCCTGCACCGATTATTGTTTCTGATGTCCTACATAATTGGTCGTAATTGATTGCTCGTGCCTTTATTACTGTTACATTATTAAGTGAGAAGTTAATGTTACTGTGTATCGAAATCGGGATGTGCGCAAGTTGTAATGGAAACCGGGGCTCCATCGGAACTCAATCGGAAACTGTTTAATTATTCTATAGCGTGTTGTTAAAAATGCATTGGCGTATTCACGTTATTAAAGAATTAGTGTAGCATCGTTCGGTTTTATTTATTTTATTTGTTTACCTGTTTATCATTAATGATTTGGCTGCACGCATAGAAGAATGGTTCAGGCTACCACGCCGAATCCACTGAGTGCGACCGTCGCGGGTTCGAACCCCGCGTAAGCACGAATGCTTGTTATGTATCTGAGTGTCTCGTGACTTGAATGACAAAATCCCTTAATCCGGACGTCGTTTTTTCATTTCTCCATTATAACTTTAGCTAGGCGCCATGTTGGTCCTAGTATAAGTCCCGAGTTTAATCATTCCTTGGTCAGAAGACAAATTACTTTAGAAAAGCTGACGCTGGCAAATCGCTCGAATATATTGAACTGTGACAAAGTCACGTCACTTGTCAAGTACATTCTTTACGTAAATTTGAAGTTTTCTTGTCTAATGCTGTGAAACATTGTCAGAATAGAAACCCTCTCTTGTTTTAAAGAAAGTTGTTCAGGATAAATACACACATTAATATTATTTGATCAATTATCGCAGTGAAACTTTATGTTTCCGTTTGACATATATGAGTATGATAATTACGACGAGACTTTCTCGTACATACAATTGACTTCCTCTAAGAACAACGAGACTCGTTTTAATTGTTTGGATTAGATCAAAGCTGTATCTTTTATGAGACAACACTCGGTAACTAATGCAGTTAAATATTGATGTTCTGTTTTAGAAACGTTGGCTATGAGGCTTTAGATTATTGTTCAGTTTTCATTCAACGATAAATGTACCTATTCTAAAGTAATACTATTCCATAGATGACCGAGTGCTGAGCAAGGGCAAAGGTCTCACTCACTGCGGTTTGGCGATTCTAGATACGAAATTGAAAACCAGTATTCTATATGACTTTTTCTTTTACTGAATGTCCAAGGCCCTTAAAACAATTAAAAAACATTTTATTGTGACAATACATTGGATTTGCCTGTTAAGGATTGAACCTGTATCTCATTCATAAAAATCGCATCGAACTGCAAGGACAGTACTCTACGTACTGAACGTAAAGCTACTATTTTGCCTTATTAAAAAGACAAGTTATATCAATGGTGATGGTAATACCACAGAATTGTAGTCTCGTTAGCGCGGGTCACGCTAGTTGTCACTTGTCACTTACGAGCTCGCGTTCTTTCATTCCGCTTTGCAGTCAAAGCGAAAGACTTATTCATAAATTGAAAGCCGCTTGCATTATATCGCAGTTTATGTCTCTTCTGCGCTGATCTGCTATCTCTGTAATGATGTACCTACAGGTCAACTTGTTTTTAGACCAGTTATCGTACCTTCTCATTGCCGCTTGACTTTTTAGTTTTCAGTTTGGGTTACCCCGATCAACGATTTATGATTAAAATTTTATAAAACCTCAAATTGTTATAAATTTAAATCAATCTTAAAAGCATTTCGATGATCATCTAAGTCTCATAAGTGCACAATAAAAATACTCAAAAGCGTACATTCAAGAAAAGCTGTTGAATATAAGCTGTTTTAAAAGCAGGAGCTATTGAATAAATCTTTAATAAAAACCATCAACGATTATAAAAATAAAGGATTAACAGCAGCGTAACTTGGTGTCTATAAAAATAATAAATTTCTTATTATAATATTTCACCGCGTATCACACCGTAGCCAGCTGTTGTGTATTAGACTAATGTTTAAACGGTTTACAAAGTTGATAGGGCATGTGGTCCGATAATGCGCTTAACTCGGCAGGGGGAGATGTTGCGCATAAATCATTGCTAAGTGAGATCGGGTCCGGTGTGTGAACTCGTAAATCACCCGTGTAAATGAGGCCCGGCTTGATACCGACGTTGATGGTGGCCTATCTTTAAAGCGCATTATATAAATTAATCGACTCCCAAGGTCAATTAATTTTGTTGAGCTTATTATAAACCTTTAACAAAACGACAAATGAATATCATTGTGATAAAGTTTCTTGTTTTAACAATATTTGTTTCGGACAGACGTACATATTTTAGAAATCGGCTTGTGTATAATTAAGTATTTGTTTGCACGAAACCTTTCACTTGTAACAATAATCTGAAATAACAACAGTTGATGCAATTCCGTGGAAGTGGTGGTCTAAAGTCTAATGACTGTGTACAGTCGTTCTGTGTGATTTATAATACAGCATTGCCTCATTAAGTAATGTTATAGCACAGACAGAGAATAAACCAGCATTTGTTCTTGAGTGTAGCTATTGAATTGTTTTCCTCAACTTTCTACTTTAATATATTCCGGTAAGATTTTATGTTCATGAAAATTGTTAGCAGAAATATGTAAATATAAAGCTATCACACACGAATCAACAGAAGTCTCTCGTATCCGCAATTATACAGAACTAATCTCCAAGCGAAAACCGCTTAACTAATTCGTAACTTTCTTAAAGATTGACATTAATAAGAACTCAAGTTATTGGTTATTAGTGGACTTTCATTGCCTCATATACGAAGAGCCTTAGCTCAATCAGTTTCACATTTTAAAGTGACACCACCGTACCACACTAGTTCGTATTCCCGTAGGCGTGATGATACACTCATAACACTCCCATATTGCGGCAGACAATTTGGTCCGATGTTTAACTGGGCGAGTTTAATGCCATTTATCAGACACACCTGCAAATTAGCCATTAGTCTGCTCTACACTGAATAAGTGACATTTGGACCCGCCTCGCAAAGTTAGCACGAAAAAGAAATTGATCGCCAGAACTCATTTACCACTGTTCAAATAAAAAGGTTCAATAAAAATGCGAGCTCTACAATAACAAAATATTTTTACTCGCTCAAAATGAATGAGTAAATAAACTTTAAACACTTGAAGCAAGTGATCAGTTCTTTTGTTTTTTTAGGCGCGGTACTCCAAAGACGAAACAATATAAAAAACCCACGCGCGTGCATAATTCACAACGACCTATAATCCAAAAGCGTTCGAGCCTTATTTTATCTCTCTCTACGATCGCGGCATTTAGATTGCTTGACAACTGCGCATAAACATACCTACACAGTTTTGTACAAATGTAGTGCGTTCCCAACGGTCCAAGGTGTAAATGCTCTTGTAATGATCTATTTACATACCGTCGAGGTAATATCGAACCCACAGCTTCCCTATATCGATATGAAATGCGATCAATGATAGTTCTTTTAGCCCTTTTCTCGTAATTCCAATCTTATTTGATGTCCACTCGAATACTTTTCATAGAGATAGCGAAGCGAGTTTTTATAAAAACTAGTTCTGTTGCTCAGTTCTCTTGAAATTGGTTTGGAAAATGGTTATCGTCATTACTTAATTTTCTTTACTGAGTTGATATGTAAAATTGTGAAGCGAAGACGGGAAAATAGTTTGAATGAAACGAGTTGTTTATTAGATGTGGCTTCGTTTACCACGTTGAGGGACAGGTAGCAATTAATGATGGCCAATTGATTGCAACTAATAGGTCTTGACAGATGTCACCATCAACACTATCTAGGTGTGAAATTGATTGCCCTTGCTCTTAATTGTCGGCTTATTATAAGACGAGGCTAATTGGTTGATAGTCAAAATAAACACAATAAATCATAAAAAAATAAACTTTGTATCGATCTACCAGTGCATTTGCATTTTGCAAAATATTAAAGGTGTATTACAGGCTGGGAAATGTTAAAAAAATGGGTGTCCCAATGACTTTACATAAATATTTATAATCAAACAAATGCATGCCGGTAATAGAGAGGTATCTAAACTTATCTCCTAAGCAAAATCAAATCAGACGTAGGTTCTGACGAAACATTTCTGTCTAAGCGTTACAACAATGGTTAAACATCTGCTACAATAAAGGATTTGAATCAGAGCATTAATAACTATTAATGCAATGGATTTAGATCATACCTAAATGTCAAAGGCGTTTGTAAAGCTTTAATACGTAGTAACAAAACTAGAAGCAGAAAGAATATTTCTTGAAATATTAATGTCAAAAAAGTAATGTTTTCGTTTTCAATAAACTTAATTCTGAAACATTTTCTTGATGTATTTATAGCAAAGTTTATATTAGATGAAACGCAAAGAAAATAGCACTTCTAATCTTTTAAGCTTCAAGAAATAAGTTGAAATATCCAAATGTGTCTATAAAGACACCCTATCATGGTTCTCCGTCGCCGGCGACGGTTTCCCAGCGCCGTGCGGGTGGCCTGCGCAAAGGTCAAGGAGAAAATTGTCCAAGCCAACGACCTGATAAAATATAACACTATTTGTGGATAATATTCCTGGTATTACTTTGTCGAACAAACCTTTCATATAAACTGTTATAGAAATTTTGATATTAAAGTCAAATGTTTGGTATTCAGTTCTCTAGGAATCAGACATGATTGTTATCTTTCATGTTGGTTTTTAGTGTAAAGGGACTTAGAATATATTTCATACAGTATTGTCATCTGGCTGTACCATTTGAAGCGTCAAAGATAGACAACTGAATACCGTTTCTCTGTCGCCGCTATAACAACAGATAGAAATGGTGGTCGAGCGATGGTGATTAAAGTCATAACTGTCAGATAAAAATATGTTCCTTATTGTAAGTTGACAACATTATATTTAATACTAACTCAGTAATGAAGAAACTAATTCTTTGTTAAGATACGACATCAAATATTAATAACTTGTATTTAATTATAATTATTGCGACTTATCAAGACAACTGCTTTAAGTAAAATATGTTTTCATTATGAGGTTATAAACGCTAGTCCTTTGATGTTATTATCATCGACACGTTTTATTACACTGTCCAGTTATTTTCTCTGAACAAAACGTGGAAGTTAGGGTCCCAGCACACGGAGTATTTTAAACACCGACATTTTTTCAGATGACGCGCTGGTAACGCACGTTGGCGCGTTTCGAACGAGATTTGAAAGCAACCGTGTATCCTAAGCACTTGGAGTGATCGTGAATCGTGTGTCTGCTCGCAGACGTTCAGATACACGAAAAATGCTGTAGTCGCTCGTAGGTTATTTTTTTTTACCAGAAACAGAGGAGTGCGGGCGTTGCAATGACGTCTATCACTCTACACCTCTTGCATTCCTTTGCACGCGCATCTAACGCGTGTTATACCTCGATTATCGCGCGTTAATATCACGTTGTCTGTGTGCTAGGTGTCTTAGCGATCATAATTCCAAGCTTTTGCGTTCCCAATCAATCCCGTTAAGATTGTATTGTACATAGAACATTGGTTTGAGTATTAATCAGGAATGTACTTAACTGTACTTCTCTTTAAAATGGAATGTTCAGCAGTATCATGATAGACTTACCTTAACTGTAAACAGTTCAGTATCACGCAAACTAACTAATCATATTACACTTTCAGTTTAAATATTCAATTTAATAACCGGTTTATCTATTAAGTTGCACGCGAAATCCTCGTGTTTGATCTGCGATTGAAAGCTCAATGTTCTTCGCGAGTAATACTCAATAGACGTTTATAAGTAATTGCACGTTCTCTATTAATTGTGTAAGTTAGCAATAACAACACCGTATCGGTATATGAGCTGCCATCATTAGCTTAATGATTGGATTAAGGGGTGCTTCAATGTCGGTCTGTGGCAGATTTTGTGGATTCTAAACGCGGCCCTGATAACAGCACAATGCAATACTATTATACTCTCCTCGGAGTTAATTAAACTCACTGATTCTCCGACTCTTAGAGAATTCGGTAACAGTAATCTTTAATCAGCGTCAGTATAATCGCGGTATATATCAGTATTATTCATGCGACATGTATTTAAACGTCTTGTATAAATAATCCGCTTAATAGGTGTTTCTATATTATCAGTTTTATAGGTGTAGAAATTATAAATCGTGAGATTAATGGGCCGGTACCATTTTTAATATTAGTTCGACACTTCGCCGCGTGTCAGGTTGACGTGTTTAATTATTTATTGGTCTAAGACGTGTTTATACCATATTTTATGGTCGATTTAATGCAAAATGAAATCTTTATGAGCGTGTACGTACTTTTGCGTTGTGGCGCCATCTATATATCAGTCAGAACGCTGTGTTCGATTATGTTATGACTGCGCGGGGTTGTGCGCTGCTTTATAGCTCGTGCCGAGTCCAGTTAGCTAATAAATAACTTCCTAAGCGCTTAGATCATGTAACTACAGCCCTATTTATACGGTATATTGCCGACAGTTGTAGATTTTGTACCTAGAACAGTGGCGGACTATGAATGAACGGTTCTTAGGGAAGATTTTAACCTATCAACATCATTTTTTTCCATGGCAAAAATTATGGAAAGAACCGGAGGACATGGCTAGTACGAGATAAACGAAGCGTAAATAAAAATAGACACGTTCTGTCAGGATACCGACCCCAAATTATTATTATACTGTGTGAGTAATCCGTGAAACTGATTACATTCATAATTAATATCGTTTCGGCTGTCCTGCGGCGCATCCGGCGAGCACGCCAGGTATGGATCCGTCCAAAACTGATGATTGACAGACAATTTGACGTCTTTTCATTAAGTTAATGGAGCCGGCAAGTCTTGCTCATTAATTAAGACAGATGTATTTGAGCGAGGTGTGTTTTGACGGTCCCGTCTTTTTGAAAGGATGAGTTAAGGATTATGTAAGAAAGGGCTTTTATTAAGGTAGGTACATATTTCTCATGTGTGTAGGCGTGAAAACGCTTGTTATTATCGGTGTTATCAAAATAAATTTGAATAGGTGGTCGTTTAAAACAAAACTAACAAAAAATTCGAATATAACCGCAAAACCGGAGTATCTTTTAAAAAAAAGTAACCTTATCTTATTGGTGGTTTATTCTAGAAAAAATAATTTTTACAGATACATTTTTCAAATAACCGAAAACCTACCCATAAGCTACCTATACATAGATTTCAATCTCTAGCTAAGCAAAATTTCTATAACTTATATCCACCTACAGAGATGGGAAAGACTTAAACTTCATCCATCATAATAATTTCCGCCTTAAATCTCCACTATTTTGACAATACCATTCATCTGTTGAGCGTTGAAGTAACAATGGTATATAATTTACGTGGCTTCCACTCCTACTAAGAAAATACTATCTGCAGCGGCTGCAACGTTGAAACTTCATTCACAAAGACCTCCAATTACCACAATTTTGAAGCGGCGTCCAGTAATTACTTTCGAAGCTTTAGATACTCTTAGCTTAGGTGTATATTTTTAACGACGTTCTAAAGTCTAGCTTTTGTTCTCTTTATGCAAAATTGAAAAATGTTTAATATATAAAAAAGTTTCCCATTATAGCTGGCAGCTTACTAAATGCCGAGATTATAAATATAAAAAAATCTAAAGATAGAAACTCTGACCAAAAATCTCAATAAGGGGTGTCCTTATATTATGTTGACCATTATATATCAGGGTTGAGTTGGTTTTATAGGTAGTCACTCCTTGTAAAACATGGGTACTTAGTTGCATCCTTTTTGACTGGAAATCGACCCCAATATACTTGGGAAAAGGCTAGGATGGTGATATCCCATCGCCGTGCCCTCGGCGTGGGTTGAAGTC
Organism: Trichoplusia ni; assembly: GCF_003590095.1. NCBI lineage: Eukaryota > Metazoa > Arthropoda > Insecta > Lepidoptera > Noctuidae > Trichoplusia > Trichoplusia ni. Next base: position 15,307,136 of record NC_039485.1, read on the forward strand.
ATTAGAGTTTCAACCCGGACAAAAAAAAGGATGGTGATCTTGTGTTTTGAACCTCCCAAAACAAAACACTCGCTGTATCCAGCATATTAACTACGTCATAATACCATATTGTCCTTTTATATTTTGTTGAAATAAATTCAGAATAAGTTTTATGATGGCAGCTCACACTATTTGCTGTGTACATTAATTAGCATAATAACACATTTGTTTAACCTCAATTAGCGTTCTAGTTATCGTTTATTATGTTTTTTGATTACAGCCACGCGTTTTTGTTTTGGTTTTAGTCTATTATATTCATCATTATGAACAACAAAAGGCTGAATTAAAATTGCTGTCCATGTAAGGTTTAGAAATAAATATCTATTCTTATACACAAATAATTTTGACATGTAATTTTAAGTTTCATCATCCCTGTCTTGTGTATCGGTGTGACTTAGATTGGCCCTAATATAGGTATGTTTCAATGTTTGATACTAAGCAGGTCTAGTTCGTTAATTTTGTTGTTGCTAGTTTGGTATCAAAGAAATTGGTTGCATAAGATATAATAAATAGGTCAAATTATCTCTTATGTGTACGCGTCATTTTGTTGGTCCGCAGTGGTCCCCTAAACTACTAAATCCGTTTTGATTAAATTTGGAGACCTGATGCAGTTTCATCCAACATTAAAATACTTGTTATATTATAAAGCTATAATTTTTTTTTATTTAGTTCTGAAGGGATACGTTTTGTTATTTCAAAATAAAGTTATAGGTAATTGTTTGGAAATTCGCCCGTAGTTCTTAATCGTCTTAATTAGTAATTAGCTGTTGCGTAACTTGAGTCAGGCCTATGTCCAGCTGTAGAAATAGATAGGCTGATTTGAGACCGAAAGGTATTTGGAAAACTAATTCAATTAAGCCGAAATAATGTTAGTTTCATAATAAGTGATGCTGAGTTTGTCTAGTTTTACTATGAACATCATCTTTTGTATTAATCTTGGTTATAAACTAATTAGTTTTCACTGTTTTGGGCTGGTTAAATCGCTTCTTACAGAAGTGATGAAAAATGCTCGATCTTTCCATTTGACTGCCCTCCAGATTTCCATTGTTAAGCCAACATATTTTTTTATAAAGTTCTTGTATGAACATATTACAAACATTTTTCTCAACAAACAGTCATATTGTTAGCAGAATATACAATTCGCGCCGGATGCGGTTCGTATTTCTGACTCCGGTGAACCCCGGTCGGTCCGTGTCAGCTCGCATCACTTCCTACCGCGTGTTCAACATATCAACGAGTTTTTTTTGCGGCCATGCTAACGTGTGTTGATTTTAAGGTTTGATAGACAGAACAAATAAGTTTCAAAAAAATATTTTTCATGGCTATTTTCGTTACTGAAGTTTCAGCTGCAGTTATTTCGGTTTGAGTATGATGAGACAGATTTTTGCGAGGCTATTATGTATTTCTTGTAAGTACCTTAAAATAAAAACTACGTATCACTTATGCTAGGTAGATTACTAGGTCGCATCCATTGTTGGCAACGTGTAGAGGGTTCGACTTACTCGTAGAAGTTGAACTTGTGTGATCCTCAAATGCTTGTCTTGAATACCTGTGAAACCTTTCAGATAGTGAACATTATCTGCAGGACTTTTATTTGTACATTACCAAAGCCTAATAGAATAACTTCTTTGACTGTGTTAAATATTTAATATAAGACAGAAATCTGAACTAATTTGCCAAGTTATTTGTCAGACAAGTTGGAAATTAGTCATCGCAGAGGTTGATCAATATCTGCTCTATAAATGTTTCCTTCAAGCTCAACTTATGAAATTATGTCAGATGACTCAGAGACTAGCCGACTGTGATTCATATCTGACCGCTCATAAACCAACTAACTTTGTTATTACATCATCTATTTGCTGGTATCAGTATCTACTTGGTTTCAACAACACCGTGTCAAGGGACAAGACTTTGTTTACACCACAATTTGACCCCCTAAAGGCTCCTTAAGCACTTCATTTTATTATTTTCGACCCTATCACCAAGACACAAATGCGAATTTTGATTGAGCCTCTTAAAGTTGCCTTCCCTATAAAAATGTAAAAGTTATGTTTCAAGAGTGTTTTGTATTCTTCCTAAGTTGAGCGTTCTTAAGTTAGGTCGTTGTTTGGTTAGTTACATAATTTTCTTAAATTTGGGATAAATATTTATGCATTAATTCGTGCCGATCGTATTAAAATCTGGCCAAGCGTGAGTCGAATTCGCGACACTGAGTTTTCTGTACAAAATGGTAAAAGAAAAATAAAGGAACAAAAGTGGTCTATCTTTGTACTATTCATTGCTTAGCGTCGATATTTTTTTAAATTTTGATTTTTATAATTCATCGCTTTAAAAAAAAAAACAACTATCTATCAACATAACACGGTTCTTGAGACAAAGCCAGGTAACAGACGAACAATCAGACAGCAGTGCCGTAGTGATACATTAGTGGTTCCGTTTTTACCTGTGCGTAAAGGCCCCTAAAAAAGAAGGCATGAACTAGGTCTCGATTTCAAAAGTCTAATTAAAAAGTTTTGAAGTAAACGAATGTATGCGGGATCATTTAATAAAGCAATTTAGATAAACCGAACAGTTAACTAAATACTTTGGAAGTTCCTTAAGTCTATTTAAGTTCTCGTGATGTATTAAATCCGAGCTAAGCCCGTCTAAGCATGCACCAAGACTGCTGAATTTTGATTAGAAATTAATATGTGAAATCCATAGTATGTTAAACCATTTTCATATATTGGATCGCATACTAAAATGAATAGTTTACATTTTTTAATCTTGAACAAGTTATATTTTCAACCCCGACGCAAAAAGGGGGTGTTATGGTTTAAAATTTGATGCGGTTTTTTTTTTATAAAAATGTTTTCTATCATTTTTTTTAAACATTTTTAAGAAAACACCATCCACTACAAGTTATAGTTGGACAGTGGCTCCTTAACAAGTGAACCAATTGGGATTCGAATTTATTTTCGTCGCGGTTTGATAAATTTTCAATTGCCTTTTTACATAAGATGAGAAAATGATTAGAGCGAGACTTGTTCCATTTATATGACGTAACATTTTGTTTACGATACAATAACATAAAATGAGAATACGAAATTTACATTTTAATTTAAGATCCATCAAAATATTCAAAGGCATTATCATACAAACAACATTAATCAGCCTCATCTTATACGTTTCACAACAAATTGAAAACAATGTTTCAATAAGAGCGCCACCGAAGCGAAAATCACATGAATATTCAAATGCAGCTACGGGACAAAGTAACCAGCATCAATTAACGTACACTGTTTGCCAGTGAAACAACCGAATCAAAATAATATCACTGGATTTACAGGATTAGCACACTGCGTACATTGAACAGTGACATCGCAGACAGGTATCATATATACGCAGTGTACGTTCTATACCTACTTGTCTACGCATTTCGACGTAACTGTCTACTATACATCCGAATTGTGTATAGGCTTATATTCAGGATTGGACGTTTACGGGCTTATGTGAATCTATATCGTAATATCTCGGATTGTCTCAGGTGTAGACACAATTGAACGTCATCTGAATATGCATACGTCAGACCGGTCTATTATTGTATAAGCTGATGAAATATGAATCTCTATTGAATTAAATATGAAATTTAATATGCTTGTAAATGCCACAGGTTTCTGATTTCTTAGTATTGAATGCTATTTTTTATTATTCTTGATAGGCCTCTCGTTAGTTTCAAATAAAGAAACTAGGACAGATATTATAATTACTGTAAATATTTCCCAGAGGTAATTATAAAACCGCGTCAGTTGGAAATCTAGGCTACATTAAGACTTGCCGAGACTTGTAGTAGCTATATTTATGTTGCAGTATTTTAAGCTTTATGCTAATGACAAAAAGGTACTATTTCGCAACGATTTAATAATTCGATGTCGCCACACTATTTTGCTTTGTAAAACTTAACCTCTAACAGCTTTTTTCCAAAGCATAGTTTGTAATAATAGCCAAGCTACACCTTAAATTCGTGTAATGAGACCAATTGACCAACTTACACACAAATTTATTTAAATTGGTAGCTGTAAACATGAATATTTTACACAACAGCTATGCGGTAGTGGCAAAGTGGCGCTATTATTGTTTATATGTTGCCGGCTAATTAGAATCGGTGATCAGGTCTCTTACCTAGAACCGTATTTGCGTCTAATTGCAATTTTATGGCTTTGAGTAAATTAGAACCGCACCGGTACCGTGAACTTCTAATTCAATTAAATTTAAACTATTCCTGCTTACCTGCGTAAAGTGTGATGTTATTTGCATGCAATGCTAATTAATTTGCACTTTCCTTGTTACATAAGGTGGGCGCTGAAGTTTACCTCAAGATTTCTAGTTAATTATTTATTTGATGTAATTTGCAAAGCTGTCCGTTCCCCGTCAAAGTAAATATGTAACTAATCGCTTTATACTTAAAACTTTAAATGCAGTTCAAATAATAAATCCATTAGCAAAAACAGAGACGAAAGAGGTAAGACAAATAAATCTCTTCTTAAAATAGTCCCAGATAAAACTTGCGAGAACATTGCTGATAGAATATAAAATAAATGAGAATAATTCTAAAGTTTCAAAGATTTCGAGCAAGACTACGTCAACGAGCGAACTCTTAAACTGAAAACCTCTTCAACAAAGTTTTTATTACAAAAACATACCAAACGGTTTTCTTTAGTTCGATCAATCGATGGCTCTTATTCGTCTCTATATTTATTGGCAACACAAATATTAGCTGGTAAATACTACATGCAAATCAAGAGAGTCGATTGTTTAACTACATTGTTTTGTTTGTTTTAAAACGATCGTCAATGGGATGGAAAGTGCTTTTGTGTGTTTAATAAAACAGAACGAGTAGGCGATTTTGTTACTGAAGGCTGAACTATTTGCGATGACGAATTGAGCGAGGTGGAGTATGTTAGTGGGAAAAAACGTACGCGTAGAACAGAAACGAGAGCGTGCCATGAAAACGGCTGACGAGCGACAAGCCGATGTTTTTTACATGGTTCAACTTTTACGGGTATCTTTTAACAAAATGAATATGTAGAATTCTTTTGAGCTAGTGAGATCTAACGCGTTAATAAAATATTTGTCAGACAAAAATATTTTATTTCGGTTTTTCTAAAAATATCGGTGGTGAATTGATTTTATTAAGCAAATAGATCACGTCCTATTCGATCCTGATAAAACCGTGACCTGAAAATAAATAAAGGTACTACACTACCACGATTCAGATTTGGATCGTCCCTATGAGTAGTTGACACAATATCACGAAGGTGCTAGTACTAAATTTCCCTCTAAAACATTTTCGTCGAGTTGAATTTGTAACCTACGGTTTTGATAAGAGTTAACTTACGTCACAAAAGATAAATCAAGTTTATGTGACGTCCCCTGCCATACCAGGATTTATGTGGCTCTGAGCGTTCTTTCTAATGTATTCTGTTAGTGAAAATAAAATATGTGTGTTCCAAAATATCGTCTCCATTTCTTTCCGTATAACGTTAGTTGAAGTTTGTCTGTATGGGCGTTGTTTGAGTTTAACAGCTCAATAGAAAGGATCAGATTTTCGATTGTTTCGTAACGCCGACGCGTACGGAACCTGATTTGAATGAGGAATATCTCAAACTCGAATACAAAGACTAATAATTAGGTCCGATAATAAGAACGAAGCTTTTATCCGAAGCTGGGTATGTAAATGAGTATGATAATGTGTAATTTAACATAAATGGAGCAGAAGTTGTGGAGTCATGGTCGTGGTCGGTATGCGAGTTGTGTGGCGTGGCGTGGCGAGGTGTGGTGGTTCCCTCCCGTGTAACCGGTGCCCTGACAACCGTGATGCGGCGAATACGAGGTGTTCTCACATACAATGGATTTTTAAAGAATAACACTTTTCGGAAAATGTTCTCGTTCCGTGGAATTACTTTTTCCTCACTCGATTGTATCCACGTTTTTAGGGTGACTAGGGCTATGCTTTCTGTCTTTCTGTTCGTCTGTTTCTTTAGGCTATATTTCAATGAAAGTTTCACAAGTAACGTATTTTTTTTTGGCGCTATAACAAAGAGTCGCGATCCTGACTCGAACTTGGACGGTTTTTCACTAAAATTTAAAAAATCAATCTGCATAAATCAAATCATAATAAATTTGAATCATTGCAACATAGTTTTTGCCAAAATCTGGTGTATACGTTAAGATATGGTCTTTAATCATTTTTGAAGAGGTAAAATAAGTCTCGCTAAAACAATAGGCATGACATAATTGGCAATGGAAGAGGCCTTGATATTTATGTTGCTCATCTATAAATTTATTATGCCAAGTCCAATAACTTCAGCTGTTACCATATTTCATAAGACGTGGGCGTCAAGTTTGACTTGTATTATAAACCTTTATATAAAACCTCTTTATTACTTTAACTACTCATTAATGCTTCTTAAATAGTAATCGAGAAATTTGTGTAGCACCAACATGCCGAGGAATTTGTCCCCAATCGAATACTACTAATATTCAAACCGACCGCCATATCTATTTTTATTATAATTAGATACTTAACGTTAGAAAATTTCATCGATCATGCTTTAAATGGTGCCTTCAAATACAAATTTATAATTAATGCCCAATAAATTAATGTTTTGAATTGTTTGCCCATATATTCATCAAAATATATGGTATTAAATATTATTTAGTGACTTTTATATTTCTTAAATTGAATATTTCTGCGATAAGTGACAGATAGAATAGCAGTTTATAAATATCGAGTGAATTATTAGAATTAATTAATTTGATATGTATCACATGTAAATTGCATCTATTGATGTTAGATGAATGGAAAAGATTTTTCCATCTTGGGTCAATTAAGTTCATTTTTATTTAGCGACCAAAAATTCTATTATTCTAATTTATTCAACGTTGTTAGTTACGTTAATGTTATAAAAAGGATAAAAATTAAAATTTCTCAAATTATTTCTATATCTTTTGCATTAAAATATATTATATTATGGTGCCCATTAAATAATATATTAAAAACCCGATAAAGTTATAAGCAAAGATACAATCAGAAACGCAGTAACGCTCAGTGCGCGGACCTAGTATCCAAATCAAAAGAGTTGACCAAGTATTTATCGATTCGATAATTTAATAACGGGCTAGTATTATGCAAGTATTTCATAAACGTGGTTGTTCGGCCACGGTTGTTCCCTGTTCGCTTCGAATTACAACGCTGGCAAAGAAAGCCAATAGCGGTGGTTCACGCGACCGATTTTATTGAAAAGCTACACACGTGCATTTTCCAGCCTTTTACACTTTTATTCCTGCAGTAACTTCTGTATTCCTAGCTGTTTATTGCTCACGCGTTTAGGTGAACAGGTGTTCACATTAAAATTTAGATGTGTGAGTATTGCGAGAGCTTTGCAACGCTGTGATTTCTGAGCGATTATGTGAGATAGCGTGGAAAGTAGGAGTATGTAGGTATTATAAATCTAGTGTGTTTCATTTGTATTTCGCTATCCATATACCTAAAGTATATAGTGTATGTGTAAACATATAGCCCCACTTTAGAAAACATTAGCTAAAGTCACGAATGTTATTTACGTACCGAAGTATCTAAGGATGAACTTTTTAGAAGTAATAGTTCTGATAATTATAAGTTAAAAAAGTGCTTTCTGTTAAAATGAAGAACAGTTTCTAAGCTGATATTCATGACTTGAGAAATTAACTCAGTATCACTATACAGGATGATGTCCAAAGTGTTTCACCAGTACAAGATGCACCGTTAAAGTGATCCGCAGAGGAGCACATCACTACACACCCAGCCGCCTACAGGGCGCGTGTTTATGGGGCACCCACAGCTCGCGAACACGTCTCACTTGCGAGCCCAACCGTCATGTCAACATGCTTTATAGACGCCATAAAAGAATAAGAACCTTAGTGTTAACAATTATTGTACTTTTCAAATACGACCGCCATATTTTCACCCGGAGAATTAAACTCTATTGACATAAAATATTTACTTTACGCTCCAACTGCACGTAAATGTAAATATTTAGGAGATTTATTCTCAACGTTATTAAATAAAAACGGTTTATTGTTTCCAATATCAGATTTGTTTTGTTGAGACTGTTTACCATAAAACGTGCATTATCGAACTTATTGCCGTGACTTAAGGGTTCGTGAATTTGTAAAATACAATCGAAAACTAATTTCACTGTTTATTTGAAACTTAGTCTTTATTAAATTTAGTTCACATTAAACGCCACAAAAGGAACTTACTGAAGTAACTTTTGAATAGGTTCTGAAAACGTTAAGTGAAGGTGTCACGAGAATGGGAGTTAATTATCTGTCCTTCTTATACTTCTATTAAAAGGAAAGATAAATCAAAGTGTATCCGTCTATATCAAAACGCAATTACAGTAGAATGTACACCCACGTCTATTTAAATAGTCATTCTTTAAGTAGGTACATCTGTACATCTGCGAACGATTAATTAACTCCTACCAAGAAAATCATTAGTTAAGCGATAAGTGACGTATCGCGCTGGAATCTGGTCTGAGTGTCCGGCGTCCGTTCTACAAGAGTACGGGGTTTGAAACATTTGGTTATTTGTGGGAGAGTGACAGCACTATACGTCGTATAATGTCGGTTCTTTTCCACAACTGCTTGAGAGGTGACAAGAAGCTCTCTGTACTGAGAGGCGACAGCGACACGCCCTCTCGGTGGACAATGAGGCACTGACAGCAAGATCTATCTGTTTGTATTACATGAGCTCGTGACCGTGTACCGATTGTATTTTGTATTTTTTTGTTCGTGCCCTCTTCTAAAAGGTCCTGCCATTGTGGAGCCACGAACCCGACGTCGGATAATTACGATATGCACTCGACAAAACGGTCAATGGGTAACTGGAATTGGAGTTTACTCGGTCGGCTTTATAAGGATTACAATTTCGAATGAGAAAAACCTTTTTGGAGTAGGCCTTTACTAAATTAAAGAGACGTACAACATTGTAGAGAATTCTTTAGTTTCGTTCAACTAAATATGGATTTTTTTTTAATAGATATTGCGCGCGATTTCGTTGGCATGATTATAAAGATGGAAGTTAGTATTGTTTTAAGTCGAATCAATAGTTTTAGTGTGAACGCATCATTTCCCAGTTTTTTGTAACATATTTCATTACTGTGCATCCTATTAATAAGTGAAAATATATACATATGTTACCGCTGTCCGCAACAAATTGGCTTACATTGAAAAAAAATTCAAATCGCAATCGCAAAAGCAAACTCTTCAGCATTATAATATTACCACAGATTAATAGTGTGTTTAGATAAATACGTTCTTTACTTTAATCATAAATGTGTTTTGTATTTCATGTACATATTTACATCTAAGCATTATAAAAGGAAAGTCGCGTGCACAATATAAATTATAAAATTGTACCGTTTAACTAGTAGACTAGGTTCTATTTTTATCAGATAATTTATTCAGGAATTTCCTTTTTGTATAAGGATCATTATTGTACTGTTTTAAAACATAAACAGTTTTTATTTTTAACCCTGAATATTTAAACGGCAATTTTAACTTTTTAAGATACATATTTATCATCCATTGGTCTAACCTAAAATTCTCTATTACTACAAGGATAGAGCAAGAAACTTAATACAGCCTAAAACTTAGTATTTAATTTTCAATTCATCTATTAATAATGCATATACAGGGTGTTTTGGTTTCTGTTCGTCACAACTGCTATCGTTGATGAAGTATGTTTCGATCAGAACTTTAGCTCCAAACTATTAATTATAACATTGTAGACCTACGTGATTAATTGTATGTTACGCCATTTTGACTGACGTTCCGCGAAAATGTCAGTTCCAGTTGATATATTTCCATTTTCTATTAACAGCTATCAATTGGAAGAAGACTGCATTTAATTTATGCTCATTTGAATTAGCTCTGGGTTCTTAAGTGCTGTTTAATAGGGAGTAATTGTTCATCCTGTACTTGAATTTCTCTCTTTAGTATGCATTGTACATTTTATACTTAGTTTTCTTATTAACTAAGTCTTAGATCTATCAATTTTGTTATAAGAGAGGCTATTTATAAGTGCGAGTCGCAAAACTGAAGGTTCCGTTCAAAAAGGCTACAAAAACAATCGGTTTTGGGATTAATCAACTTGACGGTTGGGTATCCTCAAATGAATTTGAAGGTTTATAGAAGGTATTTTATTTTTAAAGGGTTACCACAGTCTAGGTATCACGGTTCATGAGATACTGTCAAGTTACACATGCTCGGATAGACAGCGGAGTTTTAGGAAAAGGATTCCCTTTATGATCTTAAGGTACGGAACCCTTAAGGAAAATATCCCATCACATAAATTATTACTTGTCTTGATAAATGTCTTTAAAAAAAAAACGTAGATTCCGTTGAACCAGAAACACAGTCTTGTGCGGAGTCAGGAAGATAGAGTAGAAATCGTGAAACTAGTGTAACACTAAGCATCTATTTTGTATTCCATACTGTTCTGGAACATGCTGCAGTTCGTTTTGTTTGCAAGAATGTGTCGATACCGATTGCTTTATTTGTGATCTCTATGCCTTAGTTTTGAGACTTGGCAAAATCGCTAATTTGCTTCTGGTTTAAAAATATCAATTGTTGCAAATAAATACTCTTTGCTGCAAGAAAAAGAAAACAGTAAAGGGCGTGGTTAAGCTTTTTTTTTGCTGACGTTTGGCCGGTGGCGTGGTATATTTGAATTTCGAACGTATTGATATTAAAATTGTTCCTTCATTTGAATCTCATTGTTATTGATGTATTTTGGTAAATTCTCAATTTGATATAATCCGTAATACTGATTATGTTATTTTCATAAATATTAAGTACTTAATGTTTTCAATTTTATGAGTGCAGTGTTATCATCTACAGTAAATCCTTACTAATATTATAAATGCGAAAGTAACTCTGTCTGTCTGTTACGCTTTCATGTCTAAACCACTGATCAGATTTTAATGAAATTTGGTACATAAATAGAGTTGACCTTGAGAAAGAACATAGGATAGCTTTTATCCCGGACTTTTGTAGAGTTCTCTTGGAAACGCGATATAACCGACCCCTCAAAAAGCTAGTTCTTAATATTCTTATTAAATAACTTTCTAATTTAAATATTTCAGTGAAAAATCCATATTCTTAGCTGGATACAGCGTCAAATCTCTAGTCGTGGAGTATTAAATCAGTGTACCAGATCAATAGCGTATTGTTTAATGGTTTAAGCTCGCCATTGTTCGAGGGACGCCGAGCGGTAAGCACAGTAATGGAATTAAATTGTATATCAGCTTAAAGGTAGCGCGAGTTGTTTGTTACCGTCCACTGTCTTTCATAATGATAAATTGTTTTTCACAAAGAGCATTATTTGTTCTTTCACCGTCCAAGTGAAAAGTTTATAGTTTTCTAAGATAAAAGAGAGCTAATGTAATAGGTAATTTCCGGGAAATTCTCTTACTATCCTTCAGTATGAAAAGGTTGTATCAGTGGAAATAAATTGTATAGACTGAAAGTTGGTAAAACGTATAATTTCTGCAACGATCATTATTTTAGAGTACTCATGAGGTGAAGTTTCGAGAAATATAGACATTTAGATTCGCAACGTTATAAGTCATAGAATTTCCAATTTTCAACGCAAAACAAATTTCCCAAATTTTATTTATTACCATCGAAATTGTATGCAAGAACCAAATTGATATAAAGTAAGACGTTCCTTCTATAGGTATCTCTACTATATTAAATTTTCTCGGCATCCGGCGGCCTAAGCGTCGGCTAATAACATTATACTGCGCTCACTTACTCAATTGATTATTCCAATATTCAGCCGCAGTCCGTTAAATAAAGCGTCCTTCGGCCTACGCGTGACGTCATAATATATTTACGTATTGAGAGACAAGTTACAAAAGCTCAAGGAATTGTTCGAGAAGTAAAGAAATATTCTTGTCTAGGAATATGAAGCTCGTGTGACCTGCATACATTTTTGATTCGGTGATAGGACTGAAACTAGATCGGATTAGATTTTTTTACGTTTGCTGAATATGTAAACTTTACTTTAAGATTCTTGAAACGGACTTGTCACATCTTGTCTTACTGAATAATTAAGTTTCGTTTGAAAAGTGAATGTTATTTTTTCTATTCTTTATATTCAAAACCGTAATTTTTAATTTTACTGATGCTTATAATACTGAGTCAAAATATATGACGTCATAATTTGGACATGATTGTCTATGCCATAATATGAATTACGCGTTAGAATTTCAATTCCGGTGCAAATTTAGTATATCGATAAAAAATGATTACTTATGTTATTGATGGTACCATACTCTAAGCTGCAAATATTAGCAAAGGACAGAGGACAGAGTGCATTTTTAAAGATAGCATTATTGTTTAATTTATTTAATGAAATTACTTGGAACTATCAAGTACTAAGTATAAAGATGTTAGTTTCCGGCGTTGTCGTACTTAGGCTTTAAATGGAAACCAATTAGCGGCTTCATGATGGGTATTCAGAAAACATCTAAACGCTTTAACGACCAATTTTACAGTCTGTAAGCTCTTTACTACGTAAAGTGTTCACAAAGTGCCAGCTTTAAAGTAATTAAAATAAAAGTAGACGTGTTGCAACAAATGGGGGGAAATGTACCGTTCGTTTTCTAAGTTATTTTGTGAATATCAGGGGGAATACCGCTTAAATCATGGAGATTTATCGGTTGGCGAGTAAACGATGTTACACGTGCTCAAGTGAATGTAGGTGTACATAGTCCTTCAGCGTTTTATAGTTTGGATATGGTGGAAGATGTGGTGAACCGTTAAGGGGAAATAGCAGTTTGACTCAAATATTATGACTTAGTTTGAAGATACCTTTGCCTTTATTCGAGTAAGAGGTGTTGTTCTTCAAGAGACCTTTTGATAAAAAAACAAATTATAAAAAAAGAAGTAAAATATATTATCTTGAATTAAAACCGATGTATATGAGAGCGCTAATTCTCTGAATTGCCAAAACTCACTGATGTTATTCATGTTTATGATTCTCGGAAATCTTAATTTTTATGACTATCACGATTCTGTTTCATGATCTGAGACGCCCACTTTGTTTAAAACGTTACCAACTCTTGACTACATTTATCGAAGCCTTTAACCTCAATATCTGATATATTTAAAGAATTAACGAATTTCTAGAACTCTTACTTAACCAATCCTCGAGGCAGATAGAAATATACAAAAGTACGTGAAGTTCCATCATTTGTTTTGTGGGACATCGCTTCCTTTTAGAGTAAAACTAATCATGAAGCTGCCATTCGCGGTATTCGTTTAAAATACCAGTGAAGAAGCCTGAGCTTCACTGGCATTTATCCATGTCTCGAATTCCATTAACTATGTAAGAGGTGCAAAGCAAACACGGAGTATGTGCGAATGCTTAAGAGTGTACTGTGAAAAGCCTATGCAATAAACTTCTTCGAAAGGTAACAACGTTATTAATACACATACAAGTCAAACATAATTATATGTATGCATGGTTCCTCTCCTTCCAATATTTGTGCGAGAGATGTATGTAAATATTTTTCTGAGCGGCGCTTACTGATGTTGCGACGAGATGGCAATAACGCCGACAGACGTAATGAGGAAGCCTGGTTGTAAACCCTTGCCACTTTCGACGAGACTGCATAAAAGTCTTTTTAGACGTCAGTTTTTAGAGCTTAAGGTCCAAATTCGCTTGTTCATTGATAGATGCAGGTGTATAAAGTAAGTTTGTGATCGTGTCCCCGGCGCCGCGGGGCTCGCTATAACGAGCGCCCTGCGTTGACGGGGCGCCGGCGATCGCGACAAACTGCCTTCGAGAAACCTCTTTTAAAAATTAGCTCTTAAATTTTTACCTTGGAATTCACTATCTTGTATGGCTTTGAATTCTTAGCGAATGCCTAACCTACTTATGTACCGAATAAAACAGGTACTAGAGAATTTACGTTATTAACTACGGTTCAACTGCAATACCTTTAGCGAAAGTTAGGTCTTCTTCAATGGCAACGACAGGTTTTTATGTAGCCTTTGAAATTTCTGGTTTTCTGAATACCTCTGTCGATACCTATAAGCCTTAGGCTACCTTTTATGAGTTCTTATATCTTCGTTAATTACAAGTTTGCAATTAATACATGTTTGATATGTGTGTTCTTGTTAGTTTCCCAAGCTTATTGCGTTGTTAGGCACGCTCGGCGCAAAGTATCTAATTTATGATGCTTCAAGTGTCTATGCCCGTAACTTATCTGCGGTTAAGTATATTATGTGCGTGTACACGGCTCAGTTCACGAGTTATAATTAAACTGACGATATGTTCTCAAGTAACAATTAATTAGACCCTAACTGAGCACTGCAATAACGGCGCTCAACGAGTGAGAGATGAGTTAGGACGGAAGAGGCCGCATGCAACTTAGATTAGAAAGTAACTAACCGTATACAGAGACAGTTCAACGAGACGCGGATTAATGAAAATTGCGGGCTTTAATGCGGTTGATCTATTTTACAGGCACGAAGCAAGACTTGCATATATGTATGTATTTACGTACATAATCAGACCCCACGGTTGCATTAAGTTATGTGTAATTGGATTTACTTTAGTGTTGTACCAATGTTAACATGGTTTATTTCCGTACACTGATGGGATAAAACATTAGTTTTTATTTGGCCCCTCTTGAATATGTGTAACACCCACGGCTTGTCACTGGACAGCAATATTTCACGGCGAGAAGTTAGTAGTGCTCTATGTTGTAGCAGTTATTTCCTCATGCAATAAACTCTTATTGCTTCTTCTCGCTTTTCCCACACTCACGCAAATTTATAACAGTTTCGATAGAACCGAGGCAGGTTTCGACAATGGTGTAATATTTCATTTTTTAAACATTGTATCGTAGCGTCAGTATGCCTTTGTACATAAAGGCGTTTACGTATAAAGGAATTCCAGTGTACTTACCTACGTTGTTTTTTTTGTGGATTGTAAAACTTTCCGGAGGATTACACAGCAAAAATAATGATACTGCAAAAAGTAATGCGACGTTTATCCTCGCTCTACAAACAATTCATACCTCAGCTGTCAGATTAATCTAAGGCTCGGTGTGCATCGTTGATTGTGCGAATAATAATCCGACGGAGCGAAGTCTCGTATAGTTCACGAGAGCGTCAAATCCGAGCGCAAAGGAACAAAGCCTCCAATTACCCGAGCGGGCACGCCGTGGGCTTTTAGTGAATAATGAGCCGCTTATCCCGGCGGATGACGGCTTCAGTAGAATTGTTCTTGAGTGGGTCTGCACGCGGACCACCGGGCCACTCGTGCCGCGGCCCGAGCGCCGCCGCCGCGCCGCCCGCGCGACCGTGTCGCGTCGCTCGCACGCTCCCCGCTGCGGTCACTGCGTCAACACAATTTCGCGCCTGTCTCCTGCTATTCCCCCTTACTTTGACATTTTACACAAAACGGACGCGGTCACCGCACAACTCCCTTTCAATGCCGCACTTGCTTAGTGCTTTGCAGAAACGAATAAAACAGTATCCGTAATATACAAGCGCTCATAAAACGTTGGAAATAGATTACACGGAGCTAAACCCGTAAATGGGTTTAAGTACTCATTTATGGAGATTTTCCCAAGAATAAACTTTGTTAACAAATAGGCAGCAAGGGACTTCTGAAGCAAATACGTTTGGTTAAAAATAAAAAAGATTTTGGTGCAATCGAGAGTTGAAGATACCGAAATAGGATATGAAAGTACTACAGTAAAGGAATTTTCACTGAAATATAAATTAAACAGAATAAAATTAGACAAAGACAGTGCACGTTAATAACAATCATAATAATAATAACAACAGACACTCGCTGTTGCTCAGCGGTACATTTATTTGAAGAGAATGCCAACCCTGAATAGGTACTTGGGAAATTGTACTGGCTTCGGCACAACAAGTATATTTTTAAGTGGCCGTGATTTCGCTCGTAACATTGAGTGAAACGGCTTTTATTTTCAAATAAGTACCACTTGCCCTGTTACTTCTCCGCAAGTATGTATTTTGTGTCTATTTTAATTTCGTGGTGTAGAATTGTTTACAATATAAACTTCACCTGAAGCAATGATTTGGCGTTGACATAATAACTTATTTGGAAATTTTCTGAATAAAGCATAAAAAGAAAATTATACAGGTGTAAACTAAATACCAGCTATTATATAATGCCTTTCTATCCTTGATAATAAATCTAACGACAATCACTGTTCAGTCGAAAAGTTTTAAACAAAAGCTTGTAAAAAGGATTCAAGTGCTTTCTGATGTAAAAGAATCGGTTTATTGACCTATAATTATTTTTTTATGCTTGGCACCTAGCTTAGGTGTCACATTAATTTTCTTGAAACACATTAAACAAACTTTAATGTCTCTTGTGAACGATTCGATCGCGACTCGAAACACGGTTGTCGGCCATGTTTTATTGTGAGTAGCTGTTCCCTGACACAAAATTGCGAATTAAAAGAAAATTCACTTTTATGACGTCGTAATATTGTCGCTCGCAATTCCAACGTTTAGTGCTCTCGTTTTAAATGTTCCGTCTCTTGATATTTGATAAGGACATAACGGTTGCAATTTTGACCGATGTTTTTCTTTTTAATGATCATAAACAATTTATTTACAAATGTAATTTGATACTAAGATGATACAGTACAGTAATTGCTCTTGTACTATTTAATAGTCTGCACAAGTACATGAAACAGTACTTACTTAACAACGAATGATATCTCTGAAGAAAATTATCTAAATCACTCAGGCTTCTGTAGTTTTACTCACACAACCTTCTAATTACCTTATGAATAATTTAAACTTACACCGAGCAAGGCAAATAACGTAATTTCTACTTAACCTAATGAGTCAGATGTTTGAGCTTTTACTTTTAAATCGGCATGGATGAGTTTATTGCGTTTAACGTTAAAAATATTAATAAAATACTGGCAAGTCATGTCATGTTTATAACTTCTTATTAAAACTTAAAACTAGTAACTTTTTACTACCGATTTAATTGAAAGTATATTCTTGTTTACATGATACTTATTTAAAATTAACAATATACGAATCTTGTAAACTTTCTGGATTCGCCATTTGTCTAATAAATTTCAAGTTTATTGTTTTATTACAGTTAATTAATTTATTAATATGGATTATAGATTTAAGTTTTAGGAATAAAATGGAAAAACTAAAAAATATTTAATGTTTAACTGTTTTAGATTTTGTTAAAAACTGAAAATATGATCCTTATGAATTAGACTAATTTTTTTTTCAATTTCTCATACATACTAGCTAAATGAAATGCATGTAGGTATACGAAAACGCACAACAGATGGGGCTTGAAAGCGAAACTAAGTTAATTGAATGTACAAACGTGTGCTTCAATACAACCTTGAGGTATTGGGGTTAAAGTACGCCGAGAGTGGGCACCTAGTTTATATATTTTAGTTATTGTTGTATATTGGGAGCGGGTGCTCGGGGCAGGCGAGCACGGCCGCCGGCCGCTCAGGCGAACACAATTTGTAGACCATTTCTCTCGCCTGCCACGCGACACTTCTACAGATTAGAGAAAGTAGAATACAGAATATAGATACACAGATTCTATTATTTACGCATATGTATCGACTTTTCTGTTTATATTCTACCCTTTCGCTACTTTAAACAGCGCTGGCCGTATGAAAAAATATGCGGGCAAGATAAATAAAAGTGTAGCGATTGAATAGGTTTTTATTAACGTTTCTTCTTTCAACAACAATGCGATGTCATTGAACGTCTCGTCAATATTGGTTATTGAATCAAAACAAGAAGTTAAACCTTTAGCATGCATATTACATTAAATGTTAGTGGTGAATTGTTTTTATAAAGAATCAAAATAGCTTTCAACAGTAAGTGTGTCGGAATCGTCTTAAATTTGAACATTCATAATCCACTTACTATTTTATGCAAAGTGCCTATTAGCGAGCTAGCATTCAAAATGCTTTTAAAAGTTGACTTAGACAGCAAAAATACATTGAATGCCTTTAACTAATTTTCATAAACTTTTGAATAGGTCATCTTGCGGTAAACAAAAATCAATAAAATGTTGTGAACAATACTTGAGTATTGAGTAGCGCTCACATAAAATGCGTTAAGTCATAAAACGTTGAAATTATTTACTAGCTTAAACTTAGCATTGTTGTGAATTTTTGTAACTTACAAATTATTGTTTTGCTGGTTCAGTTGTGCATAAAATAACAATTGATGCGACTGGGCATTGTGTCCGAGCCGCGAGGGCGGCGGCGGCGCGCGGTGTCCACACTCGCGCCACGCAATTTGTCGGGCGTTTCTCTTGTGTGTCGCCCTAACAAAGCTACGAATCGAGCTGACGTGAAACTATCGATAACTCGGCACGGAATTAGTGCTTTTGTTCTTATTTTCGTTTCCACCTTGCAAGCTTTTAGCTGCAGGTTTTGTTAAAGAATAACCAAAGCTGGCGCAGTCCTGAAATTGTCTTGTTTGCCGATTCGACGATTCGTTACACGAAGTTATGTTGGTTTGTCTAGGTTTCTACTGTATTTGCTCTTACTTGTAGGTCTTGACTTTAATAGTTGTCTACTAGTATAACCGTGTCGTACAAACTATATGCAGACTGGCATTTTTTTCGTTTTAGGAGTGAAATCGATTGATGACTGTGAGAAATCTTCGGTGCCCTTTAATAAACGTTATTTCCGAATACAGAATAGGAAGGTAAACATATTAGTAGCCGTAACACTTTTCTTCTGTTTACTTGTTTATGCGCACGAGGGCCTCAAGTTACTCGCATTCAAATAAAAGCGGTTCTCTAGTAGATAGCTGGACGAATATTAACGAGCCTTTCACTATTACTGTCGAAATTAAAACAAATAAACTTAAAACGAAAACAAATACATTTTGTGATGGAATGAAGTTTTCTATTCGAACTCATACTCCTTGACTTGGATTCGGCGATGAGTAGAACTTTTTTTATAACTCATTAAAATTAAAAATAAAGTACCTATATTAATAGCTAGCTGTTGCCCGCCACTTCGTCCGCGTGGTTAGAAGATATAAGGTATGATTTTTACCTGCCCTGTTCCACATTTTCCATTGTATCTTCGCTCCTATTAGTCGCAGCGGTATGCTGTAGCCTAAAACCTTCCTCGATAAATGGTTTATTCAACCAAAAATATTTTTTCAATTTGAAACAGTAGTTCTTGAGATTAGCGCGTTCAAACAAACAAACTCTTCAGCTTTATATATTAGTTTAGATATAGATTCCAAGTTGAAATGTATTTATACAGCATATACCTTCGTACCTACGTATGTAGAGTCCTTATTCGTGTAGACCCAACAATATGATGTCATCGAAATAAGTTATCAACGTTTATTGCCTGATAAAAGCAATATAATACAAGAACACAATGAACGGTTATTCAAGAATATTGCCGATATAGGCACGGTTGGAAACAGTAGTGACAATATGTTACTAATAATAGTTATATTTGACAGCTGTTACTAGGATTTAATGAAGGCCTTAGTGTGTTTCCAACAGGAATGCCTTCTGAGGGATGTTTCAAAAGCGAGTAGAATCGTTTCATTTTGATATATTTAGACAAACGGCGTTATGCCTTTGACAAAATTGCAGCCTACATAGGGACTTTGTCTGATAATTAAAACTAATTATTCGATATTATCTCTGTTTGTTGACGTTTTTTGAAAAGTAGTCATTTTTTTAAACAGCTGAAGGCTGTTTCAAATAACTATACTCTGTACTTACTCCTTTTATAGGGTTATGTATCATGTACATTGAATTTTGAAGTGAGTTTACTACTACAATTTAAATAAATTGTATCTGCTTTCTAGGTGTTACAAAATTAATTATTTTTCCATTTCCGAGGATAACCTCGAAGACAATGGGATAATTCGCCCTGAAGTGTAGATTTCCATGGAATTCCTAAATCTGTTAGCCTCAAAGCATCCGGTTGAGTTGTTAAACGTTTGAGTTGAACGGACGACCCCGAGACACTTGAAACTACCATAAACTTGACACTTTGCAACTTAGTTACCGTCAGATAGTTTAGTTCAATCAGAACGGTAATACTTTATTTTTCAGTTAAGTTTTTGTAGGTATTCAAAATTTTGTATTTGTTTGTAGTTCGCAAGAGAAATGGCTCATTTGGTTCTAATTAAATTGGGAGACTAATTTCCGAGATAAATTGTATACTTTCAGGTGTCGAAAATATCTCAATCGAACGCTTTTGAAACCTGCGCCCCTAATTTTAGAAGGATTGAGGAAGGAAACTTACTTGACACATTACGGCACTACGTCATGCGTAACTTTATCAATATTATGTATGTGTGCCAGTCTGTACAATTTATTGAAGATTTCCGTCAGCGAAATGTACGCAACAGAAACTATTGTCATTCAAATTTACTGTTTCTACGCTATGTCTCAATAGTCAGTTTGATCAACGGCTTCAAATTAATCAACAGTTACTTACTTTATATGAAAGAACATACGATTTATTTTTCATCGCATCGTCATAAATATGTGCAAACTCATTTACCTACTTCACACGATCTAATTAAATTAAAACACAAATAAACTAATTTAATTAAAGCGATACAAGTCTTAATGAGTACTTTGATTGTATTAGTGGAAAACTGTTTCGTTCAACTTCGTTCTTGTTTATCCGACTGAAATTTCTGGAAGAAAACTGAAGTTTGTTTGCGTTCCGTTCGATCGCGCGTGTTTGCTCCTAAGTGGAGCGGTACGACCACAAAATGCAATTATCGACCGCTGTCTGCCGCAGCTATGCTCGAATTGCATTCCAACTCTCAAGCCAAGTATGAACTTGAGCTAGTCTACGACGGACAGGTGACATAAGAGTAAGCGATGACCCGTCTTCAGCTATCGCTTTAATATTGGGTATTCGTTATTTTTGTCAGGGTCTTCAAGAATGAGTTTGTTATATGTGTACTGTTTAAAACTATACTTGCATTGCAATAAACACAGGATGGATTAGAAAAAGGCATAAGTTAATCCAAGGGTTTAAACTAAAAAACGTCACGCTATCTTCCTATAGAAACTGAAAAACGAAAAAAAAAACTAATATAGGAACGCGCATTATGGCAATCAACAAGAAAATATTAAAAAAACGGTGTCAAATGGTTGCAGAAGCTAATTGAGTGATTTAAAAAATTCTTATCCGATGTCTTAATCATTATGTAAGGGAACCAATGCAAAAACAATGACATAAAAGCTTAACATCGGGATCAATCGTTAATAATTCAAATATATGCAATGACGATAATTACAAGTAACCGTAAACAATGATTTACTCCACACTTACGAATAGAACCGTAAATTTTCATTGCTTCAGATTTCCATACACGCATTGTGTTACGTCGTGTGCATATTTGCTAGTTATTATCCCCATTCTCAACATAGCAGACATTTGCTTGCAACTTTCGCAATATTAGCTGCGGAAGGCACTTAGATTGTATGGCAGATTAGGAGCTTACGACTGTTTCAGAATCTATAATATCTTTGAGTAAATAGCGGAAACTAATATGACGAGAGGTATTTTTTAAATTAATGAAAATTGTAGGAAAAGCTATTTTTTTTTCTTGAATGACATCCGAAAGTAGAAAAGGATTTTCTAATTCGTTCTTAAAGGATGTGAGTTTCCTTAATTAATATCTTTTAAATCTAATATTTACTGTATAATATTTTTGGTAAGGTAAATTATGTCGTGTTTAACAATATATTTCAACACAAGGAATATTTGAACAAAAGGATTTTTTAGAGACAAGAGCTTTTTCAAATAAATATACTCAAAGGGTAACTACCAAAATTTATTAGTTAGGCTCCGATGCTACGAGTATGTCAATATTGCAGGTTGCAATTTGCATTTATATTCCTTATACCGCTATAAGAACCAATAAAAATCGTGTATAAGCAGCAATGGTTCAAAAATAGATGGTAGACAATATTTTTGTACGAAATCCTAAATTACAAAGTTTTTCTCAAGCTTCAAAATAAATAAGACCTAGCAAATTAATTGACCGCAAACCTAAATTAAAACAACCGCCCTCCATAAACATTGCTACATGCTTGCATTTATAAGTTGGTTCTACGTGCTCGAATACAGAAGTTTTAATAAGTTTCCACACTGACTAGTCAAAACATGAACGTAACTGTGTAACAGAACTCGGCTCGTGTTAACCAGATGACTTGTGGCTCTCATTTGAATATATTGGACTTCCTACACAAACAAAATTAGTAATAAACACTGAAATATTGTGATCTTGATTTAGAAAATGTGAAACGACGTGCATTTTTCATGTTACTAGGGTCAAGATAAGAAAACTTGAACACAGGTACTTCGTCCACTTTTTAGTGGAAAGATTTTTCAAAAAACTGATCAGTGCAAAACTGGACACCTAAAATGTTGACGTCGCAACGTACACGGAATTGTAGGTATACATTATATTACTTCAAAGAGGTAGATTAAATAAGCGAAGTTTTAAACATTGTTCCAATAATAACAGTCTTTGCTTATTTGGCAAAATCACCCAAAAATAATAATTTCAAATTAATAGAATATTTCAAATAGCGACGCTTTATCAATCACGTAAATAGAACAAATATCTAATCCGGTGCTCATTTCACCTACTCGATGACTGAATAGTCATTGGGGCTGATTAAATGTACCCAATACGCCAACATGCATGAATAGAGGCATCTCACCACAATACCCCCTTCTGCCTATTGTTGTGATGACGATGACGTGACGTTCTGGAACATATTGTACAATCAACAACATAAATCAAGCAACACGATCAGATTTAGAAAGGACTAATGTTTTTCAGTGAAATGTAGTGACGTGCAGTTCTTCACTACCGCTGGCTAGTGAATACATGACTTTTAAAAGACTTTTTGCCTTATTATCCTATACGACACTGAAAAACGGCGAAAGAAGATATTGTGAGGATTCTCGATTCTAGATATTGAAGTCTTAAATCGCTACTAGCTTAGTGATCAACGTTCAAACCTTTTTTTATATCGAAAGAGAGCCTCTTTCGTTGCTCAGAAGTTAGACGTTTGTTCGCTGGTATTATTTACATTTTTTTTTAACTATGTGGTGAAGTACATTTTGACTATACTAACTCTAAAATGGCTGCTAGCTTAATGATCAATGTTCAAACCTTTCTTTTATCGAAAGAGGCTCTTGCTCAGAAGTTAGACGTTTATTCGATGGTATTATTTACAACATCGTGTATTTTTTTTAACTTTGTGGTGAAGTACATTTTAACTGTACTTAATGTCAAGCCTATCTTCTTACCTAGTAGCAAGAGCAACTCATATATTGGTTTTTAGATCTCATTATGTTCAACAGTATCTGTTGCTGGCTGTACACTCAACATTAGATAATAAAGCAACTGATTCTAGATTGTTTCACTTGTTAGAAACGTGTGAATTGATTTCAGTTTAGTCTTTGGAGGTTTAATGTTAATATTTATTATTTAAGACTTGACCTATCAAGTTATAATTGTTTGTCAGAATGTCCTTTCCGTATCATTCGGTTGACGGGAATTTTTTGCCTCTTGTCCGGCTCGTTTACGTTGTAAGTGTATTCCTAGATACAATTTCTGTAGTTGAATCTTGTATAATTTTTAGTGTACAAAATAAAAAGATCAATGTGCCAATAAGTGGCTGGATATTCAAAGGCGTAACTACACAATGAATGTAGGTAACAAAATAAATTTACTTGTAGAGTGGAATTTGACGGCGCGATTTTTAGTTGTGGTGAAAGCGGCAGCGATTATACGTCTACTGTGAAGATTTCCAATCCATTTTTAAACGGACAGACCTCGGTGCAGACCCTTATACATTACGAAAGCCTGCACTTTCGTGTGATACACATAATTAATTCATTTATTTCCATTTGATAATTGCAAAACCCATTTATTATTGAATGATTACCTACTGCCTGCGGTTGGGCCAACTTCATTAGCTGATTTTATTATTTTGTAACTTGTTTCGGCAGCTTTGAGCTTATTCTAGCTTATTCTATATTTGAGAATACCATCTTCAGATTCCGACATTGATTTCTTAATTCTACCAAATGAAATAAACTACCTTATAATTATTCACTTTAAATATGGATTTACTTACTGCGAAAAGAAATGTTTTGTTTTCGGATTTGTAAAGAAACAGAGAGCTTATACTATTTTATATATTTATATTTGGTATATCGGTATATTCACGTATTTGCTTAATAGGTAAATATAATTCAGCATAGTTTTGAAAAAAAAGATAAAAATTATTTACACATAACTTTAATTGCATAATTCATTTTTATGTTATAAGTTCCTAAATCTACTTTACCGCTTTGATATGCCACAATCAAGTCGCCTTTTTCATTTCGCTACCAGGATATCAGAGCAGCTTTGTTACCCCGACATATTTACGAGGACGTAACTAAATATTCAATTTGCGCGTCATGTATCAGAGTTAGGTGGCAGGGACACGCGAGCACAAAGTGCGTAAATTCCTGAATTTCTACCACTAACTCTTAAACTAATTTTAATGCATTTATCTGAGCGAGACAGCGCTCTACATTGTAGAGCGGCATCTCTCTCCCAAAACCCAGTATGTAACTTTAAGAGTTGTTGTTAGCCCCTCAGTCGTTGTCGCGTTGTCGACCATGTTCGCCGTGTTGGCCGTCAGTGAGGTGCCATGCCATGACTGGTTCGCCTACGCTATGCAGACAGCGTAATGCAACTTGATTACTGCTGATCTATAAGTCCGCATGTTCAGGAATGTTTAGGATAACCAGCATTTTCTAGAGCCATTTTTCCTACTTTATTAAAAAAAAGCATAATGTCCACAGTTAAATAAATATATAGTATATACCTGTATATTATGAAAGCAAATGAAGAAAGAACATTTATTTATGCTATTTTAGTCTTTACATTTTTTATTATGCTTTAAAGGCAGCGCTCAATTTCTTCCTGGAATGAATTACAAAAAATACGAAAACAGAAAATTCCGTTACAATAGAAATACAACCTAAGCTTTCAGCTCTACATTCCTTAATAGTCTAATTGCTTACACATAAGAACCGTGGGTATCTTTTTATACACATATTTATCTTTACTCATACAACCTTTCAACTGGCCAATTAGCACCTAAACTTAAACACAACGTTAATCTCTACTTAAATCAGACGCAACAAGTATTCAGGTAGAGTCGCATAACATTTGGTATGTATCTCTAGAACTACTTAAACTACCTTATATACATGCATAAGGAACATATATGTGTTTTCACTTATCGATAAAACTAAACAGCATTCTCACATGCGTATATGTATGAGAAGGTAGCTGCATAGGTAATGTACATAAAGGTCTTAAGGCCAGCCCCAATGCAAATGCAGTATTCTAGCAAATTTTCTTGCTCTATTTTTTGCAAAGCCAACAAACTACAAAATGTATTTTTCATTATGACGGTACTTGACCGTAGCGATCGTAAAGCCTCATGCAAATATTATGAGCCCCTATTTTCCTAACATTATATTACACATATTGGTTAAGCTGTTAAACATGACATTACTTGGTATTAATAACTTGTAAACGCAGTACAGTATAATCCAAAAACAACTTCATCGTGTAATAATATTACTACGGCGCTTGTTCCCGGCACTAATACAAATAATAAACTCGGAATATCGTTTGAAATATCGCGAACGTATTTGTAGTAATGTGTTTACAAAAGCTGTAGTAGCTGGCTTAAGGATTAAAACACAACAGGTTGCAAGTTGCAGCGGATACGATACAGCCTCCAGTCGAGGTTAGCACGGCATGCGGCGCGCGCGCATTCGACCAACACACTTGCACACCTCACGATTCACGTGCATCTCCGTATCGCGATGTTATTTACTTTAACAGTTATGGAGATCTCAAATTATTTTATTAAAACAAATACCAAAAGAAAATAATGTCCCAATTTTTAAGTGGAAATATACAGTGACACAAAATGTTAAAACAAATCCTAATTGTAGTGTTCGTGTTAATTTTTATAACGGACGCGGACTTTATTGTGAAAGGCAAAGTTAAAAAGAGGAACACAATCATAAAAATAAACGACAATTTCCCGCCGAGATGCTTTAACAACAATTCCGTATTTAGAAACAATGATACTTTGAAACGGATTGTGTTCGCGTCCAAGTATATTTTTACGGGGAAAATTTCAAGTGAGCAAAAACGTAAGCGTGGAAAATTTAAAAGGGTTATATTCAAAGTGTTAGTGAGGCGAATATTGAAAGGTGACGTTGGAGCGTTAAGTGACATATTGAATTTTGAAACTCGTACCTTGAATTCGTCAAATCGGGCATACTTGTTGGCCGAGAGTTCTTGGAACCGACGGTGCTCAGGCAGCTCGGCGGGGCAAGGCTGGGCGGCTCTACTTTTCAGTGGAGAAGAGTTCAGTTCCCCGCTGAAACTTTTAATTGATCCTGTACCGACTAACCTTGAAAGCATCCGTCGTGTCAAAGCACTGATAAAAGGTAATAATTTAATGATAAATACGAGTCTTGCATATTATTTCTTAATAATATTGCAAACATTTTCCGTAGACTGCTCACTGTTTTGGGACGAGATTTATTCTTAACAGTTTTTTATAAGTATCTTAAAATTGAAAAGTCTTTGAGTTTTGGATTTTACATATGTTTTGTACATAAAATTATATTACTTACCTATATTGTTAGTTAAATTTGCGGCATATCTTCTTAGACAGATTTTTCTTATCAAGCATGCAATATTTGCATAAGTATAATAGCCTCTCTACACACATATAAAATCAATTTCTGCAAAATGGCCCAAGCACTAAGGAATTTTATCAAAGGTTTCACAAACATTTAAGGCACAACAGTGGATTTGGTATGGTGCCCTCAACTATTCGACTATCAGTATCAATTTCTCATAGCACTATTTGTTTTATTCCCTAGATCTATTTTTTAAATTAAAACAACGTTTGCTGGGACAGCTAATATCTTATATGTATGTATGTATGTATGTATGTATGTATGTATGTATGTATGTATGTATGTATGTATGTATGTATGTATGTATGTATGTATGTATCTATGTATCTATTAACTAAGTAAGCCGTTTCTTTTTAATTTTTTTGGCTTATATAGCATAATGCGAAGGTGACGTGCAACTTTTTCTACAAATGAAGATTTTTTAAAACCAAAAGCTGCATTATTTCATGTCCGGCACTATATTTTTACAGTACCTTTCATGAGGTTGACTAATACTTAAGTGATACAACGATTTACTAACGCGTATTTATCGGGATGGCTCGAACGCGATCGTGGAATCCCGAATCACGATTTGAACTCACTGCCGCATCAGCTCGTGATTAAGGACTCTATTCGAGTCCGAAACTATACAATTCGCGTAAGTAATCCGAATGATCGCTTAAACATGAACTGTATTAGATCAAGCTCACTTCTAAAATTGATCTCTTTAACGAATATCAACGTGCCATCTCTATAATTTGTCAATTATAAGATATTCAATCAAGCCAAGTCTTGAAAAATACCACATAGTTCTTGCTATTCATCGTGGCAGCTGCTAAACCTAGTTAGCAACTAGATTTCTATTAATCCTTTTGATAGAAACAAGATGCTAATCCCATGTAACGCGTAACGTATTTTTATCTGTCTTTGAGAAAGTTAAATGAAAAGCGTTAAATCTTTTTCGAATGCTAAAGCGTGTTTTATTTTATTCTAAAGTAAAATAAAATAATATACCTACCTACTATGAGTAACTTTCAAGATAAATTGTTAATTTTATACTTACATGTAAGACAAGCATTCAAATAACACGATGAAAGGGTATAATCACAATGCTATTGCTATAAGTGATGTCTGCTTTTGATCTTATTGCTTTAAGCGATACCTTGTTTATATCTTTAAAAACAATGTTCGAATTATTAGCTTGTTTAACATATAAATTATTTTTTAAAGGCCTTGCGGTGTTATGTATAGATTTGCATGAGGTGCAGGTTCGATCTCAACATACTAGGGTCTTTTTCAAAGTCAAATGCATTTTCTTATTTATTTCAAGACACCACTGAAAAATAGTAAAGGAAACCTGGATTCTAAATATTGGAATCCAAAAACACCAAACTGAAGCCTGACTATAGCAGAGCGACATTTATAGGAGGATGGTATAATATTTTAAATACTCATTTTGTTCCATGAAAAAAACATGCAGATAAGTAGGTGCAGTTTCCATGGCCAGAAATACTGTATTGTGACAGCGACGTGTTTACAAGTTTTATTAATATACCCATACCATATATTTTGGCTACACATAGATCCATCCTTTGTATAAGATTTGCAAACTTTATCGTGTCAGTATCCCGGGTAAGGTCGTCAAAGCTGCACATTCAGGGATAGTCATATCGAATGTCTTCGTAACGGGAAACCACTAGGCGGCGTCGAGACGTGCGATCGTAAAACGAGGGCCACTCGACGTCCGGAGACAAACCAGTGCTGCTGACGACTACGTCCTGCCCATTATAAAGTAGATATAAAGGATATCTGGATATTTGCAATAGGCATAAACGTCGTTATAAACAAACTCCGCAACTTCATACAAAGAGACAAGTTTTAAAATTGGAAGACAATTGGACAAACAAAGCGGATCGAAATTTTTATCATAGGAAATAATTTCAGATATTTATCGGTAAAAGACAGACAAAAATTAAACACAATATGTCAATGGATACGTATCTATTTTTAGTCAATTTCACGGAACCGATAACTTATCGTAGCTTTTAGTCCGGCAAAGTAGTCAAAAATAAACGCAGGCTGTATCTGGATCAATTACAATACGGGACTCGTTACGTAGTCTCTTAATGTGAAACTGTCACCAGTCCCTGTTTAAATAGTACACTAACTTTTTGAAAATTTTTCTAGGTTTTCCTTAAAAAAAGTATAATTTCGTATAATATTTTTTTTATTTTTTTTTCTTATTAAAAACCACCATGATACACATGAATACGTTGAAATTTCATATACCTACTTGTGACTCTCTATCGGTTCCCGACAAGCAAATACAATACAATACAATGTTTAAACTTAAATAAAACCTCTTTCCTTGAATCCCATCTGTCGACGTTGTTTTTTATACATAAAACACAGGCAACATCCTTGCTATCGGACAATTGTCGATTCAAACATTTATGGTGATTTCATGGTGTCTTACCGGCGGCCTTTTATCTCTCAGATGATTATCGGGTGTGAATTGTATGGCCATAAGGTGGACGTGTAAATCCATGGAGTCTTAAATGCGTGGAGCTGGTATTAAATTAAAGTTACTACTTATTTTAGTAAAATAGTTTATTAAGCAACACTAAATGTTTCGCAATTTAATTTATAATGTGTGAAGAGAGTAAATTCTGTTAAAGTCATTAATGAATAGTGGTATTATTGGTGGTAGTAGTAAACCTTTCAATTGATATCGGTTCGCACAGCTAATGTACTTGGTAGTAGTAATAAAATCCAAGTGTCATGTCTATATTTTATACATTTTTAGTATTTCTGTTTACATTTTTATTATTTACATTAGACATTTAAAGCTATTATTGTGTTGTCGCTATATTTTTGTGAAAGTCCAGAGTGAGTCTTATCAGCATTATGACGCGTCCAAAATTGTGGTAATTTGATTATCCATGTTATAGCTGAATTATGAACACAGAGTTCCACTTGCTAGCCCTAAATGTATTCGTAGAAATGGTGGGCGTGGGTGACGTCCACCGTGAGAAAACATGTGCCCAAATTGTAGTCTTTGCCTTTATAACTGACAGGAAATGGGTTCCGTATTATTTAATTCAATTAGTGATATCCTTGTTCGTATTTTAACGATCGGGTATTACATTAAATAGTGGTTGTCAGTCTGTCTGTCTATTATCCCGTTCGTTACTTAACATACGAAAACAAGTAAAAATTTGAAATAAAATGAGAATGTATTTCACAACAATAAACTACGTTATTGTTGTGCGTGATACAAAGCTGTCCACAATATCTTATATTTCTTATTCACTGACATGTGAGGCTTTTGTTTATGACCACAGGATTACGAATGAGATGTATATTAAGGTTTAACCAAAAGGAGGCCATGATAAGCAAAGAGATCACCATCCAATTCGGATAGATAAGCTCTTTGAAAGATATATTACAATGAAGACAAAGTCGCCGACGGATAAAACAAAATTCGTCCATTGGAACAAGGATTCCCCGGGACTATCGCGCGCGGGGACGATCGAATTTATCGGGACCACCGGCGACGCTCACCACCGCTGGACAACTCCCGACAAATTTATTGACACTCTTTCAATTAAACCTATTGTTACCGGGAACAGAGACAGCGGTCATAACAGAATAAAACACGATAACTTGCTGTGTGTATTCGTAATGCGTTCCCATATCGACCGCCGCTCGTTCCGACCGCCGTAAAAGGAGATTTATTAAAACTATTTGGAAACTGATTCGATCGAAACCGAACGATTTGACATTTAGATAAAGAGTAAAATTTATTTTTCCCTCGGATACACCGGTCGGCTTCGCCGGAGTGACAATGGAATAAAAAGGTTATAAAATGCGACGGTTGCGGGCGCTCTCGCCCACGTCCCTCGGGTGTTGTCGGTTCATACGCGGCTGCATATCTGGCCCGGGACGGCCGCAGCTGCCTCGCTGCCAGATAAAATGCGACGAGCGTTATTACGAGCCGCCGGTGCCGACCGCTCGCAAGCATGCGGCAATTTTCAATGAGAGAACACGAGCAGAAACCTACCTGTACAGCAATGCAACCTCGGCGCGTGGGCGCTGAGAAAATTCACGGCGCCGGCCGATGATGACCACGACCTCGTCTTGACCAACGAGAACTTCTGGAGCTTTGTGTAAACCGATGTAACTGTACTAATGGGGTCAAAACGAATAATTTATTGACCGATTCTTATTCGAAAACGTACGGTTATTTTTCGCGCATTCTCATTTTCATAATGTTCTTTGTATAAGTAAGAATACAATAGCAGACAGTAACTATTAAGTAGTAAATAAATAACATTTATTGATTGCTATTCTTTATTGGTAAAAATACTTAATGTTATCGTCCCATAAAAACTGAACATATTTTTGTAAGTCTTACATTATCTTAACGAGCCCTAAATATATAAACAATAAATTATGATAATTTAATGCCTTTTCCGTTATATTTTTGAGAGATAGTGAGATCGTTCTCAGAACTATAAATTCATAATAGGAAATAAACGTAGGCAATATTAGCATCATAAATGTACACCCACACTTCTTAAAGTTGCTTCTTGTCGTTATAATGCGAGCTTAGATAATCAAAGAAACATAATAAAATAACACGTCTTTGTTAGAAATGTATTATCTTTTCTCAAGACGTTTGGAAATGTTATTGTTTTTGTACGAGTTGAGGTAGATCAGGGCGACGGAGATAATCTCCTTGGGGACGTGACATAAGAATGAGATATTTTTTGCTGACGCATTGTTTTGGGAGTCGGATGACAGACGATGCGAGGCGTTCCTGGAACCATAGGCCTTGACAATGACTTAACTGGTGGACCGGGTCAACGAGCTCTAGGACACCACGTAAATATTCCAAGCCTCTTGCTACACATAAAGTAGCAGGGTTCCACTTGAATTGATCATTCCACAAACCTACTTTGTATTTTACAATAAACAAGAACTTTTATTCCGAGAGAAGAGTTCAACGTTGTTGTAAAATTTACATTATGTAGGAAAAATACTCACGGGTCCGCTATTTGCTTGCTTTTAGCTGAATAGAATATTGTGAATGTTAACATCACGACATGAATTTCAATTTAACGATGGACCACGATCGGGCTATCCTCAAAGCGAGGATACGTTGCAAATGTTACAATCGTAGTCGGGAATAAAATCTACGATGTTGGCCATCCACGCATCGATTTGCCACTAACCGGCAAATTTGAAAAGCACCGAGACGGTTACTTTAGACGTTTCCTTAATTTACATATCTCCATTGTATCCTCTCGAGTTTCCATAAAATTTAACAACACCCGACTTCACGTGTCCTGTGAGCACCCAAGATGCTACTTTACGACGATTCTCAAGACCAACTTAAGGTTATAGCTATAATTCAGTTTTATGAAACCCCTTTCAGGTAACAAAGTGTGTATTTCAAAAGTTCTCACATAACTTACATGGTTATAGTGTATTAGAACCATAAAAACTAATAAAATCAAATACTATCTGTTGTAGATACGAGCAGCTGTACCGTCGTAAGACTCAAAGTGTTAAGGACACTTTAGTTTTGTGATCCTAATGTCAATGTAGACACGTCCTCAAAACAAAGGACCTGTAAGTTTTGTGAACATAAAAGATCACAATTTATGTTATACTCAAAATTTTAAGGCTTAAATAAATCTATTGCAATTAAAACAACGTGATATTATTTAACTAAGAGAGATTTCATTGCGGCATAAGAGCTAATTTAGTGAGGAAAGCAAAACATTGCGATACCTGAGTTGGTCTACTATCAAAACAGTTGTGGAAGCAGACGGGAGTCCTAAGGTAATAGCTCCTTCATTAACTTACACTAATATTTTGCTTTCAAAGGAGCTGCCAGTTTATCTGTCGGCGAAATTCGTTTTATTTGTCTATGCTACGAGATGTTATAACGCTATGAGAAATTCTTAACAAAGGTTTATTGCGACTATAACCAACTTTACGACTTTCATTGCGGCTGAGCACGTGTCAAAAGTGTAACAGATAACTTCGCACACGACCAGCCTGACGATAAAATTAAAACTTCAATAAATTTCGTTAGCCATAGCAACGCAGGGCTTCTAAATTATTTCGAAGAAGTTATTTGACACGTCGGTATCATGTTCTTTACCAGTGGGATCGAAAAGAATAAAGATGAATAACGAGAAAATAATCGGCTTATTTTTGTACAAGGCAATGAAATGGCTTCTCAGCTCAGTCTCTATATTTCTTACAAAGATTTATTTTGAATAGACGCTTATTTATTACATTCAAATTAAGAGGCTTACGAAGAAAGAACTTTAAAAAGCGTCTTTGAAAAATACGGAAATAAACATCAAGCGTAGAGATGTGATTGACAAAATGTGTTAGTGCGCGAAATAACAGGATATTCATTACGTTGTAAGGACTCCGACCGCTTAGCTTTCCAACAAGACGATGGAACGAAGGGGATGCGGTGGTCGTAAAGGCCCGTAACTGCGCGGGTGTTGCTGTCATAAAAGAGACCGACTTCGCCGCCGGCAGTCGCTTAAAAAAGCTCAATTTGAATTGAAACGCTGTACCGTATGCTTTAGTAGCCAAGAACATTTTATTCCGATCTCCATAGACGTTGATAAAACAATTGTATCCTGAGATGAGATTTAGTATTTTAACGTTTCCACTATGATGTCTACTTGTTGGTCTTAATCACAAATCAGTGTAATATAACATAAATTTGTCTTTAATTTAAATTCAGATTAACAAATATATTATACGATTAATAAATAATTTGTTTAACATTTTTGTTTTTAATGGGCGTGCGGTTGAATGTGTAAATTGCCTCAGCCGCGAAAAAGTAAATGTATGTGTGCTTAATTGAGCGTATTCAAGTCATTAATTAACACGAACTGGTAGATTGAAAGTTGTATTCGTAGGGATAATAGTTGTCGAGATTTCAGCTTATTGTATCATCTTGGTTATCTGACGGACTAATGCCATTTTTGTCTTACAATTTTCATATTTGGGCAGCACCGACTTCGTAATGTGGTAGACAAATATCAAATGCCTTACAACCACTTAATTATAAAAAAAAGAATAGTTTTCATGTAAGTAAAATGATGAATTCACATAAACAGATAAATACGAAATTACATATTAATGTGTTAAAGCAGTAATTTAATTCCATTACAATAATATAATTTAAATCACTCTTACATAATCTAAAACAGAACACTAAAACGTTTAACCCGCGATAGCTTTTATTTCGCGTTAATAAAATGACATTACAATTTTATTAATCCGCCTTCGTTTTCCCATTCAAATTTGAACCTTGCGCTCTAGACTACAAAGTTGCTTTAATTTTTTTCTGATATAGGGTCCCCAAATCGACTCGTGCGCAGGTAGGATCCGACCGACATTCCTCGCCTTTGTTTGGATGATGATGGCCATCCCACTCATTTCCGGATACTGTAAGAAACTTAACTTTTAAATCCATTATATTTAAATCTCATTGGTCGTTAATATCTGACAATACAAGGAAGAATAGTTTTAAAAGCTTTGTGAAAGGTCAAAACTAATTGCTTAGTATTCATTTAAGTAATAACTAATAATTGTATTGTGTTCCTTTTATTGTAAAATTCACCCGTTTTCAAGATCATGTAACTAATAATATTTGCCAGTCATACGCTTTATAGGTTTTCTAACCGCACCAATACTTAGAGAGGTATCGCTATAACCATTTTAGTATCTGCTAGAATGAAGGCTTAAAAATATTTACAGTCACTTATGATTTGACTCAAATATCCAAACATTACAATTGTCATGTACAACGCCAACAATACCATTTATTTAATTTTAATGAGCCATGTTCGAGTCAAAAACTAATGGCCATCGATTAACGAGATTCTTGCATCATTGTCTGTCTAATAGCTAGTTAAGAGATGTTTACCGAGTGCCGTAGGTAGATAATTAATGTTTTTTTAACTGTCAACACGAGACAACTGTAATGGCGTGTATCATTCATCAATTGTGATGATATATGACTTACGGTAGTAGTTTTTTCTTTTAGTAGACATCGTCGCCTTGGGACGGCCAGAATTATGATATTTTAAAACTATGCTTACTGTTCCGTAATAGAAAAGGATACAGCTATACGCAATATACGCATAGATAGCACTGTCCCATTTTAACTGAACATGATGGCCCAAGGTTTGTAATATGGCCTCTGATCGGTTCATATTTGATAAGGCTTCATTAGGCGTTATCTATAAGATCTTTAAGTTCCGTTAAGGACTTGGAACCCATGCTGTTTCTGTTTTGATTGCTTGTTAATGTTCATAGCCGTAAATATTTATTGATGGATCATAAATATATTTGTCATGTATTTTTGCCTGTAGGTATACAAATTCACACAAATTTATATGTATTTATTGAATTTGTTTTCCTCATGAAGCTAGTAAATTAGAAGCTAATCGTTACTTTTTCGTTGAGATAATTTTAAGGAGCCTTAGATTTTCCGAAGAAAATTGAAGTTTAACAATCCAATACCTGTTTTGTTGAGCCCAGGGCACAGAAGGAGCTATGCTATAGAGCTACAAGACTCGATGAACATGTAGTGTGTGATGTATTGCTTAGTATAGTGACATAAAATATAAGAAGTTGTATGTTTTTGCGGTGTAACCACTAAGATAAACGATTTCCTAAAGATCCGCCCACACAGCACAGTATTTAGGGCTCCACCTATACAAAGGGTGAAAACGAAACGCTATTATTATAGTTCTGCTATCTGTCACCAGGCTGAATCTCAAAAATGGAGAGAGCTAGACATTTTATTTTTTTACAGATAATTCATTTCTGATGCATTCCAAACATTCGTGTTAAAATTTTCCAATATTTAACAAAACCTTCAAGTTGGGAGTCCGACTTTTTTTGTACTTGACTTTATTCAGATAAACTAGAAAAATATAGCTTTGTCAGCTTTCTTCGTTTAGCATCTTAGCTTCTGATGCACTGTTATCTTTATGTATGCGGTCTAACTGAGCGAGTACTACTAGTCGCGTTGAAGCGACCAACAGATGTACGTATTAAGTATATAGCAATGATAGGCAAATGATAATTGTTGGCATCGTGGTACGGAAATTACTGTATTTCCTGTTGCTCTACCAATTTGATTTACCCTGGAAATGACGTTTTGATCTGCTGTAGAAATAATTTATTGCTTTGAGCGGAAATATTACTTAACTGTTCCGATATTAATACAGTTTTTATTAATATCTGTGAGTTGTTTTTCATTTTGATGAGGCTCTTCTTTTTTGTTATGTATGATTTGACTCTTCTTTATCTAATTTACTAGAATGATTGCAACAATGTTACTACTCTATTTGAATGTTTATTATCATGTGAAAATTGCTAAGCCGATATTGACAAAACTTTGTTTTAGGAAATCCTTGGATTATGGAGAGAAGACCAACTGGTGCATGCGGTAAAAAATTGCGTAAACACATCAAGGCTTTTTTCTGTCTTATATTATTTTTGTTTCGTACAAGACTAACTTACATCTTTTAACATTTACAAGTCTTGCTAAAACCGTGTACTATATGATAATTATCTTAATAAAGTTGCTCTACAACATTTTACAACTTTAACATCAACTAAAGATCCCGTCGATACGTTATCACTTGACAGATCAACAGCTGTAATATAATGTTATTCAATTATTGGTCCTTTTAGTTGTAATAACATTTGCGTGTTTTATCAGTAAGCAAACTTAGTAATGACGTCTTAGTAAGCACTGTTCGAGTGTTAACACATACAGAATAAGCAAATTAATTGACTAGCTGAACAAATAATTACGATATGCGTATATTTAGATGATAATTCTTAAAGGATTGTGTGGGGTTATGAAATTTGTTCGGAATAAAGCTGTTTTAATTTGTAATGTATGAGGTTTTCGTAAAAATAAGATTAGAAAAGAAAATGACTGTATTTGTTGTTATTGTGGCAACAGATTGACGTCAACTCTTAAGTTAATAGTTTTCCGTTTTTATGGTTAAATTTGTAAGGGTTTAGGGATTGGATAAGGAGAGCTGAAGATTGAGCTCAGTGGCCTATGTCTATGTATTACGGTAAGTCAAAAAAAAATTTTTTTTTTTGACTTATCAAAACACCTAAAAACGTCAGTATCATGTTTTTATTTTCGGTACAAAATCTGATAAAAGACAACTTCAAAAAATACTATTTTCTTAAAAGGCTGCATCGTAAAAACGTTCGCCATTTTCGCTGACCATCTAACCAAACATCACTTGATATTTTTGAATAAAACATATTTTTATGACCTAACCTTCCGTTAAAGTCACAATAATATAAATAAAGCACCCGGGTCCGTTCCGGTTGTGGGTGTAATATCTTGCGGTTCAGTGTTACATAATGATTGTGACTCGATGCTCGCTGGCTTGACTCGAACCTCGGCCTTACAACGCGACACCCACTTTGATACACAACAATGATGCGGGGGCATTGATGTATTGTTGTACTCCGATGAGGTAACACAACTGTTTACTAATTGTTTTTATTCCTTATTGTTACAGGTATGGTAGTGTCTCCAGATCTCATCCGACAAGGTCGGTTTATTTTTGGTATTAACACTCGGATAAACCGGTAAGGTACTGTTGAAGTTTTATTTTGAGAAACCTGCTAATTGCCGAACATAAAAACCTTTTTATTTCACGTCCTACGGCGACATTTTGTGGAATGAATGACTGATAAACTAGTTGCTTGTTTTGGAATTTTATATTAATATAGCTTTAGTTTTCTTAATGCAAGAATTTTGTAAAGAGTACTAAAGTTTGTAGTGTAGGGTTTTATGTTTATTCACTATATTTTTATTACGGCACCTAGTAAAGATAGGTATTTTCTTAGTGCACTTCAGTATTAAACACTACAACATTCACGAGATTATTGGACGAGAGTTTGTAATCAAATATTTAAACAATGTAACTTTGAATAAACAAAACACTCGAAGTTCAATATTGAAGTGTTCCCTCACTCCAAAGTTACACGGAAATTAATTAACAAAAGTAAATTGAAATAATCACGGGAAACACTGCACACTCGCTGCAATTAATCCGCCTAAATGTCTATTAGTCTGACATTCTGACCGGGTACTGGCAACAATTCATTGGGCAATCGCAGTCAAACATTGTAGGTACATAACAACTGTTTGGAATTCTTTGTGGAAAGGCATGTTTTATGTGAAGATGTTCTTGAAGTGTTGGGTAAGGTAATTCTTATGGTTATCATTCATAATCTTATAAAATAACCTTCATTTCTTTATATGATAAGTTAAACCACTGTGCAATTTGTAAAATATGACAGCATAAAATTGAGGTTTCTACCATTGAAAGAGTTTTCAAAATCGCTTTAAGTACATCATGAGATCCTAAAACCATATTTTTTAATCATTTAATTACTAGGCTGAAATCATACTATAGTTAGTGTTGCCAGTTTGTAACACAGACGTAAGTTATTTTATTAAAAACTACGCAGTGATAATTATCGTGTCAAGGGCTTTGTATGTGCAGCGAAGTAAGCAACCGTCGAGTCCAGAAGTTGCCTGGTTAGCTAAGTCAGCAAATAACATAAGTTAAAGGCTTGCCCTGAGGCTGGCTTTCGCCAACTCTTGTTTACATACGCAGGCAGTTGACAGTGGCGCCACCATGCCACTGCGTGTGTTAGCGTAAATATGACAGGTTTAGTGAAATCAAAATTTGTGTAGAAACCCGCAACGGACGCTGGTTTGCATATTTAATTCTGTTTGGCGCGCGTTTCGAGTTCACTTCTAGTATTTGCACTGCCCACTTTAACTGAATTATATGCCGGCTACATATGAGCACGTTCATTGTGAATACATTAATGGAGATTCAAAACATATTAAAGAGTCAGGTGGGTTTTTGTAGACTATTTTAAATGGCTTGCGTATGCAGAACAATTTTTTCAGGAACAATATTTAACTTTGTATGAGTATGTGTATTCAAATACTCAATATAATTAAGGTATTTACGCTAGTCCCTCATTTGGACTCGTTTTTTTAAAACTGTAAGCAGGAGCCTACAGTTTTTCTTTGAAACCGAAACAATAATAACCATCCAAGTTTATTGCGTAATATATTTGATAGACGAACGCTAGTCCGCGTATTTAAATACACGAATATATTGACATTAAGTTGCTCAAATAATTACTTGTATTGAGTTGCTAACGCTACGTACGGTTTGCAAGAAGTACTTGTCAAAGCTACGCAACACGTGTGAACGTCCATCTAACCATCTATGGATGTAACAGCATCTCTATATTCAATTATCAGTACCAGCGAGTATGTGAGCAAGTTTTGACGTGTACTGAATACATTTCTTGCATAGGTGATGTTTACACGACATCAAACTTGCATACGAAATACCTCGCAACAGATAAGCAGCACAGCGCCGCCGACAACTTCAAACTTTTATCATTTGATGAACTGAAATGATTGACTGAGCACGTCTCTTTCGTAACGAAATTCAATAACAGGTTTTCTTAATTTAAATAAATTGGTTTGCGTGATAACGCATGTAGTTACACACACAAAGATAGACGTGAAACTACATGCGTACCGTCATTTGTTTTCCCTTCCTTATAATGTAAGTGAGCTGAAACATTTGTGCTGTTCCGATGGGTGTCACGTATTCATTTTATGGTGTATAATGCTTCAGCATGTTCACGTTGTCGAGTCCCTCATGGCGCTGCGAACATGCAATAGGCAGGGACGTGCGCAGATCACAGCGGTTGATACCACTTCACCCCGTCACTACGTGCGCCACAAACTCTACATATTTCACATTTTCTGTAAGATCACAAACTAAGCTCTCACGTAAGTTTTAACGCTTCATAATAAA
The DNA here is from genome assembly GCF_003590095.1 of Trichoplusia ni. Classification (NCBI taxonomy): domain Eukaryota; kingdom Metazoa; phylum Arthropoda; class Insecta; order Lepidoptera; family Noctuidae; genus Trichoplusia; species Trichoplusia ni. The sequence continues at coordinate 15,346,998 of NC_039485.1, forward strand.
GTTTAAGTTGAAATCAATGTTGTACTTTTCGACTTCGTTACACTTTCATACTTGGTTTGATAAAGTGAAAAGTTATCTTAGTTTTCATCGCTACTTGAAACGATTTTATTTTTAACGCCTTTTTAATGTTACAGGGGAATTTTAATAAGGCGTTTTGTGCTGTGTAGATAAACATGTAGATGAAACTAATAGTGACCCAACGAAAATGCGAATCAGAATATGTAGAATACTAGCAACATCTTCAAGTTATACATATGTAGTTTATGCAGAGATGAGGTCTCTCACCGCTGCTTAAGTTGTGTAGTAACCAGAGGCTAAGAAACAACATTGCATGATGAGTACCGTACGCGTCAATATACAACGAGTTAAAGCTATTTTACTACGCAATTCATTCTGAACGACTGCTAATAACTCAAGTAAAGTACTGACTCACTCATCAATTGACATCGACGTAGTGCGATAAAATACACTGACTGAAACCTGAACAAAAGTTCATTAACACCGTCCTTGGTGACATAAAATATGTTCAACAACATTGTCTCCGTATATTGTAGTAAACAATTGTTTTTATGCGACGTAATTACGTTGTTATCATGGCTCGTTAGTCGCATCTCTTGCGAAATAATTCGTGAGGTTTATTGGTGTCGGACGCTAGGCGCCAACCGACTTGAGTTATCTCCACGCTAATGCTGACAGATTGGTAAAGCTTTAAAACTGGCCATCCACGTGCTAAGTAACTATTAAGGTTTAATCGTGTTCTACAAATGAGAGCTTTTGATGGATAGAAATTTCGTTATTCATAAAGAATTGTTGTTTCATACCTTTTCTTGAAAACTGAGCAATGCAATGAAAAAAATGTGAAAACATTATGATTGAAATAGCGTAAACATGAACATCAAAACACATATTTCATAAAATAAAAAGAAAGTGAAATGACTACTTAAGACACCTTACGCATCTAGAAAAATCCTGCTATGACCTTTTTCTTTTTAAAATTGACCACCATAAAATGATAGCAAATATTAATATGTCGCCCATAAATATTTATCTGCCTCGAAGAAAACGGTTTATAGCTCGTTTAATCTTCTGATTCTAAAGTTATAGACAATCAATAATACAAGTTAGTTTATATCTACGATAACGTGCGATATTATTATCTTTAATTGGCGTTGACGGCTTGAAGTACCACTACAAAATATTCTTCTGCCAAGAATGTTACTTTTAGAATGTCTAATTGGCTGTTGGTAAACGAAAACGATGGCCTAGACTTGATATCAGTCGCTCGTGGGTGTTCGCAAAGTTAAGGCTTCTCAATTGGAGCTTTAAGTTAAGAGCGGTAAGAGTTGCAGTTTGTTGGTAAATAATTATTAATTTTATAGTTTTAAGGCGTCGTTGCCATGCACAGTTATCAGCCGTCGTCCGCGGCCGGGTTCGCCCACGCATCGCGCTCGAGTGGCGCCAGTCGCCAGACGAAGGCCCCACATCACCTCCACTTACATTCGGCCAGTTATTAACTTTTATTCATATTGTGAATTTAAGAGGTATGCAATCAATATGAAGACATTATAGCTCACGCGATAATTTATCCCTTTGGGCCAGGTCTCGTTCCATTCGTATTTAAACATGTCAAAACGAACATGCTTTTAAAATATCTCGTTATTACCTGTCATCGTATTTAAAAGGACAGTTAACTGTTTTGTCGCTTCGCTTTAAGCTTTCATAAAGGACATTAAGTTGGAATCGATTTTAATATTACATAATGTATGCGCATTTATTCTATAATTACTTATAAAACCAATAAAGGAACTCGGTACGAACATTCCATTAGACGTACTGACACAGCTGGGTGTACCGTGTTCGGCAATAACAAAACAAATTATTAATGATGGCTAGATATCAATCTGATCGTAATTGTTGTAAGGAAAGTGACTTATTGATTATTGTACTTCGGTAAACTGTTGGCCCATTTGCCCGTTTGTTCGTAGACCAATTGTAAAAGGGGAAGATTAATGTTTTAGAAAAGCCAGCTTAGTATTACTGTTGCCTGGATGATATGTGGTTCAATTTTGGTACCTTTTGACGAATAAAGCGTTTTATCCACGAAAGCCAATACTAATATCGATAAATTACGTTAAAGTAACATAATCGTAAATTACGAAACTATTTTATACGAAATTTCTTTTGAGCCAAAATGTATGTGCTAGGTTTTAAGCATAAATCTTTTATAAAATTCCACTTATTCTACGAATATTTGCGCTCTTAAATAAAGCCTTCAAGGTTGCAAACTTATTCAAAATTAACGAACAACTTGTAATTGAACTAATTCTTGTTGTGCTTATTAACCTAAAAAACTGATGACGTTTTTTATCATTAAGCTATCTTTTATTATAGGGATAACAATTAAATTATATATATAAACAAAAATATGCTGAGATTGAACAAATTCTTTGAAGTAATGCGAATTAATAATATTGGTTATATTTCTACGAATATTCCCAAAAATACTATATCTTTTTTATTAAATCAGAGACACCTGTCGTTGCATAATGAGGATTATGCAACGACAGGTGTTTATTTATTTTTTACTTCTTTACTGTAACGAGATGTTATTATCTCTATCACTATCAGAATTTTCACAACATAATTTTTAAAAAAGTTTTGCAGTTAAAATAGATATTCGTGTATACCAAAACTTACGTCAGCTTACAAGCAGAATACATAATGACAATGCAGTCCTCAAAGGAAAGCAAGTACTCAAACATGTATACAGATTTAAAAAGCAACGTAACCATTTAAATGTAAACCAGTAAATTAGGTTGGATATACGCCAGCTCTCAGCGTAATCTTCAAATAGGTCCACAGATTTATCTAACGTGAAATTAAATTTCTTTCAACTCGAAACAAACATCTTAATCAAAGGAGACACAAACGTACACACAAAAGACATACTGTTTGTATTCATGCAATCTGGATGAGAGCCGTTATAAATTGCAAAAAGGCGAACCTCGCTTTTGAGAAAGCGATTTCTCGAAATGCTTTACAATACAATACGCTCCCGAGTCCCGAAGCATTGTGTTCAGATCTGGGCGTTTCCTCGCTTACATAGGATTTATATATCGTATCCTGGCCACTGTAATATCTTACATTTATAAGTGTTTATAAAACGCGTGTGAGCGAGAGTTCCTCTTAGAACAATATGTTTTCAATTAACAAACGTAATTGTTAATTATGGCTGCGAAATGAGAAATTAATTTACATAGACGTTTCGCGTTCAGTTTGGATGGAAACCAAACCGGTTTTGAGCTAAAATAAATATTTCGAAATCCTTAGTTTTGTTTTCATTACCTACTATTTGAGTATACAGAATATATTATAGGATAAATACCACATTACAGACTTGACAGCAACTGAAGTTTGATCCTAAATACTACTGCCGCAAGTTTCTAGGAAAATCTATCTATTGTAGTTTTCAGGAATCCTAATAGAACATGTTCTGTAATCTAACCGTATTATGAAAGATTTGTAACATTGGTACTTTATCTAATAAGTCCTATTATGGACCGTTAACCAACATAAACTGATCTTGTCTGGTATTGATTCCACCCAGTGAAATAAGTTGAAGATTTAAAATTAATTACTTTAGATCGAAATTTGATACCTATATAAATTTTAATTGTTTAGTCGTCGAAAGTTTGAGGTCAGCTTAGTGTAGTGTATCTTATTCAAGAAAGGAATTTGCATTTAATGACAGGTAACGCGCGTTGGTCTCGCGACACAATACGGCTACCGAAAATCCACCTGGAACAAAAAAATGGGGTACTCCTTGATTTTATGACAGTGCCCGACTCGTTTTTTAGTTTTTTAAATCTCAGCAGAAATATTTATACTGCTTGGTTGCAGACAAACATGTAAGGGAGCCCTAGGAATATTATTGTTGGACGGACCCAAAAGGTAAAGTGGAACCGTATTCTAAACAGAAATGTTGATAATTCCTTCCCAAGTGTAAAAATAATTCAAGTTAAATTCAACAAAATTTATTAATCACCAATATGTAGGGCCCTTATCTCTCGCGTCTCGTTGATTGCAGGCTCAAGGACTAATGGCTTAATACAATGCTCTTACGGAAATTATACATCATTATACAACAAGTACAACCCTATCATTACGGCGTCATTGAGTTGAATATTAATAAACAAAAGTACGGGCATTGTTTGTACATTTTCATAATCGGTTATTGGCAACATTGCGATATGCTCATTAAGTTTTATTAAAACGATTACGTTCATGTTCATGATTTTATTCGATTTTATTTTGTATCAAGTATTGCTTTTTTGTTTCGAATGAATGGGGATAATGTTTTTGGTGGTAGTAAGTTAATTTGATAGCAATAGGAGTTGTTGCAGACTATTGGATAGTTGAATGTTTAAATAGCACGCTCTACTATAAAACGCTAAATTAATACATAGTTTAACTGTGTGAACAAAGGAAAAATATTTTCTCGGTGTAGTATTAATTAAAAAATAAACCAAGAGGAGATCTTTTTAAGACTAAAATGAAATAAATGTATTCGTTTCTTACTTGAAAAACGGTAGCTTTTCTAGTCATTTTGCGTCCTACTTAAAGTTATATAATTTAGTAGTGGATGCCTTCATAAACATAGCACTTAACCACCATATTTACACTTAAATAATTCCATAAGTACGGCGACTCGTAAAGTGCAAACAAACTTCAAACATTCGGCCTGTTAGTGCTGGGCTCAGCGCGCGGAATTTTATGCGAAAATATTGCCACAAGTCAACTACGAGACGAAAACAGAATAATCGTTAACACAAAGTAAATACCGACTAGTTTAGTTGTTCCCAAAAGACTAATATACTATGCCTACGCAAATTGGAGTAATTAATTTTATTCATAACAGTAATCCGGTGTTATAATATACGTATCCATTTGTGTAAATTAAGCCCGGTATGAATAATTTAACAGGTACAGTTGAAAAGATAGCGGCACAGACCGACACTTAACATTAAGACCGAACGTTCTGTTACACCATTAACTTTATCATTCGAAATTAATATGAACCTAAGTTGTGTTTGAACATCTCTAACTTAATTAAGACAGTCAGTTTACCTTATCCAAGCATTGCAGCATCAAAATGTTCGAAGTTTGGGCAAGTTATCTCTAAAGTTCCGCAATCTACCTCGTAGGTCGGACCAATCTCTCTGCAAATGGCTCTCTAAGTAGCCTAAAGCAGTGTCGGCCCAACAACTCTCGAAACGGTGTTATGAAAATCCCTCTTGCATAATGAGGGCTAACGGGTTATACCTGACGTTCGATACAAGCCGCAAACTTGACCATTAGGGCCATACGTGCCTGGAGACGAAGCGGCAAAAACGGAATGTTTAATTATTTACCGATACATTTCTCATTTTAATTCTGTGGTGTAACTGAAAACAGGCAAAATGAAACATTACAAGCAAATGTTACACAAACAGAAACTTTAAAATGCAATCTTTGCGGGAGTGAAAGATTAATGGAACGAACGTTTAAACGGTCGGCGGTGACAGTGCCAAAAATCCTCGGTCGCACTGTAGGTACTCGTGTGTGAGCGGTAACAAAAACATCTCTGAGTAGAATCCCCTTCATTAACGCGAAATTAGTGAGCGTTAGTTTGAGGCGCACTCGCAAGAGGGTAGCCACATGCAAGTCATTATGCGGACGATCATTGAATTAATTACGCGGATGTTACGAGAGCGGAAGTGTTGCGGAGCCGCGTCCCTAGGTCGCGCGCGTCCCGCCCTCCGCCATCACTCACTCACAATACACGCTACACGCTGCTAATGAATACACTTTTTACATATGTTTTCATCCAAAACTGTTTTTATTTTGTTGACAAACACTTTCATAGGTAGAATAAAATTTTAAATATTGTTTTATAGATACTAACCTACTTATATATGCACATTTTTACACAAGTCCCTTCAAAACACAGATAGAGATTTTATAGGCCGTTATAAAGTCACAAACTTTGTTGTTACAATATATATTTTCAATTTCATTTGGACATGAGCGCATAAATGTCTATTGAGACTATAAAGTACACCGTACCAACTTAAAAATATGGCTGCAATTCTCTTAATCGGTGACGGAATCCATGCTGTGCAAAATATACGTGAGCACCCGCTTACAATACTCATTTCGTTTATTTTGTTTTACTGGTATTTATATTGCATTTTGTCTGAAAATAATAAAACATGTTTCACGCAAACATACCAGATTAATCGTGCTTTTTACGTTCAGCCATACGTCGTTCATGCAGAAAAAATAGAACATAAATACGGGGATTGTTTTAAAACGAAATTACGAATTGATTGTAGTGATTCACGGTTGAGTTTGCAAGATAAGGGCTTTAACATTCCCCGCTTAAACACAGAATGGCTGAAAGCAGCGCCTGGACTATTACGTAACGGGTCAGCCACCGCTCGACTTGACCATCTGTGCTCTATGCTCTTAACCTTGCTACGAGTGGCACAGCAGTCATAAACCTAGTCAAATGTGTATCCACATGTTGACAAACTAATTTAGTTACGGTTGAGCTTCGCAGTGGTCGCTGGTTACATAATAAGTCCGTGGACTTACGCGACGTGCGGTAGGCGGGCTGGCGGACTGACTCGGCTTGGCGAATCGAATTAGGTCGGGTGCGCGATGGTATCTTGCCACTGCAACGCCCGCTCGTCCGCCCTCCGATAACAGCATGTCTGAATACCAGATAAAGCGCGTTCATTTGCTTATTGCTCTCTACTTGATGATGTCTCATTTAATAGTCTAGGGAAATGTTTTTCCGTGGTCGTGCCTTATCTAGGCATCGTGTCGTCGTCCTCCCACTCTGAATTACACCTGGTACGCTTCTTAAAAACGTGGCTTTATAACGTTGCGGCGATTAATTAAAAATAATCTTGCACTGTCATGATTGTTAGATATTACTTTTGTATTTATTTTTATTTGTGTACATAACATTTTCTTATTTTTCACTTCACACAATAGAGAATAAAACACATCTCTCGCTAGATGATTGCTGTTACGATAATGTCGTGTTCGGTGCGCGGCAGCTGGAAGAAATGATGTTTTATTGGAGTGCTTCCGAAGCTCTTCCTCTGATATAAAACATTGTTCCATTCTTGCAATAGTGGACAAGTGTTATATCACATAGGATTATGTGGCTTTACAACTCTATATTGTGTTGCAATTCTTTGCGATTCTACTGGTATTTCGACGGGCTTTGTGTTCACAAGAAATACCACTTTGGTAATACCTTCGGTATTCGTTCCTTCTTTGTACTTATCTGCTCTGTACAAAGCTACAGAAGCATTTTCAATGACGATCTAGGGTTTCTGTGGTATCACAATTCTGACGGCAAAGTTGAAGTCGGGGACAAAGCATGCAAACAATCGCTAGCGTCTGTACTTTACATGAAATGTTTTGTTTGGACAGCTAACAAACTGTTTCATTGAATTACTAAAGCAGAATATATTCACTCGTGTTTTAGTTCATATATTTACTTTAATATATGTAAATTTAACTGGCATGTTCGTATGTCGGTAGTTACGTATGCTGAGATCTTAGTCCGGGTCGCCTGTGCCTCCGGGTCTTGGATACACATTTTAAAACTTTAACTTATTTCCTAGGATGTCGGGTCACGTTGAGGTGCACGTATCTGAAAATAACTAGATAAATATAGGGTTAGGCGTCTGTGGAATAGGAATGAAGTTCGATACAGCAGATATCGAAGCAAATCGAAACATTTTCAAATTCAATTAGGTTCTGAAAATGTACATGGGTACGATTATAGACATCATTGGGTTTTTTTTATCTTGGAATTTTATATTAGCATCATTTTATCATTGGATTTTTGCTATATTAACTAAACAAAAATTCTCGCTTCAATATTTTTGTCTTTATAACTTAGTTTGCAATTGTAGCGTCAACTTAATTTACACACAGGCATATGTGAAATGTAGGTTTGAAACACAAGAAGGTTCTGTGGCATAGTGCAGTGCGTCGGAAAATTCTTTGACGATTTTCTTTGCGAAGCGGCGACGCATTTTGCCTTTAGTACTTAACTTCGTGAGCTTGATCTTCTCACGGACCAAGTAACTGTACGGCCTCCTGACTTTTCTAAGAAAGAACAGCTCAAAGTATATGCTAATGTGACATACGTGTCTTGAATTATAAACTTGGGTCGATTCAGGTAAATGACACATCGATATGCTTACATTAATGCGCCTGCTTTAAATAGTTTTGCTTGTTTAATGGGCATTTTGTATGATATTTCCTTGATCTCAAAATTCTCTTTTACTTGAAATTACGTCTGAATTGTTTTTTTACTTAACAAAGACACAAAGTACCTACTGACCTCAACAATTTTGAGATAAAAGTGGTCCCAACTAACACAAATTTAAGATTAAACTCCTAATTTTCGCGAGCGTGGACTTAATGTAAGGAGGTCAAGTTAGTTATGAGACCTAAAAGCAAAGGTTGGTAAATGACAAAACGGCCATAAAACTTCCCCCATCTACCGGACCGAAGTTTTCATAACTAGGGGAGTTCCGTGTCTCCATGAATTAGTAGCGACCTCATTAACCCACACGGGCCCGCACCCACTTAGATCACTATGGCATTAACAATTAAATGAGCACCGACAATGCGCCCGCTATGAGACACTGAGACACTTCCCCTCGGTAGGGGTAGGGTTGCGTCCAGGTAATTTCATCACCCAGTTATGCGGATAGATGCTGTATAAATATCTCAAGTTATAACTGGTGTGAAATTTTCAGTGAGGGACGCCGCAATGTGAAACATACAATACATTAAAGATTAGAGGGTTAAGTGTGGCATGTAGGTACCTGATTTATTTATAATACAACCGAAAATGTTTGTTTAATTTTAATATTTTATAAAGCATGTTACGATATTTGAAATCAATTATTTTATCAAAATAAAAAAGTGAATGAAGCCTGTCTGCAATAAACAGAAATCATAAATTATGCATTCCAATCTATTCTAACTCGACATTGATTAAGTGAGAACAAAAACGAATAAAACACTTGTAACTACAAGATTGTTGACACACCTTGCTTGTAGAATGCTACACAACCTTACCTTAGCTAAGTAGACCAGTGCTTACAGTAATAAAATTGCAAAGGGCATTCCTCTGTTTGGGCGGTGGCGTGACTCCGTAGGCGTCGGCCGCAGCGACCTAATGTGTCGCCAGACTTTCCGCGGAGACAGTAAAGTGCACATGTTACGAGTACTTACGACGCGACCCACCACACACAAACCAGATCGAAATTCCATCGACATTTTTATACAGAACATCCTCAAACCATTTCACATGTTCGTAATTTTAATCTCTTCAAGATCTCGTCCTCGTCGTAAATTGTCGGTGATTTTCATAAATTTCCAATGTACAAGTAACTTGAAGCATCATAGCGCTCTCATTGAGAACCGGTTGCTAATTGAGCCGTTATAAATACCGACTTTTGCATTCAGATGCTCCTTTAATAAATTCGAGCGAGTACTTCGAAAAATAAAAATCTTAAACGTTAATGCCTCAAAGGTATATAATTTCAAAGGTATCGAATGCTACACGTAAAATGAATAATGATAATAATATAAATACCGTGGCTATAAAAGCGCGCGTGGGTTGCGCCCTTTATATCGACTTGTTATGTCTCTGCCACGAATTGCTTCTTTTCTAATAATGGCCTCTCAATAATAACAATCAGTCGTCGCTCCAAAATATCAGATACGTTGATTTTATTGCTTACGTTAACTTACGTATTGTTATTGCTTCCAGATGTAATTTCTTCATGCGGCTAAGTATGAGTTTTTACCGTCGTCATTACAAACGCCACTTATAGTTATATCTTGTTGTATCGTTTGGTTACCATGTCAAATAAGACTAGCCAAAACTAGGTCGATCAATTTCTTTTTGATTAGCTTCTGTCAGAACTTCTGGTGCATTGCTTTCTCTGCATCTAGGTTACTCAGGCTTTCAAATGACAAATGTCAAGTGACAGATACACATTTAAGAATGTCACTCATTTTACTAATACTAGTGGCTGAAAAGATATGACATCCAGATATTTTCACCCGTTTCCTACGTATAGTTAGCCGTGTAGACATTTAAATTCAATCAATTTGTATCCAATCAGAAGAAATGTTGTAAACGTTCAAATAATAGTGCTGAACAAATTCCTTTTGTAATTTCGTAGCGTGTCGCGGTTCAATCCTGGCCTAATTACCGCAGGGCTGCGGAATTCAATGTAACGTCCAATGTTAGTAGGACTCCTATAGCGTTATCTTTTCAATTATTGCGAACGAGTTTTGTATAAACTCTATGCATATATGTGGGCCAGGTAAAAATGGTCATGGTGTAGTCGTGAAATAAAAGCAACGCGTGCTGTTCTACAGAGACCGACATATTGTTTGGATAAACGTACCTATAACAGAGAAATGTTAGCTGTTAAGTTTTTTTGGTTTTGTGTGAGACTTAGACTGACAATTATCTTTGGCTGTTTAAACAATAAACTGAGTATGAGTTGCTTGCAAAATTAATATTCATTTAGTTGTATCAAATATTCACATGTTTTCCCCCTATACCTTTATGAATGTGAGCTAGGAGCAGGTACGCTGCAATATTGGACTGTAAGTAGACTGGTTGTTTCAGGTAAAGTTACCAGAATATTGTTTTAGAATTTATAACTACAGCTCCTAACAATAAATTGAGAACAGAATCAATATCGTAAAACAATTCCAGAAACATACAGCAAGAAAAATCGCCAACCACCTCGAACCGTCAATAAATAAAAACAGTTTTTAATAAAAGTGCTGCGTCCAACTAGCGCGTAGGAGCGCGACGCGATCGGGCACCATATTGCATCCGAACAGTATAAATTCGCTAATATGCCTGAACTCGTACGATAAAGCCTAAAATCGCAGAAGTTATTTTACTGCTGGAATAATTCTTCGGATTTTTGACAGCGCAATCGAAGTTTGCCGCTAGGCCCTGCCGCCGGGTTTAATTAAGAGCTGGTACAAACTCCAATTGCTACGTATCGGAGCTCCGCTGCGCAACCGAGGGATTGCCGGTTACTTTATACTATTACATGCAAACTTCATTGATACTTTAATTAGTCCTCGCTAATATACTAGTCACAACCGTAGGTGAAAATGTGGAAACTATTTCAAATTGAATTTGATTAATAAATGCGATATTGCGCTAAAAACGTAATCGTAAGTCATGAACGAAGTAGAGCAAAAAAACTCTTATTAAGAAATCTTCTCGAGTAGCGATTACAATAATTCTGCAAATTCGGCAATTGTATACATTCAGTTCGAAGGAACGATTTTTTTATCTGAGTCCGATGCTCATGTTCGGGCCGATTCTAACGAGCTCATTGGAAATTCAAATGGAGCTGGACCGCCGCACCCTGTAATCAATAATATTACATGTACGTGCTTCCTGAAGTCGAAGCTCCAAGACCGCTCCAAGGACATGGGAATACCATACTAACGACCACAACTTAACTCATCGTGAAATATACGAGGATTTGTCTCCATGACAACCAAATTGTTATACGATATGGCCATGTTAAAGCGCGTTCCGATCGATGAACATTAATTAACGTAATTAGATTTTTATTAAAATAAACTTTCTATTCTCAGGGTAATGAAACATAATATTAATAATAATACCGCAGTCGAACGTCTCGGTAATAACCTTTTAAGAGTCTTGTTTATTCATAGAACAACTCAAGAGTGCGCATAAAAGCTGACTTTGGTTATCTGCGAAGTGTAAATGAAGTGACAATCCTCGCAGCCTACGTCCGTTTTAAACGATGCACTTACTAACTTGATCGCATTCTAATGAAAACGACTTGATAACATTTGCGTGCTCTACAAAAATGCAATGTAATTACTGCTTGATAGAATGCAACTTATATTATGCAAATAGTCGGTAAATGTTAACGAGTTCCATAGCATAAGTACGTAATGAGACTATATTATCGGATACCCACACAAATTATTACATACAAGTCAAGTGGATTTCACAGTCAGATCCCGAAAGCAATTACAAAGTATTATTCATTCGTAGCATATCGTACCCGACGATACCATTCGTGTAGTGGATGCGAAGAAAATTGCACTAACTAATGATCATATCGTTTCTTGAATACAAATTCAGGTCTTTCAGCACACGGCGGGCAGCGGCTGGCCTATTACAGCCGTGTAAGACTTGGTAAATTGAATCGGCGTTATGATTTATAGTGAGAGTTCACGAGCCGGTATTACGACCAGCTCCCGACACGAACGTGACGTGAACTTTAACACGACAAAAATTAACATTTATTTTATTACATCTAACGTTACCCTTCAATATTGTATTTTATGCGAATTCTAATCCATAATTTTATCTTAATAAAACAATTAATTGCATGCGGTGGAAATAAAGCGGTACACGAAAACTGGGGCTTTTAAAATATTCACGTCAGCGTTTTGCTCGGCGTGCGGTGCAAATTCAAAACACATTAATCTCACATAACAACATTTTAATGGGATGGTGTAAATTTCTTCAGTCCAAAATTAAATATCAAGCCAGGAATAGGATGTTCGCATGGAAATGTGCTCGTTTAGCAAAAAGGTTGGCGGGAATATGGAGAGGCTTCTAACTGGGAGCTCTTAGTTTAAAAGTCATATTTAGCTAATTACGCTGCGGGCTGCCGTCGTCCGGGCGGCGGTTTGGCGAACTGTACCCGACGATTCTCTCCGAACCCCGTCTGAATATATTACAGACGCAGCGCGCATTAAAAACAGTATTTATTGCGTCTGCGAGGCGTATCATATAGATTACACTCGCCTAATCAAATTACTGATAAACAGTATATCTTGCAAATTAGATGCTTTTTTGTTTTTCGAAAACGTGAAACTTAATTAGTCGTTTGTATTCTTATTTAATGGGATGTCGATATCGATATTACAGCTGTGAGAAAATGTTGTTTCGTTATGATAGTTAAAGGTAAGTTAATGAATACTAGGGATACATATATCATTAGAAATGTTTTTAAAAATTCCTTCATCCCTGCATAACATTGTAGCTGTTATTAAGACTATTGTATTTTGTTGAGGTTTAGTTTTTTTTACCTAGTATGTTGAGATAATTGTGATTATGGTTCTAAAAGAAATAATATATTAACAATTCGCTTTTCTAATCATACTTGAAACCTTTTTGAAAATCACTGAACTCTTTCCACTGAGTATTGTTTGATCTTTTTGGGCTTACTTGGCAGATAACTGTAATGGAAAAACCATTGAGAATAATACAAAATTGCCGCACATCAAATTAACGTTTTGTTCCAGCGAAATTAAATCAATTTTAAATTTAAGGGTAAAAGTGTTTACTCATCCAAAGCCATTCTCGTAGCAAATTTCTGATTTGAAAAGAGTTGCCATCAATAGAGAGAATTAAAAAATACTATGACATATCCTTCACTTAAATAATAGTAATGATTATTTCAGTATTGAAACAACTGCAACAAATTCTAACAGTTTAGTCTTCAAGTAAGACAAATCACTGTTCCCGGTCCCCGTTATCCTTATGACTCTGTTATGAAACTCCAGAGAAGTTACTCACTGCTTTTAATATCCGCTAGATTTGTAAACAGCTAAGCAGGTCTCCACTGACCCCTATTCGATATTTTTTGCTGTTAAAGCTTTGGAGGTGAAGTTACAGAACTAAGACACTCTAGTGAGCAGTTCGCACAAAAAGTTTTATACAAATTTATAAAGAGTTTATATAATATGCTGGATTAGCTCTCTAGTATCCCTACCTTTATTCTACCTGAGGTTTTTCTAACAACGTGGAAATAAACGGTTGAAGATAAGAAAGCCGTTTTCCATATATTTCGTTATCGGAGCTACGAGATTGTCACGTTGGGTTATGCAGCATGTGTTAAAATGGTGTTAGACCTTTCTGATAAAAACTTACCGTTTTTTTAATGTTTACACTAAACATATGTATCTTGAACATCTAGTGAAAAAAAGTTACAATACTACTGATCTATACCATATATCATATGACAAAAGTAGGTACGTCGAAAAACAATTTTAAAAGTAATTAAAGTGGTGATTGTAAATTAAATCTATAGTATTACTGTAACAAACTCGGCTGTCTAAACACAGGCAGCGCCGGGCGCCTGATGGTACAGATTGTTATCTAAATATTGACAGAAGGCCTTAAACGAGATCGAATCCCTTGTTACAAACAGACTTAATAAATTGATTCAAGATAAACACGCCCCTTGTCGTATTAAAAGGATTAATACTATTTGAATAAGAACTGATAGCCGTAATACGACCTCTGAAAGTGCTTTCAGTAGGGATAACTATTTATAAATAGCCTATTGCCCTCGAGATTTTTTGGGTTTACCCGAAGGAACCACTTCGCTTTCCAGGATGAAATATTACAGTTTATTCTACCCCTGGGACACGTACCTTTCAATAGAGAATGTTATATCCAAATCGATTGAATAGTTCCAGAGATTAAGAGTATCGTAAATATTAACATAGTTATTACACAGTTATATAATGTACGGAATCAGGCGTGTAAGTATGTAAATACAAAGTAATATTAGTGAGGGACATTTGCATACAGCGTCATTAGAAGTCCGTTGGTTTACGGTAGGCATAGGTTCCGATGTATATGTATTCGTAATGATTGCGGTGTAGTGAAAGCCGTCAAATTGGCTCGGAGTTGGTCTGGGTACAGAGATTGGCTGTGTCACGAACATTAATACAACATGTGAATAAGTGAGGTATCGATGCGGCGCCGAGGTGACCCGGTTACTTAGCGCCCGTACTTTATTGCGGTGCTCTTACAAGTGTCTAGGGAAACTGTGAGCTGTTATTACACGGAAATTTATGAGGTGAATTGCCCCTGCTAAGTTCCAAGTTTGTCGTAAACAACAATATGGAACTTATCCAATGTTTGGTCGCCGCCAGCCTAATGTGACGTACAAAATGGAAAGAAATCCTCGCTGAATAATTTGTGTAAAGCCGGAGTTATAAGACTTTATTAGTTACTTTGTTGAACTTTACTCGTTTGGTGATAATGTACCAGTTAAATGTCTTTCAGGGCTACGGCCTCAACAACCATAAAATTTATGAAATATTTCATCAATAATACCCTTGGCTAACTTATAATATTATGAACATAACGAGCGTTATGTTCACAATAATATAAGCTTATAGCATTATTCGCCAAAGGAACTAACACTGCTGGCAAAGGCCGAGTCCGAACCATTTCACGTATGCCGTTCATTAAGTGAATATGATCGATAGTTGAGCGGAACCGGAGGTTGGCCGTAGCGCACCGCTAGATCATTACTGATATGCGAATGGCGCCTGCGGTTCCAAAACGCCCTTCTGGTCGTTATTAATTGCCCCACGAACAAAAGCAAATGACTCGGTAGAGGTGATCCTGCGAGGGTGGGTCGACGTTATCCATTCAGCCGGTGTAGACGTCCGCGAAGAGAAATGTTCATTCACGATAGGAGAATTTATGACTTTGATTTACGCGAGACTTTTCACGTGGCGCCCTCGACGCCGTAGTTCGTCCATAAATAGAGAAGGGTCCCCGTCTGACGTTTGGAGGCGCGTTATTATTGCGTGTTACGCCGCGCGTCACTGTCAACCATTCAACTGCCATCGCTCCTACGGAATTGATACGGAAACGGATCTTATTTGCATATTGACTGGATTATTTCACACCCATTTAAACGATTATTATGTATTTGACAGCATTTTCTAGCTGTGAAATGAGTTCAGTTGAGATAAAACTAGAATTGTAATGAGAGAAAATCCTGTTAGTGAAACGGACCAGTAGATATTATCTGTCTTGATTAAGTTAGTACAGCGTCAATAATGGGCTTTAGTTTTGTGCACGAACGCCTATAGTAAAGAGTTGACCGAATTTTGAAAATATTACTTTGACGCGATGTATTCGAATTGAATACAGAATTAAATCATTCAGACTCTATAAAAGGCTACCTTTCTGCCATACAATGTAAATACTTTAACGAAATATGAGGCTTAAAAAATAAGTAGTGTCGTTGTTGTCGTCACATTGTTTGGTCGGTGCAGCCGCAGTTAGGTAGTTTTATCTCACACAATTTCAATTTTTCATCTGCAGCTGTCAGCTCGGCGGCGGCAGATAAGTAACGTTCGCGTTCGCGTCGCGTCCCCGCATAAAAGTTTGTTCCCCGCCAGTTTGTTCGCTCCACTTCCTTTTATAAACTTTTTGTATGAGCCGCCACCGGCGCGATATCAATAATTCTTACAATTTGTGCTCGTATTCAATCGATGGAAGTCGACTGTCGACTCCAACCATTTTGACTACTAAATAGTGATAAACATCTTAACTTTGAATTGGCGTTAGGTAGGTTTTACGAAATGTAATCTAGACTATTAATCAAATCAAACCACGATAAGAATTGTAAGGCATGACGTTGACGTTTGTGATTTAACGTTGATATTACTTTAAAAAATAATAAAGTCAAACGTGCGTCATATTAATTAATGAGGCTCGCCCTTCACCTTTATGTAGGGTAATAGAGTTACGTCAAATTAATGCCCTTACATTTTTAAGGTATACATATGAAGCAAACGTCGCGCATAAAAGAAAACTAGGGCAGAAAAATCATCAAAACAATGACGTGTTGACGTTTCGCTAGTAGTGAATAAAAATACTTAAAAAGTTTTGTACAGTTACATGAACCTAAACTAAAACGGTTAATAATTGTAATGTCTGTACAGAAGTTCCTCCGACGAAATGAAGCTTTGTGTTCTGAGTATTTGTATAACAAAGTTAATCAACGTCCCGGCCCATTCAAGAACTTGGACAATTGATAACTACAGTTGAAGCCTGTCGAATCTCCTCGTTTGTTTAGTGTTATTTTACGGACAGTTAATTAAAACTGTACGTTCTTAGTTTGACTTGGTGAAACTTTTACACCAATAACAACATTAATGAAAACTCGTCTGGATTTGGGCGAAGAGTGGCGGTGACAGAGGCGGGCGAGACGCAAGGGCGGGCGGGGACCTCCGGTGGATGTGCCAGTCCGCGCTGCGCCGCACTGCCGACGTCACGTCGCCGTCGCGACGCCACTCCGCGAACACTCGCGATCGCGAACCCCAATATTTTCAGACTGTTTATGCCGCGAACTATACGCGTACGATGACGGGGACTTCCACCCTCCCGGGAAGAGAGAGGCCTACGAATGTGTTCAGTGTACCGTATGGATGTGTTTCCGTTTTATGTAATATGTGCTGAATGCGAGTTCCGTTTATATGGGTGCACTGGTTCGTCGCCCTACGCGGTTGTCACCCACTTTTGATGATTAGAATGAACTAGTTTGTGACGCACCGTTGAGACGATGACAGTCATTGATGATGCTATTTTTGACAAATGAAGATTTATTGACATGTCCTTGCTGCTGTTCCACAATGCCCCAAGTGAGATATCGGTATTGATAAGTTATATTAGACCCCACAGCATGCGTAGAATACACGTCCGTTTTACAAAATATATTTAACCGTAACATAATTTTGAACTACAATTTAGTATCGTTAGTAAAAAGTTCTATATCGTCTCAATAACACGTCTCGTTTTACAACCCCTAAGTATGTATTTTTTGTGTAGCAGCCAAGTAGGTTTTCAGTAAAATACTTGTCAGCTGACCAAAATAATTATTTTAAGTGTGGTAGAAGGCAATGTACACGCGATTTTAGTTTCATGACCTAACAAGGTACGTGGAAAAGTATTTATCTAAATTATTAAAACCTGTTTAATTGTACAAAAGAATTTAGGTTTGCCGGTTGCGTGGAACTGTTCACCTATGCGGGAAAACTTTTTTTTTCCACTTCTTGTTACCCGTATTTATTTTCGAAACAAGGCAGGGTACTTCGACTTATTTTTAGAAGAAGAACTACTGATAAAGGTTAACAATATTTTCCTGATTATTTTATTTTTAAGTACGACTAGAAAGTTAAATTTCAATTATTTTTTTCTGGGAAATAAAAATGTATAGATATTTTGCCTTTTTTACCGGGAAAAATATATTATCTAAAAATAATAATTATGATCCAAAATGAAAAGTTCTGATACCTTGAGACACTTGTAACTAGATACGTTGTAAAAGACACAGTAAACTTTCATACAACTTTTAAGGACAAATTGTTTGGAAAAAGACATCGTTATTATAATCATCGACTTGTCAACATGCCAGACAGCGGCAAATTGACTTAAGACGCGAAGTTTCCTCTTACTTCTTAAGATGTTTGAACTTATAATACATGTGTTCTTTTATGATTTTACTGGTGACTTGAAACGTGCCTTCGAGCGATACCGACGCAATTAAGTCAAATAAAAGTCTTTTAGTTATTTTTCACATCATAAAAATAAAATCTTGTGAATTTCGCTCAAACCGAGACAAGCCTTCATTTTTAAATCATTTGTAGTCTTAAAGAAGTTAACAATTTAAGTCTTGCTTACATTTTGTACTGGTAGAAAAACCTAAAGAAATGTACAAAAGTAGATATGTAACACGTGTCTTGTGTAAATTTACTTCTAGTCTAGCGATTCAGTTTAAGACGTTATCGCGTAGGACGTCAGGCAGACGAGTGAAATGCACTCAAGTGCATTTTATCGTTGCCAGCAATAAAATATCTTGCGTCGCTCCTTGATTGGCGGTAAATGTTTTACGCCAGTTATTACGTTAGAGCTTTACATTCAATTGGCCTCTAGAAATTGGAATCATAGCAAAAATGAGAGCAAGCGTTCAATTGAACCGAACAAGCTGCTCATACAGGCACATTCAAATGCTAACTTTACGCAAATGAATGCTAGTAGGTACGTAATGCAACTTGTTTCATTTGATACACGATTGACGTTTTCCATTCATTTACTCAATGCGGACATGATTATAATTCTGAATTGGATGTCGTTATGGAATATAAGAGTTTTGTATCAGAGAGCTTTTGGAGGGGGCTCACATGTAAAATCTTACGACATAGGCAATAGTCGCTATTAATAAAAAACAATAACAAGAAATGTGATTGAGAAAGCCTTTAACATTAGAATAAATTAATTCTATTTTGCCGACAGGTTTTGTTTTACCTGTCAAATTCAATCATCTCCCAGCCCTGAACATAAGTACCCAGATATCCATCTATCTTGCACTAAAGCCGATGTATTACCGCCCTTGTAATTTTCAACACCATAAATCGTACAACATATACGTCTGGCGTTGATGGCTAAATCTAATTGTTATCGCTTACCTCGTTTCGTATGATGTCACCAGCGCTAACGGAACTCCAAACGTATTATTTGATTACTCAGCTTAGGTAACATTTATTATAACGTAGAAACAATTAATAAAGGGAGTGGAGTGTAAACCTTTAGCGCACTGATGGCTCAATATTGGCCGGTTAACCATTGGTAGGGCCGATCATTACTTGGGTGGATGAACATTTACGTAGTACACATGATTTCGCCGGCACATGATTAATGGTAACCCCTACCTTTTTAATACTTAACAGAGTAACGTTGCAAAACATACTCTCTCCACTACTTGGTATCCGGTCACTTTAATTGAGATGTTTCTTTGTAACGCTGTATGTATTTGACTTGAAAGTCGTGTGAAAAGAAAAGACAAAACGTAAAAGACAAGGAGTCCTACATTTTATCTTTAAGAGAATGTGAATAATGACTTGAATTAATGAGCTACGATTCTTTAATGCTATTGAAAATGAAAAAAAAAGGTTTTATTGCAACTTTAGTGAGGATTTCCAGTAGTTTAGCAATATTGATAAATACGCGTGAGTAAACCAAAGAATATTTTAAATAAAAATCCAGTCATTTAAAAATAAAGACACCTTAGTTTCCTACACGCGTTAAAGCTGAGGAATAGAATTAATTAGTAACGGAAAACTCTTCAAGAACTAGGTCTTCCCTCTCACCTACTAAACTGCTATACCTATATCGATAATAAAGTAGGTACCTACCTGTTTAATACGTAGAAGGCACGAACATAATGCTATACGAATGCGGAGTTTAGTTATACGGCTTCCTCGAGAATATTTGGGTGTAAACTACAACCGAAAATAGAACAACAAATTTTGTTATAAACAGCTGTTTTGTTTTAATGGGGCATTATGGTAATTTTGAGGCTAGAGTAGTATTTTGTCGCAAATAATGTAATGTGAGGTCTTTGTTAGTGTTTTTTGTTCTGAAACGTTGTTTTATGGTTAATGCATTTGTAAGGTACAAGATTTTTTTTCAAATCAGTGATAAGTTAGTTCTAAGATTTTACTAATGTATGTTATCTTTGGTTACTGCATTAAAAAATTATAGTTAATACCCTCGGTGGCAGGCCAAAAAGTAAATTGTGTTAAATCATTTGAATGTAAATAGTAACTCACTTTTAAAAAAGGTTATTAAGTCTGAAATTAAATTACACTATTCTAACATGGCTTATCCAAAAATATACCCAAAATATTTACTCAGCGATCGATTCTTAACACGATATTCGCTAAAATACCCTCCGCTAGTCAAGTGTTATGGCCGGGACAGTTTTCATTGGCCAGAGGGCGGGTGCTAAGCGGAGTGCGATACAGTACAAACACGTCCAGTGTACCTGACCGCTCTAATGTCTCGGCCCACTGAAAATGAACGTACCCTGTTGATGCTAGACTATGATGCCTATTAAGGGATGTCGAGACAATCGAATAAGTAGGTGTCAAAAATGTCGTTTGTTGATACTGTTTGCAGCCCGGCAATCTGATACAAAAAAAAATACATTCTTTTAGCATCTCGAACTTAAAGTATTTTAACATTTGACAAACGTAGCTTAATTCGTATATTTGCTAAATAAAATATATACTAATTAAGCATAACCAAGATAATGTTAAGCATAATATTCATTTTACTAAAATTACAAGCTCTGTCATAATAGTACAAGAATTTTAAAGGTACACTCGTAAGGAATTTCGAATAGGCAAGTCTTAATAACATGACTATTTTATTCTCCACGCAACTATACAAACTCAAACCATACAGGATAGGCACGTGATATTGGAGGCTATAGACATCCGGTATCGGTTCGGTCAGCGTAAAACTCATCTATACAGAATAGACTCAACAAATGTAATTTTTAAAGAACAAGCATCAAAACAAATGAAATTCTTTATTTTATTTTCAAAAACGCATTAGAAGCAACCGTCACCGAAATCCGTCCGTAAGATTATGCCGCAAGATTTAATGTGGTCTTAAAATTCTAACACCTTTTCCGTGTTTCAAGTCTCGTAAAGATCTAAGAAATTATGTTTGGAGACGGACGCCGTTTTGCAGTTTGGTAGGAGTAATGTGGATATTCATAGTATTTTATGGCTACTTGTGGATACCTAGGAGCCTCCAGACTAGATAATAAATCAAATTAATTTGACGCGCCATGTTAAACAGCTTTCAAAGAGTTTTTATAGCTATAGAGTTAATTAAATAATATGATGCTCAACAACTTTCACACAATGCCATCCAGTCTCAAATAAGCTTGTATTATGAGTACTAGACAACTGAAAAATCTTCTTATTTATAAGACACTAGCGACCTGCTCCGGCTTCGCACGGGTGGACATTTTTTTTAAACTCATTTTCCGGGATAAAACATAGCCTATACGGATTCGGAAGAATCCCTCTAAGTAATGGTAAAAGAAATTTTGAAATCGGTCCAGTAGTTTTTGAGCCTATTCAATACAAACATACAAAAATACAGAGGTTTCCTCTTTATAATATTAGTAAAGATACATATTATTATAAAGTTCATCCAGGTACGACAAATAATCTTCATTATAAAAACATTTGCCCTGGGTTTGAATCGAACCAAATATCGCCTTGTAAAATAACAATAGAACTAACTAATAAAATAAAAGGTCATTCAGATAATAGCACCTGCAAATCAGTAACGGATGTAACAAAACAGTGAATAATAGAATTAGCTCCAATTGTTTGAAATTTATCGGTTTTCCATTTGTACTTTTTAATTATTCTGGTAGTTCCGTTGAAATTGCTTTATAACATGTTTAAATAATATATTTTTGGTGACGCTATTTTTGCACATAACAATATTCTCAATATTCATAAGGCAAAGTTTTTTATTGGTTATTTATGTTGCATTTATTCTATAAATAGTACAATAAAATTGTCATTAGGTATATTTGCTTTCAAAAGGAGAAAAAATGGACATACTGTTGAACAATTTCAATTAATAAACTACTGTCATATCCGCATTCGTGTTTATCAGTTCGACTCAAGTGACCAGCTCATGGCTTAAGACTCCGGCTTTTCAACTCGGGCGATGCCGACAAAGACTCTTAACAAATGAATAATAACGAATCTACCTAGCTACGCGTATAAGAAGTTTTACTTGCCAATCGTAATATATCAGACAACAAGGTCCCTTTCATGATCGGCTACTAATAAACGTATAAAGCAATCAATTGCATTATCTATAATTATGAAGCCGTTATCTCTGCCTGTTTAACCCAGGCTCATTTACGACACGAATATGACACCACTTGTACTAACTAGCTAGAGCCTTATAAACCAGCGTAATTATTATAATTTAATAAATTGTTTGTAGTTATAGAGTTATCAGTTTCACGTAAGCACAATCAATCGGTTACTAGAGATCAGCGACGATTTGCGACTTAAATCTGTGACTTTTATTAGCGACAAAACAAATAAGATAAACAGATCCGTTGATGGATGACAAATAAATTTGAAGATGCACAACAAATACGGTTAATGAGATCTATACAGCCTGGCGATGGTCGGACCGGCCAGCAAAGTAAATTTAAAATACTTTTCAAAACCAACTCACGTACTTATCCTTTATATGTAAAACAAAACATGCTTAAATAAACTACTTTCTAAAAATAGGTATATAAAAATCAATCATAATAAATAAATTAAGCACTAAATTAATTATGTCTAAGGCCAAAAACGTCTGTAAAAAACAATTTAATTTCATCAGTATTAAGCAAATTATTTTAATGTCGATAATTATACTGACACTTAAAACACAATAATTAAAATGATTACTGAAAAATGTATAAAACACAACTTCGTAATTAGTAAGCGACGGACGGCTGTACACCTGCTTATTACACCACTCGCTTCAATTGCCGAATAAGTTGAACTTTTTCATGTCACTACTCCGTAACTGTCCATTAAATACCTGACATTACGTCATTCTAATACTGACGTCCTTAGTACTTTGTTAATAATAATAACTCATTATTGAATAATTGAATGAAAGACAAGGACGGACGAATCAATTACAGTACTTTTAAACTTAATCTATGTAAAGAGCTACATTCAAAACGGCAGAATCAATATATTTTCCTATTTATTCATATTTCACTAAGTCATCAAAATGAAAATGTTTCAAATATTTGTAGCTGAGTCATAAAATATTAATCAGAGCGACAATGTTTTGTGGAATAAAGTAAATGTTCAATAATGAACACGGACCGAGTGGGGGTACGATGAGCGACAGAATTAGTAGCGGCTCCCTAATTCCAACTGGGTCGACAGTCACGACTCGTAACTTGCTGTCCCTCAACTTTTATGTAATGACTTTTGTTTGTTTTTAATTTAATTAATTCGAACGGATTATCCTAGTTATAGCAGGGATTCACTGAAAAGTCTGTCATTGACACTGTCGGAGGGTCGACGAACTCATTCTTATATTACCAACTCAGATTTCAAGTAACAAAGAACTGTAATAATTGAATCAGGATCCCTTTTAAGATACTTGGTTGTTAGACATTCTTATCAGTAGTTCAGTAATCAAGTTATACAACTCACACGTGTCAAAATCAGAGAAATAAATACGGTTAATTTAAGTTAGGGGAGTTTGTTTACTCACGTCGCTACTTCTTTGTCTACCTTCCTGTGTAGCGGGCGAGCGGGCGCGGGAGCCTGTTGTAACACAAAAGATAAATACCACCATCGAACAAGACGAGTAATTGAGATAAACAGACGTGTATTCTACCATAACTTTGTGCCTTCCGATGTAACGCATTATAAAATCAACAAAGTTTTCCTGTTAACTGAATATATACGTCGCTTTTATTTTTAGCTAATGAGTACATAGTCAGATTAATCGTGTTATCATAATATGAGATCCTAACAAGAATAGCATCAACATATTGTCTGTCGTCGTCTAATGGCTTCCTAATTCATTTACAGCGTCATTAATGATGTTTTCTTCAGTGAAACATAAGCTCAAATGAGGCGATTAAGCGTTGAAGATGAACAGGCCGGGCTACGATTATACCGTGCCTGCATCCACCACCTATTACGCGAGTAATAACCGACCACCGCAATACGAGCGCGGCTACGGGCAGCTAACGGCTGGTCCTCTCTACAGTCCCTCCTCTCATCCGCTCTCCAATTACGCAGATGTATATGAAGGAAACAACGATACTACCCTTAGGGCAGAAGAGAGACACTGGTACATAGAGAACCATAAAAATTTACAACCCAACTATGAAATTAGTGACGCTGTTCCTCAAGATGCCAAAGTTAAGAAAGAGGAGGAGAAGAAAACCGAAGTACCAGTCCGACGTTCTGAGGCGGGCCAAGCTCGGCAAAGGCGAAAAGAGGACCGGTGCTCGTGCGAGTGCTGGCCTAGTACCGACAATAATATCGTGCAAGATAGTGCAGGAAATGAGACGACGAGGTCACTGTCGGGAGTCGACATGGTGGCCTCGTACGGCGTATATGGAAACCCGAGGGATGACGACAGTTCTGGTTTTGCACGACTGTCGGAGAAAAGTGCCGTATATGGACAAGGGAGCGATGCTCCAGTGCAGGGTGTGATAGTGAATCAGCAAGGGAACAGTGCGGTGGTACGGGCGGCGTCGCCGGCGCAGACTACTTGCGGCCGGTGCTGTTCGTGGTCGAGCAGCCCGCCCGCCGCCAACTCTGAAGACTACTGCTGGATCCACTACTGCCGCCCTGCGCTTATAGTCTTACTACTATTGTTTTTTCTAGTCCTCTTGGGCGTTTCTACTGGTTTCTTACTGACGAATAACTGTAAGTACTCATTTTGTATTTAATCCCATTAATTCCATATTGACCTCGCTGTAATATGTGGTAATGACCGCCGCATTGCGGTTGATATTTATAGTTTAACCAGATTTAGGTTTCATTTACAACCCACTTATTTTGTTACTTAGAGTGGCGATGTCCTATACAAACGTAATAGACATGTCTACATTCTATTTAAACCGTTTCTATCTTTGTTTTTTTATTAAGACCTGAGTTTTTTATTAAGTTCTGACTATATACAGTTCTAAGCTTTTCGCTTACGGCTTAAAATCTTAAAAGTTTCATTAAGCATAGTTCCATGAAAATTACGAATTAAGTACATTTCATTTATTAATTAACTGAATCACAATTGTAATAAAAAAGCAAAGTCGTCGTATTATTCCTTTTGTCTTGCATTCGTTTTTAAGTATTCATTTTAAAAACAGTAAATTTTAATTAAAACGACGCTAGCTCGAATACATTATTACCAGTGCTGGCACAAAACGTACCGGCGGGTTCGCGGCGACTACTACATTAGCTTACTAGTTTTTTTGTCTTGTATTTGGCGAACCAAACTATACACAGACACAAAAAGGTCACTCAGTAAGCAAATGGAAAATCACAATTATGAACTTACTCCACTGTATTTTTCTCTTATATCATGCTAGAATATCACTAAAAAATAACGTTAAGAAGACATCCAACTTCAATGGCAAATTTCAGTTGAAACAGTAAGCTTTTGCTAAAAGTCATCCTCATGGTTAAGCCAAGTAATCTTTAATAATTTTCCTTAATCGGAGCCGGCTTTTTTATCTGAAGTCGTTTTGTATCAAAGAAGTCCCGACGCGTAGGCCTCGACTCATTACCTTGACAGGTATAAGGATATATAGGCAAAAGTATTTTTTTGCACAGTAAGTAAGCAATCAAATTGTCATTAATTTACTACTTCAGATTTATAGATCTTTTTGTAGTCAATTTATTTAGTTCCACGGATTTAAGGGCACGACCGTAAATGCGTTAAAAATAGCTTACACCTTCGAAGGAACGAACATATAGAAACGAAACGAATACGTCATATACTGTATGCCTTCTTTTTTTCCTGATACTATTTTCCTAACGCATCGCTTATTTAAGTACATACTTCAAACAATGACAAACCCTGCGTGCTTAACTAAAAATTGAAAATTAATCACAATCGCTAGACTACATATTATTATTACGTCGGTCGTGAAACGGATTGGCAAACATATAAAGGTAAGCAGACAGACTTAGGGCGCCATAGGTTCTATATGTATATTACAAATTAACATTTATAAGATATATTAAAATAACCATTATGTCAATAATATGATCCACTTACTTTTTTTATAAAATATAGTACAGGACCTACAAAATGCGATAGCTCAAATGAGATATTCAATTAAAAATAACTTGAAGTTTATAAAAATAGTTAAAATGAATATTAATTAATAAACCGTTTCCGAACATACAGAGCAAAAAAAAACATTGCATAATTCTGGCCGTATCGAACGTTGCTTTACTTCTCATTTTATTTTTTATTATTTGCGGTTGAAGCGGAAATAAAAACAGTTAATTTGTGATAATTTCAACTTTTTCGAGATCACAGTTCATAAGATACAGCCCTGTGACAGAAAGACGTACAGACATCGGAGCCTCAGTAACAGGGAAAGATCCCTGTGAATCTAAAAAATAAAAGACGAAACAGATTTCAATTCAATACGGGGATATTCGATTAGAGTAGTCCAATTCTACTTACTAGACCATTGATATCCATAGATAAAGCGCGTTGACACTATGTAGCGAGAGAGTCCATTTGCGCTCAGCTCTATTTTCGATTTTATTTCCATTCCACCAATACAATCAGTATAAAAATAAATTACTCGCGTTTTAGAGTTCCGCACCTAAAGGATACAAATGATATCCTTTTATAAAGGCTCCTTGTCTGTCCGTATGTCTGTCACCAGGCTGTATCTCATGATCCGTGGTAGCTAGAAAGTGTTATTTTTTACAGTAGATGCGTTTTTTTGCCGCTATATCAATAAAAATAATAGTGAAATTAAACATTGAAATCAAGCAACGCTTGAAGGATTATGTCTTAAATTTGATGGGCGACCAATTTTTTTTTCTTGAGCCTAAGCACCGCAAGTCCAACACGCAGGTTTTCTTTTTATTTATTGGAACTAACAAATCCTAACGCTCACGCGGCTGAAATTCCAACGCAACCAGGAACTATAGCGCTTACCAGTTGCCAATCAAATCCGCCAAGCAATTGTTTTTGCTTACTGGAAACAACCAGCCGTGAATTTTACGACCACCGTTGTAAATCAATTGCATGCATTCCCTTCTTTGCATTTTTTTATAAATCGTACCTATTTTACGACATACGACACAATTCGAAATAATTCAGTATTTTCTATTTTATTAAAATTCAACGCCAAAACTCGCAACCGGAAGACAGTAAACTCTTCACTTTGAAACAAAGGAAACATAAAGCGAACAGTTTTAAGACTGAAGATATTAAAAAGTTTTGAGCATTCCAGTTTCGAGATTGTGGACAAATTATGATTTGGCGACGTCGAGTTAGAGTTGCACCTGCATTGGCTCGGCACTGGCTGTTACAACTTCCACTTAAGTGTCAACAAAATGTTTAAAGCTGAAATAAAAGTCTCGTAGAAAATATTAAAATTAATTTCAGAGAGACCGGGTTCACGTCAAAGTGCTGCGATACAAATCGCTATAAACTTTGTGTTTATTTTAGGTTAAGTATTTTAGAGAAGCTTTTGTATATATATTTTTTTTAAATAGTTTTCAATATCTGTTGCGAATGATTAGTCTTACTTTAATTTTACTATTTTAATCAATTATTTGTTTGTTTCTCGCAAAGTCCTTAACAATATTTATAAGTATCCAAATGAGACTGGACTATAAACGCTGTTAAAACATAAAGCGAATTATCCTCAAAATATAACCTTCATTTAACTAAATCGAAACACATATACAGTTATATCGCTGGCTGTATGAATACCGGGTTCCATTCCGTTCCGCTCGTTTTTCTCTCTGGCAGAACATTAATTTTAGTGGCACTCTGGGCGCACAGTAGGATTTTCAAATTGCGGTAAAACCAACGGAATTAAGGAAGTAACTTAAATATTCATGGAATGGAAGAGAAATGTTAAAAATCCAGTTCTCTATCAATCGTTGTTCGTTTGATGGGAATGTCCGAAATGTCAATGTACGGTTTAGGAAATACGGACAAAAATACAAATAACGTCGGGAGTTTTGTTGCATAAAGTCAATTTTAACAAAACCATCTGACGAATATTGGACAAACCTTTTCAATTTGACATACCCGTAATTACCGTGGACAAAATTACCAACGTCTCAATTCTCCAAGAACTGGACTGTTCAAGGTCACATTATTTTTCTCTTGGGACATATAATACGGCAAATTTATGGCATGAGAGCACGCAGTGGACCACTAATGTGCTGGACTAACCAAGTTAAATCTGCTCTGAATGGTCCACTTGACCAATAGATAAGCTTGCTACCACCCTGATATGACGTCCAGGATCACTATGCCAAAATTATAAAGACAAAGAAGAAGGATATCTTAGTACTAGACTCAGGAATCTTTCCGTATGCTTTAGCATAGATCAAAATGCAGCTAGCATTTTCACTGCGGGTAGGCGATTTCAAATTCCAATATTTGGAATATAGGTTTCCTCACTTAGAACAATTAAGAAAGTGCATACTTACATTGGTACTCCGGCTGCGTTGGGATTGAACCTAGGAGTGTACAGGAAATTACCAAATTAATTCCAACAATCGAATTGGATTTTATATTCGTAGAAAAAATATTTTCTTTCAACAGAAAAACCTCCCTATTTTTTCCAACGAAAAAGAAATGAAAGGCACAAAACGTGAATAAAGCTTTTGAGCAATATTTTTAGCAAATCTTTAAAGTTTAGCGACCGAACTTGTTCACTTATACCTGTAACATATTGCCTTCGTCGCTTTTCATGAAGCAAAATTTATTCCTGTATAAACTTAGATGGGGACGTGTGGTACAAAAAGTTGACGTCGAACTTCTCTGAGTCGTCGATTAACTTTTAATTAATGAAACCCGGAGTTTTGTTCGCGAACAGTTTTCTAGATATTGATAAAATCGGCGGCAACATTTTATCTGGTAGATAAATGGAAAAAGTTAAAAATGTTGAGATTGCAGTAAAAAGTTTGAATAATGCTCAGCATTTCAGCGTTTTGTTCGAGGAAAATATTAGAGAATAGAAATTGTCTAGTGCGACTGCAGAACTAAGCTGGTTGGAGGCTGACGTATCGTTTGACTTAAGTATTTCAAGTTGAAAAACTATGGGGAATCCTTAGAACTGTTTTACCATATTTATTTATCAACCCATTCTATCATATTAAATACGTTTAAACACTCGTTGCAAGTAAATCTCATGACTATCCTAGAACATTATACCTTTAATGAACCATTATAAATTTACTGGTCAAAAACATTAGGCAATCATATTATTTGGCTTGAACACTCACTTTCTGGTTTTAGAACCACTAATAAGGCATAGTGACCGCACAGTAACCGAACACGACAACAGTACTCATTAACTGATAAAATCAGGGTCATAGGCGATACATTGTACCTAAGACTGTTGCCTAATCATGGCGAAATAAATGGTACATTATGGACTTCCATGTGTAACTGAATAAACTGACCAAACACATGGACGTTAATAGGGTGACATAAGTATAAACAAATATAAGTATAAAGTATAAACTAAATAATATTACGTATTTTCAAATAATACCTATATTTCGGTACATAAACCGATATGTGTAAAAACTTTAACAGAAATAACTAGTCCTTATCAAGTACTTTTAAATTTGCCACAATTGTTCATTCTCCAATAAATCCTTTAACAAAAAGATTAACTGATACACTAGACGTTTCCTTTTGTTTTAAAATTACCATGCAAATGAAGTAGATTACGTGAATATAATTAAGTATTATCGTTTAAAAAAGAACTGGCTTGGCGGTTGGCATTTACATGCTTCCGAATAATTTTGCAAGATAACGTATCGCGACGTTGGTCATTAGAAAACGTAAGGATAGGCTGACGACGTTGAATAAGGCTTTATTTTAAAATACTTTTTTGTTTTATGGCGCGAAAGAAAGAATAAGTGGCAGTAAACTTTTTTGTTTTTAAAATACGAGCGATGTTGGAGTTCATGCTAGTCCTGTTTATTAATGGGAAAATTTGTAAAGTAATTTTACAAACTTGTGTTTTTTTTTCACATAACGTCCGCGGTACTGTACCTAAATCTTAAGTTCTTTACCTTATCTAAAGTTATCAATTTTAAACCCATACGACTTTTTTTTTCTTACCATACTGTAATGCGTATTCTCTATTCATTTGACCACAAGCCCCTATCCACTCACAAACCTAGTCCGTTAGCTAAACGATGAGGTAAGATGCTCATTTAGTATTCCGTATAAACGTTTAACCTTTTAAATACCAATAAACTATTGGGTATTCAAACAGAACTTCTTAAATCTACATTAACGAAGTTTCTTGATAATTTGTTTGGTAAATTTAACCTTAGAATAGATTCAGGTAAGGAAAATCTGTTCACTGTTTTTTTTTTTTAATTAAATGTATTTTATTGCGATGAGAGCTGACTAAAGAATTCACTGATTCACCTGGACAGTCTTGCTTATTCTTTGCCATAGCAAGGAAAATTGGAACAGCGTAACCGGTCAGTATCGTAACAAGAAAAGCCTGTTGGGAACGATTTTTTTTTATTTTGATATTTTGGTGTTGTTTATGCAGAGTTAGTAGTTGGTCGGAAGCCGTGTATATATATAATATTTACCGACTTCCAACAGTTACGTACAACAGATTACATGAAGTGCAAACAATATTTGTCCTGGGTACTCCTTCATGTAGGAGACCATAACATGCAAAAAAGGTTTTCAAAAATATTGTATTATGCTGCACAAGAGCCTAACAGATAGTTTAAAGTCGCTATTTTAAGAGCTACTGCGTAAAAGCATAAAATATTATGCGTCCACAAAACAAATGTACTTAGCTCAACAAAATAAGGAAGTTAAGAGTTTGACAGATGTGAAAAGTGTCAAT